>NC_090250.1:32177471-32228387 GCF_037325665.1 Littorina saxatilis | reverse complement strand
GCTTATGCTAGGGATTTTACGGTATATGTATTTGTTACGGTATGTTTATTTCTTTAATCAATTAATGTGCTTCAATTTGCGATTTGGCACTACGAAAAAAATACACAATATTTTCTAGAAGTTCACGCTTATGTCTGATTCTATGGGCATGAATATCCTATTATCGATTGTGCATCTGCCAGAAAGAACAGACGGTAAATGGTAATTGTCAGCAATTCTCCCAGCGCCACGAATTCATGACTGATTAATCAGACAAGGTAACCGTGAGAGTATAATTGTGACTGGCGGCTGTTCTTCTGCTCTAATGGACCTTACCTGTGTGTTCTACCAATCTATGTGTACGTGTGGGTGGTGGGGGTGGGTGGGATGTTGTGTGTGTGTGTGTGTGTATGTGTGTGTGTGTGTGTGTGTATTTGGGGTGTTGTCTGTGTGTGTGTGTGTGTATGTATGTGGGGGTTGTGTGTGTGTGTATGTGTGTGTGTGTATGTGTGTGTGTTTTTGTGTGTGTGTGTGTGAATGTGTGTGTGCGTGCGTGCGTGCGTTCGTGCGTGCGTGCGTGTGTGCGTGTGTGACCTCAAGAATATTTTGCTCTCTTCGCAAGAACCAATGTAAGCTGACATGAGGTTATCTCTGTACTTCCAATACTGAACATACAGTTTCCAACGAATGTATTTGCTGTTTTCATCCACAGCTTCGATTCTGAAGTCATTTGCGTTATCGTAGCTATTAAAAGGTTGCGCCCAACGAATGACACGCCAACACCTTGAGTCTTGTTAAACTCGGTACGACTTTGCGTTATTTGATGGTTGGGTCAATATGTATACTTATGCTATGTTTGCATATAGCGACGCGGCGGCGGCACGACGGCGACAAACACGCGATGCCGCTAGCGAATTTCACCAAGAGTGTTTCCATTAAAAGCGGCGCGGCTGGCGGATGTTTGTTCTTTCTGAATTGACTTCTTCTTATAAATTGGTCAAAAGATCACACAACCATGCCGTGATTAAGAGAAACTATATTTGAAGCTACTTATGTTGGTTAAAACATTGAAAAGACGAGAAATGTAAGGAAAACAACTCTTTTATTTCAACAAAATGCTCACAAAGCGGAACGAACCCGGTGCCTTGGACAACCTCTGAAGACATTCTTGCTGGACTATGTGCAGCTCAGGGAATACATGTACCTGACGAAAAAACAGTAACAATAGACAATAAACCTAGTTGTGGGGGGTCCTCGAATATTTGGAAAGACTAAGACCACGCCCACTTTGGACGCGAATAAGGCGCGGCAGCAATTTTGTTCGCTCCCTGGAGCGAACACAATCTTGACGACAAACCGTAGCGCGGCACGACGCCGCCGCGTCGCCGTCGCGTCGCGCATAATGGAAACACGCGTTCTTTGTTACTACTTTTGCGATCGGTTTTGCCGCTGCCGCCACCTTGCCGCAACCATCGTGCCGCCGTGGCGTCGCTATATGGAAACATAGCTTTAGTTGTCTCTCGTCTTTTTTCTGTCTTTTTTGCTTTGCCATTTCCTCCGTTCCATTCGTTTTTATAATGTTTTCCCATTTAATTTGACAAGCGGTATTAGTGATGAGACTTTCAGCAAGAAAACAGATTCCATTGAGTAAAGATATATACTACTAATATCATTCGTCACACGAATATGTAAGAGCTTTCTCATTGTCTCGAAGGCTTCTTATTGGTCACATTAAGGCTTGCCGTTAACACAATTTTGAGATCAATGATGAAATCATCTCTGAGCGTTATAGGTGTGTTCCGTAGTCTGCGGGAATACAGGCGCTGTTTGTGTAATCTTATTAATTTTACAGACAGGAAGTGGACGACCAAAAAGAATGGCATTCCAACTCTTATTTTTTTCTTCCGATTTCTCATTTAAGGAAATTTGATACAACGGTCGGGACGCTTTCGTGGTTTGAATGGCCGCAGTGAAAGTGTGGGCGAGGACGTAATTGTTTTTTGGCTTGTGTTCATTTGTCGCTGCACTGCGGGAATACGTTAGTCAGCCTTCCAACCTCCATCACCCTCTTTCTATGTGAGTGTGTGTGTGTGTGTGTGTGTGTGTGTGTGTGTGTGTGTGTGTGTGCGCGCGAGTGTGCGTGTGTGTGTGTGTGTGTGTGTGTGTGTGTGTGTGTGTTGTCTCTGTCTGTCTGTCTGTCTATCACTCTCTCTCTATCTCTCTCTCTCTCTCTCTCTCTCTCTCTCTCTCTCTCTCTCTCTCTCTCTCTCCTGTAGCGGGGGTGTTTTAAAACGACTAAGGTGCGCAGGCGGTATTCCAATCTCCTCGCTTATGACGTCTGGCAGCGATTGTCTGGGGAGCGGCGAAAAGGTTTTTTGCTTGTACTTTTCACGAGAGAAAACAAAGTAATGGGATATACCACATTACGTTTCCACAGCCTTGTCTGGTTCTAACACGTACGTAAGGTCACGAGCGATTCGTGTGCTTAGTTCAGATGATATAATTATTACCAGATGACAAAATACCAGATGACAACATACCAGATGACAAAATACCAGATGACAAAATACCAGATGACAAAATACCAGAGGACAAAATACCAGATGACAAAATACCAGATGACAAAAAAAAAACAGAGACAAAATACCCGAGGAAAAAAAAAACAGAGGACAAAATACCAGAGGATGACAAAAAAAAAACAGATGACAAAATAGCAGATGACAAAATACCAGAGGACAAAAAAATCCAGATGACAAAATACCAGATGACAAAATACCAGAGGACAAAATACCAGAGGACAAACAAAACCAGATGACACAATAACAGATGACAAAATACCAGATGACAACAAAAAACAGATGACATAATACCAGATGACACAATAACAGATGACACAATAACAGATGACACAATAACAGATGACAAAATACCAGATGACATAATACCAGATGACACAATAACAGATGACACAATAACAGATGACAAACTACGAGATGACAACATACCAGATGACAAAATACCAGATGACAAAATACCAGATGACAACAAAAAACAGATGACAAAATACCAGATGACAAAATACCAGATGACACAATAACAGATGATAAAATACCAGATGACACAATAACAGATGACAAAATACCAGATGACACAATAACAGATGACAAAATACCAGATGACAAAATACCAGATGACAAAATACCAGATGACAAAATACCAGATGACAAAATACCAGATGACACAATAACAGAGGAAAAAAACCAGATGACAAAATAACAGATGACAAAATAACAGATGACAAAATAACAGAGGACAAAATACCAGAGGACTAAATAACAGAAGACAAAATGTGACCCTCCACCACGAAATGAGTCGCATGTCACCTTTGCATGATTTTCATATTTTTACATTTTCCTAAAGAGTTTTTTATGCTCTATCCAGTGGTGAAAACCGTTTTAGAAAAGAGCGAAAACTGTTTGAGTTATAAGCCTGTGACTAAGGTGACCCTCACACTGTTACCAGACACTCTCCAGACTTATATCAAGCCTAGCGCAGAACCGCGCGAGGTGACATGCGACTCATTTCGTGGTGGAGGGTCACAAATAACAGATGACAAAATAACAGATGACAAAATAACAGAGGACAAAATACCAGATGACACAATAACAGAGGAAAAAAACCAGATGACAAAATAACAGATGACAAAATAACAGATGACAAAATAACAGAGGACAAAATACCAGAGGACTAAATAACAGAAGACAAAATACACAGGTAAAGTGTCCAACAACAACAACACAGGCAACACAAAAACAACAACAACAACAACAACAACAAAAACAACACCAACAACACGGGTATTTAGATCGTGTTAAGGGAAAGACAAACCAACAGAGAAAGAACGAAAGATAGCAGTGGTGGTTGGTCCTGCCTAATTTATGCTGAAGTGTAGATCCCTGTCAAGTCCCAAAGATCCCCAACAACCACCACCTCCCCCAATCTACTACTGCAGCCCCTTGTTCCCAGCTCTACCATTTTCGTAGCAAAATAACTCTATATACATTTTCTGTTTGATTTTGTTATTTTATTCTGTTTTTCATTTTTACATTTAGGCAAGTTTTGACTAAATGTTTTAACATAGAGGGGGAATCGAGACGAGGGTCGTGGTGTATGTGTGTGTGTGTGTGTGTGTGTGTGTGTGTGTGTGTGTGTGTGTGTGTGTGTAGAGCGATTCAGACTAAACTACTGGACCGATCTTTATGAAATTTGACATGAGAGTTCCTGGGTATGAAATCCCCGAACGTTTTTTTCATTTTTTTGATAAATGTCTTTGATGACGTCATATCCGGCTTTTCGTGAAAGTTGAGGCGGCACTGTCACGCCCTCATTTTTCAACCAAATTGGTTGACATTTTGGTCAAGTAATCTTCGACGAAGCCCGAACTTTGGTATTGCATTTCAGCTTGGTGGCTTAAAAATTAATTGATGACTTTGGTCATTAAAAATCTGAAAATTGTAAAAAAAAATAAAAATTTATAAAACGATCCAAATTTACGTTTATCTTATTTTCCATCATTTGCTGATTCCAAAAACATATAAATATGTTATATTTGGATTAAAAACAAGCTCTGAAAATTAAATATATAAAAATTATTATCAATTTTTTTTTCGAAATCAATTTAAAAACACTTTCATCTTATTCCTTGTCGGTTCCTGATTCCAAAAACATATAGATATGATATGTTTGGATTAAAAACACGCTCAGAAAGTTAAAACGAAGAGAAGTACAGAAAAGCGTGCTATCCTTCTCAGCGCAACGAATACCCCGCTCTTCTTGTCAATTCCACGGGCACTGCCTTTGCCACGGGCGGTGGAGTGACGATGCTACGAGTATACGGTCTTGCTGCGTTGCGTTGCGTTCAGTTTCATTCTGTGAGTTCGACAGCTACTTGACTAAATGTTGTATTTTCGCCTTACGCGACTTGTTACATTTAGTCAAGTTTTGACTAAATGTTTTAACATAGAGGGGGAATCGAGACGAGGGTCGTGGTGTATGTGTGTGTGTGTGTGTGTGTCTGTCTGTCTGTGTGTGTGTGTAGAGCGATTCAGACTAAACTACTGGACCGATCTTTATGAAATTTGACATGAGAGTTCCTGGGAATGATATCCCCGTACTTTTTTTCTTTTTGTCGATAAATGTCTTTGATGACGTCATATCCGGCTTTTTGTAAAAGTTGAGGCGGCACTGTCACATCCTCATTTTTCAATCAAATTGATTGAAATTTTGGCCAAGCAATCTTCGACGAAGGCCGGACTTCGGTATTGCATTTCAGTTTGGTGGCTTAAAAATTAATTAATGACTTTGGTCATTAAAAATCTGAAAATTGTAAAAAAAAAATATATATTATAAAACGATCCAAATTTACGTTCATCTTATTCTTCATCATTTTTTGATTCCAAAAACATATAAATATGTTATTTTTTGATTAAAAACAAGCTCTGAAAATTAAAAGTATAAAAATTATGATCAAAATTAAATTTCCGAAATCGTTTTAAAAACTATTTCATCTTATTCCTTGTCGGTTCCTGATTCCAAAAACATATAGATATGATATGTTTGGATTACAAACACGCTCAGAAAGTTAAAACGAAGAGAGGTACAGTAAAGCGTGCTATGAAGCACAGCGCAATCGCTACCGCGCCAAACAGGCTCGTCACTTTCACTGCCTTTTGCACTAGCGGCGGACTACGTTCAGTTTCATTCTGTGAGTTCCACAGCTTGACTAAATGTAGTAATTTCGCCTTACGCGACTTGTTTCTCTCTTATGATTTAGCATTTTGAAGCCAGTACATTATTTTTCTTAATTATTTGCCAGCGTGATCCTTTCTTGTATTTACGTGCTGATGAGTGTTAGCAGGCTATTAAGCTTGGCCTCGATGAGGAAAAGCAACCCTTTTATCAAAACCTTGGCAAACATTCTTTGCATTTCTTTGTACTTGCTCCGCTGAACTACACGCACACCAACACAATGCCTAATTAACAAACAAAAAAAGACCAACAACAACAAAACACAAACAAAATTCCCCAATAAAAAAAACACCCACACATTCACACAAATACAAGCTATTTAAAAAAAAAAGGCTTTTCTCCTAAGTCTCGCGTGGGCGCGTTTATTTGAGACTAGATGATTACCCGCTTCGCCGGGAAGAAGTAGAGCCGAATACCCGGCCGTCGCCGGGGACCCGGCCGTCGCCGGGTGTACGCCGGCATCGCCGGCGCACGAAGGAAGGGAGATCTAAAAATAGTAACGTGCAGTGACCTTCTAAATATAAACGTACAAACGGGAATATCGATTGACGCCAGCGCACGAAGGAAGGGAGATCTAAAAATAGTAACGTGCAGTGAAAAACGAAAATCGGTTCAGCGCTGCGCGCTGAGAGCACGTGTTGAAATATCTCATCGATGAGGTTGTGTCCGGGGTCTCTGTCAATAAGCCCACCAAATTTGAAGCAGATCCATCGAGAACTTTGGCCGTGCATGGCGATCAATCACACACACACACACACACACACACACACACACAGACACAAGTCGTATATATATATAGATAGATAGAAGCTCTTAAGCAATTTTGAATACGGTCTCAAACATCTCTCCTGTAGGCCCCCTACCTTACAAAAACACCTCTACCGGCTATTTACAAAAATACATTATTTTTCAGACTTGCATGGGTGCTTTATTGTAGACTGTACAGCTTGATCGTTCCATCACATCAGCGTTGGTGCGTTGGCTTTGACGCACGGTAATTGATGTCCTCATTGATTTTGTTGACTGTCTGACTGATGTCGCGGCAGAACTGCGTGTAATGATTTGGCTGATAGTCTCGGCCAGAGATTAGAATGTGCTGTGATTTAAATGTCTGTTGTTTGCATCGATTGTCGCGCAGCTTTGATTTGATGGGTAGTGGCAAAGTGGGGTAGGGGAAGGGGCTTGGGTGGTAGAGGAGAGAAGGAGAATGTCAGTTGATACAAGAAACGTACATGTGTGTGTATGTGTTTGTTTTGTGCAAGGGGGGAGGGAGGGAGAGAGAGAGAGAGAGAGAGAGAGAGAGAGAGAGAGAGAGAGAGAGAGAGAGAGAGAGAGAGAGAGAGAGAGAGAGAGAGAGAGAGAGAGAGAGAGAGAGAGAGAGAGAGAGAGAGACCCTCTTTTCGTAGTTATTCTCCTCTCTCTCCACCGAAACATTTGTACCGCGTATTGGTATTAACGGAAGAAACTGCAAGTTTTAAATTGATATTTTCCATCTAATCGTGTGGATGCTAACCCAGCGTGACTGAACAAAAAGAACGAAATACAATTGATCTTAAGCGCGTGTTAGTCATAATTGCAAAAAAAGCTAATAGCTCATAAAAGAGAAAAAACACATGACAAGTTAACAACTTATTTACACTTTTCATCGCACTTCAGCTGTCAAAAAGGATGGCGTGAGACTGCTGAGCAGGAAAATCCAAGACACAGCCCCATAGATAAGGTCGGCACATTATTTTCCTTCAATTATCGCCGTTAGATGATGGCTTCAAGGGTTCAGAGAGCTCGCGCAGAAAAATCTGAAGGATGAGATGCCTGTCAATAATGTCCTACATTTTGCGCTGAATTAGTTCCGTCCGTACTTTTAACGAACTAGAGTACTTGCAGACCCGTGTGTTTTTGCTCGAACAATCGACGCGGAAAAAGTAACATTTTACGACACGTTAACAGCATAATTATCAATTATGAAAGGAAAAAGATGTACACATTATAATGGTGAGTAAATTAGAGTGACGGTGATGGTAACGGGTGGTGGAGCAAGGGGTTTTAATGTCATTTTAAATTGCGCACAGACAGACAGACACACTTACACACACTCACTTACATACACACACACACACACACACACACACACACACACACACACACACACACACACACACACACACACACACACACACACACACACACACTCATACAAACACGCGCACAAATAATGGGCAGACAAGAGATTTTACAGTAAAGGTTGGGGTCGAACGTAGCTAATGTACTAATAGTACGTGTGACGTCAATCTTTGGTTATCACCCATCATCACCCCCCCCCCCCCACCACCACACACACCCTCACCTCTCTTGTTACAGCCATTTAATACAGCACAGACCACTTAGAATGCACGTTCAGTCTACCTGACACTCACAATTCCACAGAGTCATATTCACGCTGTGTCGAAGTGTTCACACGCGCCTCGCTGGCTACAGAGGACAGGCATGCAAACATTCAACCTCACAGACCAAGCAGGGATGTGGGGGGGGGGGGGGCAGGCATGCAAACACTCAGCCACACGGACAAACATGCAGACGATGGGACAGGCATGCAAACACTCAATCGCACGAACAAACATGTATACGAGGTGACATACATGTATACACGTAACTGCACACACAAACAGGCACACAAAAACGTAGGTATTTGACTCAACTTTGCCATTTTAATGACAGGTCAAACAGTTTTTCGACAGAGCAATCGTCGGCAGAATACATGTGCGTTAAAAGCTCTGGAACAGTTAAGAAATCCAACCGCGGTCACAGAAACAGTTGTTTTTTTCAACACGTTTGTAAGTCTTTTTGGTACACGACAACATCAGACAACAACATCAAATAACATCAGACATACAAGACTAGGCTTTATCCTGAATACGTGAGAGAGACACTCGTGAGATAATAATCGTTCAAATCACACGTGTGTATATCATGTAAATGAGGTCATGTCAAGCAAGTCTGGCAGGGACCTGTTTTTCCACTGCTTATGATGCCAAAGTCACCGAGACAAACGTCATTATAGAAAAACAAATTGCGCTCGCTAATTACCCTCGATGATTATTTAGAACTAACACGTCACGCCACACTTTCAGAGTGACGTGTCTTTGCTTTGACGTAATAGATTGCACGAGGTTTCAGAAGAGATCGAAACCAGAAGAGTTGTCCTCCAGTGGATACTAGCACACTGTGGGATACCAGGAAATGAAAGGGCAGATGAGCTGGCGAAAGAAGGAGCCGTGGAAGACCAACCTGAAAACAGTGTCAGCTTTAGTGAGCAGAAGACAATCATCAAGGCATTGATGAGGCCAAGGACAAACAGAGATGACTACCACACAATGTCCAGAGAGCAGCAAGTCAACCTCATCAGGCTGCGTACTGGCCACAACAGGCTCAATGCTCACATGAACCGAAAGTTCAAGCTGACGCCATCACCAACCTGTGCCTGCGGTCAAGAAGACCAAACAGCAGAACACATCTTACAGCGATATCCCTTACTAGATGAGGAACGAAAAGAAGTGTGGCCGTCACCAACTCCCTTGCAGACCAAACTATATGGCAGTCGACAGGAGTTGGAGAAAACGACAACATTTATCACCAGTGCTGGACTGATCGTGTAACCTCTGCGAACGCCAAGAAGAAGAAGAAGAAGAAGAGATCGAGGTTCCAAAACAAGCGTCTTCAATTTAGCTGCCTCGACTGCAGGACATTTTCAGTGAAATACACGTAAGTACAGTATGTAGGATAAACAGAATACTACATGGCTTGCTGTGTCGTACCAGATTTACACTCGTTGCTTTTTCAAATAGTGAACAGCTCGCTTTCGCTCGCAGTTCAATATTTAAAAAAACAAACTCGTGTAAATCTGGTACGACACAGCAAGCCATGTATATAGTATTCTCTATATATGCATCTTCAAAAATACAAGAAACAGTACTGCGAAGGGCTCTTTATCCACATTTTCCCCAGCACAAACTGACATTGTAAAGAGCGGAAAAGACTGAGACAAAAACGGAGATGGCAAGGCAGGAAGACGGAGAGACATAGGGGGCGCATGAAGTAGGGACAAAAGAGGGACGAATAATGCGGCAGACAGATTTGTCATTCATGACAAAATCAAGTTCGCTAACTTTCCGCATTTGCTTTGCTCTCGTTTGTCTTACAAACCACAACGATACATCAACTGCATCTGATAAAAATCACCACCACCAGAAAACACCAATCAATCAATGACACCGTTCTTTCTATCCCAGCATGCATCTGAAGTCGAGAGGTCTCATGGGATCAGCGGAAATGGGCGGGCCGGTGCGAAAAAAGTGTGTATCCTCTGGTGCACTTTTTCCGAACATTTTGGGAAAAGCGTCGCTGACAAATGGGTTTTTGTGATCGCAAAATCTGGCCACTGTCCCTCCTGTGATTGTGCGTTCCGACCCTAAAGTGGTGATTAAGTTCCACCGATTCGGTCTGGGTGTGGATGTGGTGAGAGGATCGAGAGCCAGGAGAGTTGTGGGAGGGGGTGGGTGGGGGAGAGAGAGATAGATGGAGAGAGAGAGAGGAAGAGAGAGAGAGAGATAACTCAGAACTCAGAACTTTATTACAGACGTATAAAGGTTTTAGGCTTAGCCTAATCTTCAAACCTGAGAGAGAGAGAGAGAGAGAGAGAGAGAGAGAGAGAGAGAGAGAGAGAGAGAGAGAGAGAGAGAGAGAGAGAGAGAGAGAGAGAGAGAGAGAGAGAGAGAGAGAGAGAGAGAGAGAGAGAGAGAGGAATGACAAATCTTTATTTTTCGAGAGTGACAAGAATAACCATAGATATGCTTTTTTGCATCTGGCCCTTGCCCTAAAGAGGGACTTAACTATTTTACTATAACTATGACTAGGGAAAAAAGTTACATAAAAACATTAATGGTAGAACATATAAGTTTATGTACATGAAGCGCATTATGTAGAAGCATTGTAGATCATAAGGTAGTGTTCAAATTGGGTGTAAAGCAATTAAGATAAACGGAAAGTAACCCAACAATACATTAGCTCAGCAAAACAATGTATTACAGAGCCAAATCTTCGTGATTTTGTCACAATAAACCATAATTCCGATAATGAACAACTGTATACAAAGAGAACATACCAATCAAGTTTATTTGTTCATAGAGTTCATTAAATGGAAAGAATATTTGGTTCTAAAAGAATCCGTATTGGTGGATTGCCGCAGGGCGTCCGGAAGAGCGTTCCAGAGGCTGCTTCCTGAATAAACAAGACTTGATTTAAATAGGTCTATCCTAGGAAGAGGAGTGTTTAGTTTTATAAAGTGGTGCGAATTCTTCAAAGAGAACTTTGAACAAATGGTTTCGGGTGCATTTTCTGTCATAATTTTATGCATCATTATTCCTTTGTTATAATTCATTCTTGACTTTAGAGGTAGGACCCCTATGTTGATGTAGTCTGAGTCGGTGAGAGTAGTCTGTTTGAGTAATACTACTTTTAGCGCTCTTTTGTTTAATCTGCTGAGTAGCTTTAGGGAATTATCACTTGCTGAGTCCCATAGAGTGGATGCGTAATCAATAAGAGACTGAATATGAGCAGTGAAAAATAACTTCCTGGCTTGACAATTAAGGAAGTGTTTAATTCTAGATAAGAGGTACACTTTCTTTGACACTAATTTACTAAGTTGTTCAATGTGAGTTGACCAAGACAGGTTGTTATCGATGTGGACACCTAGAACTTTGTGATGGTCGACTTTTTCCACTATATTGCCGTCAACCATTAAATCGGGACCAGTTGAGGTAAAATTCTGTCGTTTTTGTCTAGTTGTAATTATTATATATTTGGTTTTCTTTGGGTTAAGAGACATGTGATTGAGGTCAGTCCATTCTGTCAGCTGGTTTAGACTCCCTTGGAGGGATTCTGATAAGCAAGTTAAATTTTTGTTACTGGAGTGAATTGTGGTGCCATCTGCAAAAAGTTCACATTAATGTTGAATATAAAGGGGGAGGTCATTAACATATATTGAGAAGAGCAGAGGTCCTAATACCCATCCTTGTGGTACACCGTAATCTACAGCTTGCATGCTCGATGCTCTAGTGTTTGTAAGAACTGTCTGTTGTCTGTCAGAGAGGAATGAACTAACAAGATTGATAGTATCATATCCGACGCCATACAAACCGAATTTTCTAAGCAATAATGTGTGATCAATTACGTCAAAGGCTTTTGCAAAGTCTGCGAAAATGGCACCACAGAATTCATTATCGTTTATTTTGTCCAACAACAAGAGAGAGAGAGAGAGAGAGAGAGAGAGAGAGAGAGAGAGAGAGAGAGAGAGAGAGAGAGACAGAGAGACAGAGAGAGAGAGATAATGACAATGACAATGACAAATTCTTTATTAACGAGGGTAATGGAATAAGCAAACAGGTGCTTTTTTACATCCAGCCCTCGCCCATGGGAGGGTTTAATCTAATGATAATACGTTTTAAAAATGTTGGAATATCAATTAAAGAAGCAATAAAAACAAACGACAAACAAGCAAACGATTAACAGACTAAACAAACAAACAAAAATATACATACAAACGAACATGACATATTATTGTCAAAGGTATAATAAAAACTGTTTCAAGCAACAACAAAACGTGTGAAACTTCGAGGGAAAAAATCCGTGAAACTGAGGAGTCAATGAAGCAACTACGTTGCAAGTAATAGCAATGTAGCATCGTTACATAACTCATGTTATGAAATTAATTAGGTACATTTATCTACTGAAACGTGTAACAGGTACAACTAAGGCATCAACAATATAAACATGTTCAGGCTAAGTGAGAACGAAATGTGCCATGTATAAGGAATGAGAAATATCTGTCTTTAAAAGTCTTGGCATTGACAGAATGTTTGAGACCGCTTGGAAGTGAATTCCAAAGATTAGTCCCCGAAAAGAGTAGGCTTGACTTAAAAAGATCTATTCGAGGCCGAGGAGCATACATTTTTGTAGGGTCTCATACATTGTGGGAAGTGAATTGAGAAGAAAGAGGTGCAGGCGCTCTTCCAATTATGAGTTTATGCATCAAAACGCCTTTATTGTACATGAGTCTTGATTTAGGAGGAAGAATGTTTAAAAGTTTAAAATGTTTAAAAGTGTATAGTCTTCGTTGGAAACCGAGACTTGTACTAAAATAACTTTGATTGCTCTTTTATGTATGCTAAATAAAGGTTTCAGAGTTTTTGCACTCGCACAATCCCATAGTGTTGACGCATAATCAATGATCGATTGAATGTGAGCGTTAAAGAAAAGTTGCCTGGCATGCCTGTTCAAGAAGTGTTTTATTCTGGACAACAAGTAAAGCCTCTTGGAGAGTATTTTACAAACTCCTGTAACGTGATCAGTCCACGATAAATCGTTATCAAGAATAACACCTAGAACTTTGTGTTTATTAACTTCTTCAACAATGTGATTATCAATCGTTAAAGGTGGAAGTTTAGATTTTAAGTTTTGGCGTTTTTGTATGGTGGTAATAAGCATGCTTTTTGTTTTGTCTGGATTAAGAGCCATGTGGTTTAATTCGGTCCACGCTAAAAGCTCGTTAACACTTTCTTGAAGTTGTTTTGACAATACCTTCACATTTGAGTGGGAATTGTGAATAGTGGTATCATCAGCGAAGAGTTCACAGTTACTGCTTATGTGTAGGGGAAGGTCATCAATGTAAATCGTAAAGAGAAGAGGGCCGAGTACAGATCCCTGAGGAATGCCATAACCTACTGACTGCATGCTAGACATAGAGCCGTTGGCGCACACAGCTTGTACTCGATCAGAAACAAAAGACTTGATTAACGATATTGTATCATTTCTAAGGCCGTACAGCGCGAGTTTCCTAAGAAGTAGGCCATGATGAATCACATTAAATGCTTTAGCAAAGTCAACGAAGAGAGCAGCACATAATTTGTCTTCGTTGATCTTGCTCAACCACTGATCAACTAAAGAAACACGTTCTGTGTGGCATGAATGATGAGTTCTGAACCCGGACTGATTTGGGTGAAATAAAGCATTTTCGTTATAATGTGACAGAATAAACTTGTTGATATGTTGTTCCAATGGCTTTGATAAAACCGATAAAATAGATATTGGCCTGTAATTGGAGGGTTCTGTTTTAGCCCCTGACTTAAAAAGTGGAATAACTTTAGCCTGCTTTAACACAACTGGAAAATAACACTTGTCTATACAGAGATTATACAGGGAAGTTAAAGAATCAGCAAGTACAGGGGCTGCTAATTTAAGAATCTTCCCGTCCAGACCGTCAATTCCACGGGTTCCTGTTTGCTTGAGGTGCATGAGTGCATTACATACTTCTGTTACAGTAATAAATGAAATGTTTAATTGCGACATTATATTTTTAGATTCACAACAATCTGTCAGAACCTTCAAATCATTTAAATGAGTTTTGTCTTCGGGAACGACTTTCTCAGCTATGTTAGAAAAATGTTTATTCAGTTCCTCGGAGGATATGTCTTTAACGACAGAGCATTTGGATGTTGATTGTTTATTTGTTAACTCATTTATTGCCTTCCACATTGACTTTATAATTTTGTTGTGATGATGTAAGTTCCTGAAAATACTTTTTCTTTTTCCATCGCTTCATAGATGTAACTTTGTTTCTTTGATCTCTATACTCATTTTCCAGCCCTCTTTTTTTCAAAATATCGCGATAATCAGCTGCCTCTTGCAATTCTTGATCAAACCATTTTGGTTTCAATTTATGCTTTACCCTCTGGGTTTTAATGGAGCGTGTTTGTTATAAACCTTTATAAAAGCATCATGCCAATATCCAAAAGCTTCGTCCGGATCAGTCAAATTATAAACATTTTCAAGTGGGGAGTGCAACAAATCCCCAAGAAAATCTTCCTCATTAAATTTTGAAAACGAACGATATGTTATTGTTTTGTGACCAGCGTGAGGGACTTTTACACCTTTACGGGACCAGGTGACACACACGGGGTAATGGTCACTGCAGCCGTGTATTGGAACACAAACTTCAGCTATATGGTGTAAATGAGATACGTATACATGGTCAATAAGCGTTTTTGAAGTGTTTGTTACCCTTGTGGGGGTTTGCACAACCTGATTTAAATTATGAAATTCAAATATATCCAACCATACCTTATTTGGTTTAAGTAAATCAATGTTAAAATCACCAAGGATTACTGTTTCTTTTCCCTCGAGTAAAACTGCGTCTAACATGGAAGAGAGATTATCCCTCCAGTTCACTCGTTCAGATGGGTTCCTGTAGCAGAAACCAAGTTGTATCGCTGGGGCTCTTTTTATATTTAGTCAAGTTTTGACTAAATATTTTAACATCGAGGGGGAATCGAAACGAGGGTCGTGGTGTATGTGTGTCTGTGCGTGTGTGTGTGTGTGTGTGTGTGTGTGTGTAGAGCGATTCAGACTAAACTACTGGACCGATCTTTATGAAATTTGACATGAGAGTTCCTGGGTATGAAATCCCCGAACGTGTTTTTCATTTTTTTGATAAATGTCCTTGATGACGTCATATCCGGCTTTTGGGGAAAGTTGGGGCAGCACTGTCACGCCCTCATTTTTCAACCAAATTGGTTGAAATTTTGGTCAAGTAATCTTCGACGAAGCCCGGACTTCGATATTGCATTTCAGCTTGGTGGCTTAAAAATTAATTAATGACTTTGGTCATTAAAAATCTGAAAATTGTAAAAAAAAAAAAAATTTTATAAAACGATCCAAATTTACGTTTATCTTATTTTCCATCATTTGCTGATTCCAAAAACATATAAATATGTTATATTCGGATTAAAAACAAGCTCTGAAAATTAAATATATAAAAATTATTATCAAAATTAAATTGTCCAAATCAATTTAAAAACACTTTCATCTTATTCCTTATCGGTTCCTGATTCCAAAAACATATAGATATGATATGTTTGGATTAAAAACACGCTCAGAAAGTTAAAACAAAGAGAGGTACAGAAACGCGTGCTATCCTTCTTAGCGCAACTACTACCCCGCTCTTCTTGTCAATTTCACTGCCTTTGCCATGAGCGGTGGACTGACGATGCTACGAGTATACGGTCTTGCTGAAAAATGGCATTGCGTTCAGTTTCATTCTGTGAGTTCGACAGCTACTTGACTAAATATGTGACCCTCCACCACGAAATGAGTCGCATGTCACCTCGCGCGGTTCTGCGCTAGGCTTGATATAAGTCCGGGGAGTGTCTGGTAACAGTGTGAGGGTCACCTTAGTCACAGGCTTATAACTCAAACAGTTTTCGCTCTTTTCTAAAACGGTTTTCACCACTGGATAGAGCATACAAAACTCTTTAGGAAAATGTAAAAATATGAAAATCATGCAAAGGTGACATGCGACTCATTCCGTGGTGGAGGGTCACATATTGTATTTTCGCCTTACGCGACTTGTTAATTTTACTTCTATCCACACTGATTCAACAGGGTGTTGCTCTAGGTGGGTAAGGCGTGTAAAAGTTATGGAATCACTGATATAAAGTAACACTCCAGTTTCTGTGTGTGTCTGTGCATCTCTGCGTAAAGTGACGAGAGAGAGAGGGAGAGAGAGAGAGAGAGAGAGAGAGAGAGAGAGAGAGAGAGAGAGAGAGAGAGAGAGAGAGAGAGAGAGACAGACAGACAGACAGACAGACAGACAGACAGACAGACAGACAGTCAGACACAGACAGACAGGCACACAGACACAGAGCCCAATTTTATCCAGGGAAGTTTCACAATTACTCTCATAGTCTAACGTGGAACGCTGTATAGACAAGCCATATCGCGCCGACACTACGAATGACTACCATTAGGCAGTGAAAGCAGCCCACAGCCCTGTGCGAATTGACGTCATGTTAACCTATATTTCCCAACAATCAGTTCTTAGAATTGGTGTTCTAGTTTTGAATACCGTTGCACTGTATAGACCTCACAATATCATCCTCAAAGCGCGCTTGGCTACTTCAAGTATGGAGTAAAGTGACCTGCCCGACCAATAGTGTCTGTCTCTGACAATTAAAGCTGTCAACATTTCGGACTGCGATGTTGAAAAAACAAACAAACACAATGCCCAACTACTCCGACCGAGAACCACCACTCTCACCCTCCCGCACCTCCCAACCTCCCTGTCCCCAATCTCGACCTCGAGCACAGCTGATTGCCCGTGAATGTGAACCTGTCGACCTATTCCAAGCCTGCCCGACCGATGGTGTCTGTGTCTGGCATTAAAACTGTCCACATGTCAGGCTAGCGCGATATAATTCCTTCCCGCTCACACACCTACCTAAAACACGCATTCCCAGATCCTCCCAACGACCCCCACTCCATACCTTAGATATCCAAAACGCGTGATTACCCGTAAATACGAATCTGTCCACATGTTCAAAAGATGTCTGTCTTTGAGAAAGTTGTCAACATGTCAGAGCTGCTCGGTTGACCCCCCCCCACACACACACACACTCCCCACTCATCTCCAAGACACCATCACCCCCATCTCTCATCTGACCCATTCCAATCTCTTCTTCATGCACGTGTGATTGTCCCTGAATGTTAACCTGTCTGCGTGTCGAGGGTGCAGGCCGGTCGCTTCCAAGATGTCAACCCTTTCAGGCTGTAGGATTGCACGCTGTCGATGTCAGCGTGTCGTAAGACGTGATCTACTTCCGCGTTGAAAGTGAGCGTTTTGTCGATATCGATCTGTGGTGAAAGTGTCAGACCCCCTCTCGCAGGAAATGACCGCCCCCTGCAATCACCTTCCCTTGCCTTCGCTTCGTCGAGCTTTTAGACCTCGCTTCCTAAATCCTCGGTTTCTAAGTCCTAACCGGATGCGTGGCCCGAGCGACGTTGTGCTCCTGTTTAAGTTAAGGTGGTGTGCAACATCTTTCGCGAAGAAAGCTGTTTGCAGAAACATTCTGTGAGACGTTGTGTGCGTTGTTGTTGAAAAGTCCCGACTGTTTACCCGGAGCACTAAGGAAGAGACAAAACCTTGCAATGTAGGATTGTGTACGTGTTGTCGTTGTTGTTGCAATGAATGGCAGCTTGCACAAAGCACTCCGAAAGAGACACAAGCCCGGATTTGATTGTAAATCGGCATTTTGAAACTTTGGAGCTGCCTGGTAGTCATCATAGCTTACCTGAACGATAGCTTCAATGGTACTGGTAGTGTTGCTTTTCGTATTAGAAACTGCTCCGTTGGTCTTTTTGTTACGGAGGGTATTTAACGTGAAAGTGTCTGTGTGTATGAATTTTCTTCTCCACAAAATAATAATTCCACTCTTACTCAATACTATTCATTCATCTGTCAACAAGCTTATGCTGTTACAGTATTACAACAGCTCATTTACAAATTACTCCATTCCGAAAGAACATACAACATTCCTTTCCAAAATGGCTGACAACAGCTCACGCTTCTTCAACCCAATTCACAACATTACTCTCAGTCATTTCACAAGTCAAACTCACTGAGCAAAATACAATTCCATATATACCTGTATCTTTACAGCATTGAATCACACATGATTCATCCAAAACATGAGTCGTAAAACAGTCGACCTCAATGTCACTTGAGCAACATTCTGAAAACGCGGAGACACGAGCAAACACGTCTGCCTCCCGTGAAAATCAGCACTGTTCTATTTTATACAATCCAATATGCCTACCTCCCGGTTAACAATCTCCTCTCTCATTGGTCAGTCCTAAAACCAGGCAACCAATGACAATATAGCTTGCAAAAACAGATCACCCCAGTCACACACTCAAGCCATGCGAATTTAAAGTATGGTAAGCTAATCTGTACACATTTAATAAACATGAACTTATACTAGATTATGTACAAATCCATTTGTCACACTTTTCACGCTGGGGCGTGGCATGTACACCTCGTTGAGATAATACAACACGATTCGATTTAAAATAGTGTCTATTATAGTTAGCGCTGTCTTAGTTTTGTCTTGCTCGTCAATACGCTGTCTTCGACTTACTGTTTCAAATCATATAGGAAAAGGCATGCTTGATATTCGCTTTCTGTTAATTTTTTTTTTAAATGTTACTATCGACGAGCAGTTAACTTTATTTTATGCCTCATAAAACTACACAGACGATTTTCCCCAAAGGAATGCTTAACAATCAATACACCGTAATGAAACATCCGGCAGACGTCTACGTTCTAGGCTGTCCATTTGCTGATTAGGTGATGCACATCACAGTACCGAGCGCGGCATTACAAAGAAACGACTTCAGGGCAGGGGAATGCATATGTGCAGGCATTTGGACAATTGAAATGACCTTTCTACGTCTGACAGATCCACAGTGTATACAGAACTAGTGTTAAGCGCGAACCAATTTCCGAACTGATAGTTTGGTTGGTTGGTTACTGGGGTTTGTTTTAATCGTCCCTCCAATCTTCTACTGCTTTCCGGGAGTTATGCAAGTTTGTTTCCCTTCAGTGCTTACGTATCCTGGCTTTTCAAGGAGCTGGACACGCAAGCACATCAAATGGTCTAATCAATCTATAACTCACTGTTTATGCGGAGAACAATCTGGGGAATGATACGTGAACCATTATAATTTGTAACTGATGTGGACTTAATATCCGATATTTTCATTTCTTTGTCGATACTATTCCGGAGATAACAGCGTAGGCTTAGCGCAAACCCTGGTCGCTGACTTGAATACAAAGAACTTTCAGGATGTTGACATTCGTCAACTGAACAAATAGCACGCGCACAATAACGGACTTGTTTTTGTTGTTGTTGTTGTTGTTGTTGTTGTTGTTGGCGTTGTTGTTGGTGTTGTTGGTTGTTGTTGTTGTTGTTATTGCTGTTGTGTGCGTGTTTGTGTGGTGTGTTTTGGTTTTGTTTGTTTGTTTTGTAGGTTTGTGCTTTTTTCGTGACAGAAGTACATCGGGTAGGGGTGTGGTGATGTTGCAAACAACTCACACACACACACACAAACACAAACACACACACACTCACACATATGCACACACACACACACACACACACACACACACACACACACACACACACACACACACACACACACACACACACACACACACACACACAGATAATGGGCAGACAAGAGATGTTATAGTAAAGGATGGGGTCGAACAGTACGTATAGCTTATGTACTAATACTCCGTGTGACGTCAATCTTTGACCATCTTTGGTTATCACCCAACTAATGACATTTGGAAAAGAGGAAGAGGACCCCGGAATTAAGCAGATCTGATTGCGATGCTGATTATAATAAGGTATTCTGTGCCCTTAATTAATTTGCCAGAGTGATTATTACGCGGATGAGTGTTTAGTGTGTGTGTGTGTGTGTGTGTGTGTGTGTGTGTGTGTGTGTGTGTGTGTGTGTGTGTGTGTGTGTGTGTGTGTGTGTGCGTGTGTGTGTGTGTGTGTGTGTGTGTGTCTGTGTGTGTGTGTGTGTGTTGGGGGTGGGTGGGGGTGGTCAAAGGGCGACTGTGCTCAATGTCATGAGCACTTGCATTGAAGTCGTAACTATTACTTTGTAGACATATTTTTAGTAACCGCACGTTTTGCTGTAATTGTTAATGGCATTAATAATACAGGATCGAACCATCGTCTTTGATTTTCGTAAGAAATCTCTTGTTGGTGGCGTCATCCTCACTTAAGGTTATTACATTTCCGAACTGTTTGCCCACCAAGGTTCGAATTCGTGCTTGGACGGACACGGGTCAACTTTATGTGCAGACCCAGAGACGGAAGCCATGTCCCACCCCCGTGTCACCACAATTGCACGTAAAAGATCTTGGTCATTCTGCCATAAGTGCAGATGGCTGATACCACCTAAACACGCATACAGTTGTGTAACAAGTCAAACGCCGTTAGGGCGTAAAACTCGATTCATATAACCCATGTCTTGTCCTTAAGAGACGAAATATTTAGCCTGTAGAACATAAAGTATTTTCCCTTTCCACCAAGAACCACAGACTAAAGGCGGTCCTTACTTCAGCCCGAAGTCGACTTTGAGAAGTCTTTTTTTACTGACAAATCAGCACTAAAGCTTCGTGCGGCCAGCTAAAGGACGGGCTTGAAGGTCACAACGTGAATCTCTTTAACTCATTGTCTCCCAGTTACGGATATATCCGTACCCACTCATATGGCTCTATCTGACCTGGTACGGATATATCCGCTCAGACTGTTAGCTTCAGTACCTTCCTGTAACGTCCATCTAACGCCTGCGTTCCAGCGTGTTGATACACAGTTTCTACAATTCTGAGAGACCTTCTGCAGCACAGCTGGTCTCGGTTAAAAAAAAAATGGTCAACATAGGTGGGGTAGAAAGTGTTAACTCGTGGAAAATAAGGCGAAACAATATATACGTTAATTGGATCTGTGATCCAAACATGGCTTCTGGTCAATCGAGATGGAAGTTTATTCCACGAGCCCGTAGGGCGAGTGGAATAAACTGCCATCGAGATTGACCAAAAGGCATGTTTGGATCACAGATCCAATTAACATATATCTCGACATTCACTGGTCTTAGGGTTTTTGTTTTCAAAGAAGAAAGAAAAATGTATGTTGGTTTAGGGTAACCCGACCGACCCTACTTTTTCCCGCCGACCCTTACACTTTTGTTTCATTTAAAAAAACAAAAACTTTTAGCACATTTTGCGAACCATACCGAGACTAAGGGAAGTAACCTCCTTTAAAACGGACTAAAAAAAAAATTATATATTAAAAAAGAGAAAAAGAAAAGCCGACCTACCGACCTTATCTTTGACTTTGTTCACGTTACCCTGAACCAACATATATTTTGTGTTGGCCTAAAACAATGGCACTGTATAGTTTCATATTAATAACCACCGGTAACCGCAGGGTAAAAAGGTCACTATGTGTGTCTCTTTAACCCGTGGAACATAAAGCAATTAGTTTCAAATGTTTGACCACCTCAACTCAACTCAACTCAACTCAACTCAAATTTTATTGGCTTCAATTTTCATAGAAGAATTTGTCTTGCGCTTGGGAGAAAATAAGAGTATAACATATAAAAACAGCATTCATATCACATTTCATGTATCACACACAGTAATCACTAGTATAAGCGCACCTATAACTGCAGTGTTAGGGTCACTTAGTCAGTCTCTTTAACCCGTGGAACATAATGCATAGTAGTGACCACCCATCAACACAGTGTAAGGCCCACTTAGTCAGTCTCTTTAACCCGTGGACAATAAAACAATACGCTTTGTTGTATTGTTATTCCTGTTGGCGTTACCAAAGGAGCAACTTTTTTCTTTTAGCACCGGCAACTTCGGTTGGTATCAATGTCGGCGAAAGGCAGAGATTAGTCCATTACCCATCGACTGAAGAGAGGGGGTAATTTTACTGACTGATGTAAGTAACACAATTATCGACGAAATTAGTTTGTTGAAAATTGGCTATTGGCTCCAACCATGTACCTAGCACTTATGTTAGTAGATTCTTATACTCGGCCTGCGGAGAGTATTCACTGGTACGTGATTATGTTAAGTAACGAAGCCACAGACGGACTGTTTTCATTGGCGCTTGCGGCGTTGGAAGTAGAAAGTATTTATGCGAGAGGAAGCTAAGAGTGGAGAAAAGGATGGCAATTGTAGACGGTAGCGAAAGAGCACCACAAGTAAAATTCATTAAGGTTGTCTGAAAAGCTGAGGGGAAACCCACAAAGGCAGTGGTGGTGAGGCGGGAGGAGGGGGATGGGTGAGGACGAGAAGTGTTCAGATAATGGTTAAAAGGGAGAGCCGTTCGTGAAGACCTGTTGGTGAACGTCAACATTCCAAGCCTTCAATACACCTGTTTCGTCCCACCTGTTTTCGAGTTGCCTGCAGACAGAACAGTGTACCTCAGAATCCCAGGCCTTGAATACACTTCATTCGTCCTACCTGTTTCCGAGTGGTCTGCTGACTGAACAATATTCCCTCTAGAAATCCAAAAGGAAGGCGGGTAGGACCCGCGTAGGATTGAACTGAGATGATCCGTAGACTGGTGGAAGAAAAGTGTACTCGGCAAGGAGCAAGATCAAAAATTAATGATTTATTTCATAACCGCCAAGGCTGTGGAAGCTGGGACCAGCTGCAACGTTAGACCCACAGAACTGTAAGTGGGCCCAGAATAGGACTGAACTGAGATGATCTCTAGACGGCGGGACGGAAATGGAAAGTAGAAAGGACCATTGGCCGACTTTCACTCTCAGACATTGTGCGTCTGGTGGCTCCATCAGTAAAATGGCTTGGTTGGTATTTATCGCCCGCGGCCATCCCTTTTTCGCACGTTTAGCTGTAAAGTAAGTGCATATAGACTGTGCCCAACATACGTATAGCTACACAAATGATGTCGTTGAATCGTTTTGTAGCTGCTTATATGTTGGGTGTACTTGGCTGGAGTGAATGGAGTGAAAACCCCAATTGTCAAAACGGATTCCCAAACTTGGGCAATAACATATTCTGTATTTTATAAAATAAAAATGATGTTGATTGATGTCGAATTCTGGTTACACATACCTTTCTTCCTGTGCTACACATCTTGATTATCCCCTTTGGATCTCTCTTGGCGTTTGTTTGTTTGTTTGTTTGCTTAACGCCCAGCCGACCACGAAGGGCCATATCAGGGCGGTGCTGATTTGACATATAACGTGCGCCACACACAAGACAGAAGTCGCAGCACAGGCTTCATGTCTCCTCACCCAGTCACATTATTCTGACACCGGACCAACCAATCCTAGCACTAACCCAATAATGCCAGACGCCAGGCGGAGCAGCCACTAGATTGCCAATTTTAAAGTCTTAGGTATGACCCGGCCGGGGTTCGAACCCACGACCTCCCGATCACGGGGCGGACGCCTTACCACTAGGCCAACCGTGCCGGTCTCTTGGCGTTTGCATAATATAACATCATCATTGGTATTGTATACATAGAAAAGAAAGGATGGTTGCTTTTGTGTAAAATGTAAAAACATTTCTGAATGACTTTGGTGGCTGGCAGAGAGGGCGCTGAGCGATTAGGTATACTCTTTTCAATCTCCCTACATTAATACTTGTTATTGTATACTTAGACAGGACAGTATGGCTGCTTTTTGTGTACAATGGAAAAACAATTCTAAACGAATTTGCTGGCTGACATAAAGAGCGCTAAGCAATTAGGTATGCTCTTTTTAATCTCCCTACATGAAACCTTGTTATTGTTTACTTATTAGACAGGAAAGTATGGCTGCTTTTTAATGATTGTGAAACAATGGAAAACAAACATTTCTTAACGAGTTTGGTGGCTGACATAAAGAGCTCTGAGCGAATAGCCATGCTCTCTTTAATCTCATTGCATGAATCCTTATTATTGTATACTTATACAGGAAAATATGGTTGCTTTTTGTGTACAATGGAAAAAACATTTCTGAACGAGCCTGTTTGGTGGCTGACTGAAAGAGAGCTGAGCGATTAGGTATGCTCTTTTTTAATCTCCCTACATCAATACTTGTTATAGTATACTTAGACAGGAAAGGATGGCTGCTTTTTGTGTACAAAGGAAAAACAATTTTGAACGAGTTTGGTGGCTGACATAAAGAGCGCTTAGCGATTAGGTATGCTCTTTTTAATTTCCCTACGTGAATCCTGTTACCTGGGTGACTGTTATACAACTTTAAACGAATTGGCCGAGAACAAAGCAGTGAATAAGATCGATGCTGAACCGGTCTCGTAAGACCCCGTGGGTTCTCGAGACAAGAAGCATTAACAACCAGCAAACAACCATCTTCCTTTATTGCCAACGGCATTGTTCTTGTCCATGAAAACGGCATCATTGCAAGCTGAATCCTTTTCCTCAAGGGACCGGATTTTGTGTCTTTCCCGCCGTGATTTGTATTTCCCGGAAGCTCACCCTTGGCGGTAACAATTCGTCTTTCCTCACCGACGCCATATATTACGTTGAAAACCCTTTCTGCTCGCCCGTGGATCGATATTATCATTCTAGTGGCTCTGCGTAATCGGGAATCCTGCCACAACTTGCATTATAGGCGAAAAACCGCGAAACAAACCAACTTGCAAAACCTCTCTCTTTCATCTGTCGCTTTGTCGTTTTGAAACCAGAACGTGACCTTGTAAAGCGATATACTTCCCACTTCCGGTGTAACACGAGAAAATTACTCCCACGAGATTTTTTACTCCGGAGTAAAAATGTCGTACGAAAATGTTACTCCCTTTACGAAAAAACTACTCCCCCATAACACGAAAATGTTACTACCCTGGCAAATAAATAACGAATACATTATTCTACCCTAACACGAGCAATTTACTTCCCACGCCAGGTGTACGCAACTTTTACTCCCCTGTCCCCTAGTGTTAGTCTTGGTGGTGGAAGGGGTGGAGCGAAGATAGCGCCACATTTGTTTGCGCGAGATCACATATTGGCATTACCCCTTCGCCCGCATCCCATTTTCGCGTCCGAGATTTTTACTGAAAGTAAACATTTGGGGAGTCAAAATTTCGTGGAGGAAGTAATTTTTTCGTACCTTGTGGAGTTCTTTTCTCGTACGAAAGGTGTACTCGGAGTAAGAATTTCGTACGAAATCTTTACTTCGGAGTAAATGTTTCGTGGAGTAAAAATGTCGTGTTACGCCGGCTCACAAAAGCGGGGAACATGTGCGGGAAGGAAAAACGACATGCATGTACAATTTCAGAATGAGGCAGCTTTTATTTTCCTCTCAGAGAAATAACACGCTTCTCAAGATTTCTAAAAAATATGGGTTATAGACAAGAAGGAAACAATTCTCACCGTGATTATCCTTATTCCACTCCACAATTCCCCAGATATAATTATATTCCGGTGAAGCCCTTCAGTTTTCAAAAACAAAATACAATGGTCTTCTCTCCGAGCTAACAACTTGTATTTTTCCTCGCTTACAACAAACGGATGATAGTTAATTAATAAAACCGCACAGAAAATGAAGATTTTTCTTCTGTATTAGAAGAGACAGGGGTTTTATCACGAATAAAAGGTGGGGAGGAGGGGTTGGTAGAGGAGGGGTGTGGTGGGGGTGGCCGTGGGGGTTTGGGTGCGAGTCCAGGCTTGGAAAGAAGGAAGAGATCGAATATCCACACAGTTAATGCCCTGCCAGCGACTGGAATTGGAACTGGATTCTGCAGCTGAGCTCTGCTTTGCTGTCAGTCGGCTTTGTGATGTTGACGTAGGCAGTTATTCTTGCATGTGGCTATCTTGCGGTCTGCTGCATTGAAAAAAAGGACCCAACGTGATCGATTTTTTGTTAAGTCTGAAAGAGATTTCGTTTGAAGTCTTTGTCAGCGGATTTGAAATAAAAGGCGTTTTTCTTTGATATAGCTGAATTCTCCTAAAGTATGTTTTCAGTATAAAAAACAAACAAATAAACACACGCACTCATACACACAAACATCCCCTTCGCACACAAACGCGCGCACGCAGGAACGCACGCACGCACGTACAACACGTACAAACACACACGCACACCCCCCCCCCCCACCCACACACACACACTCACTCTCTATATCTCTCTCTCTCTCACACACATACACACATACATACACACGCACGCACACACACGCACGCACACACACACGCAAGCACACACACACACACACACACACACACACACACTCACACACCAGGGGCGGACGAGGGGGGGGGCACAGGGGGCACGTGCCCCCCCCCCCCCCCCCGAAAAAAAAAAAAAAGAAGAAGAAAAAAAAGATTTTTCTATGCTGATTCTATGATCATTTCTAAGTTCAAATGGCACCAGATGGCACCATTTTGCTTCTTTGGGCAAAATTTTTTTCCGGGGGGGCATGCCCCCGGACCCCCCTAGCAAATTCGGGTGCTTCGCGCCCATCACATTCACTTTCGATTCAAAGTGCCCCCCCCCCCCCTTACAAAGCAACTGATCCGCCCCTGCACACACACACACACACACACACACACACACACACACACACACACACACACACACACACACACACACACACACACACACACACACACACACACACACACACACACACACTTATTTCAAACAAAACAAAGCAAACAACAAGCTTACTTTTCCAAGAGAAGCAAGCAGTGAAGTATAATTATAATGTATGCGTTTCTTTCCGTCTTGTTAATACGACTGCCCAGGCGCTCTTGTATGCCGATATCGATTGACTGCGCGTACCAAAATATCGTCTTGACTGAAACAGGGCCGTCACACGCTGTACGCATGCGGTTTAATGTCCGCTAGCTTTTCTGAAAATGAATGAATCTTTCAGTGGCAGACACATCATATCTATATTCGGAGACATAGATGTGGACGTAAATACGCCTTAGGCATTACAGGGCTTTGTTTCAGTATACGTATCGAAGACTGCAAGTATCACAGGAGCTTGTATCAAAGCGCCGGTGTAACACGAGAAAATTACTCCCACGAGATTTTTACTCCGGAGTAAACATTTCGTACGAAAAAGTTACTCCCTTTACGAAAATAGCACTCCCCCATTACACGAGAAATTACTCCCCAAGACAGGTGAGTTCCGAGTAAACACAAATGTTACTCCCCTGACGAATAAATAACGAATAAATTACTTCACCCCAACACAAGCGATTTAACTTCCCATGCCAGGTGTACGAAATTTTACTCCCTTGTCCCCTGTTAGTCTTGGTGGTGGAAGGGATGGAAGGAGGGTAGCGCGAAATTCGTTTGCGCGAGATCATTATCCCTTCGCCCGCATCCCATTTTTGCGTACGAGATTTTTACTGGAAGTAAAAAAAATGGGGAGTAACAATTTCGTGGAGGGAGTAATTTTTTTGTGCCTTGGGGAGTTCTTTTCTCGTACGAAAAGTGTACTCGGAGTAAGAATTTCGTACGAAATGTTTACTCCGGAGTAAATATTTCGTGGAGTAAAAATTTCGTGTTACACCGGCTGATTATTATTCACTCCTTCGTCCTAACTGTATCCTTACTACTACTATTCACTACCAAATAGAAGTAGTATACAGTAAGGATGAATAAGTACATAATAATCGACCGGCGCTTCGATACAAGCTCCTGTGGCTAGTATTCAACACAAAAACTGCTTGATCGCCATCTGGTAACGCCGGAGGGTGGTGGTGGTGGTGGCGGGGGGGGGGGGGGGGGGGCTGAGTGGGGAGAGGGGGTGTTTGGTGTAAGGTGCAGGAAGGTGGGAGGGGGTGTTTGGTGGTGTGGAGTCTTGTGTAACTTCCTGTCAGTAGGATTTCATCTATTAAAAATAACTTAACGAAACAGGAGATGCATCCGCGCCAAGGGACACTCATTTCCTTTTGTCAGTGCACTTTGGTCGTCTGAAAGAACTAAGGGAAAAGTTGATTGAACTCACCGCAAACTGAAGTGCTTAGAGAGATGACTTCCGCTTGGTACAATTTCGCTCAAGAAGCGCTCCTTCTCCTGTAAATGTTTGTGATGACTTCACATACGTCTTTCCAGACTGGTACATGGGATGGGATTATTCTGGCAATTGGACAAATACCAACAATAAACAGTCTGGCTGCTTCCTGAAAAAAATAAATCAAAGAATGTACCGTTAACGATAGAATACTGATTTAGAAAAAAAAATTATGCAAGGACATACGGACATACTGCAGCCGGACTACAGTCCGTGATACCCAACCCAGTCAGTAACTTTTGTCCACATCACGAACAGTGCGTAGTTGAAGGTTTAACCAAAACAAAGGGAACGTCGGCGCAGTCGCAGAGGTATAAGGGAGATTCAAAGGACAGCACGTTTCGTTTTGCAGCTCGTTTCGTTTGGTGAATGAGTCACCCCGCGAAACGGAACGTGAAGCGAGACGGCATAGGCCGCAGACAAGATTTAGATGTATTCACGTTTCGTTTCGGAATGAAGGAAGGGCGATAAATCTTCAAGTGAAATTATCACGTCTGTCCTCGATCAGAATGGAAAAAAAAACCCTAGGAGGTGGTCCAGAATCGGGCATACTTTGATTATTTTCAGTCCAAATAAATCACACAGACTTTGTTTATACAAAATCACATACGAAGCCAGAATAAAAATTCGATGCGATGACCTACTTCTGCTTCGCCATTTGCTTTCTTCACCATGAAGTTGGATAAATGTACCAGGATCAGCACCCTTCAAAATATTTCAGTTCACAACAGTTGTCTACCTCCAATGAACACATTCTCAGCGCTGAAAGACTGTGAAAGGGTTGATGAATCTAGCAATGCATAAAATGGCCAACAAATAAAACTGTTAGTGTGCAAAAATACTCACAAAAGTTGACGAAATATTGTTCGTTTTTTTGGGGTGGAAAACGTGACTGCGTTTTGACGTTCCACGTTCCGTTTCAGTTGACCTTCACCTTTCCAGCGAGAGACCCCCGAAATGATGACGTTTACCACAACTTCAAAACGAAACGTCCCGACGTTTCGTTTATTAAATCTCCCTATAGTCTCGCCTTCACGTTTGGGATACCGAGACGGGATTTTGTCCGGGAACTGGCCAGACTTTCCTTTATTTGGGTGGGATTAAGTCGGAATGACTGCGCATTTGGGTGCCTGCTGGTACCACTCAGCAAATGGTGATTGGGTCGTCTGCTGCCCTGAGAAGTGGTTTTCTTCATACGAAAGTCACGGTGAATGTTTCTGTCGCTCTGTTTGTGGTTGCTCTCAGGGTTTCTCTTTTACTTTTGCCAATACTGTCCCTCGTTGTATATCTCTTTTCTATTTCCGTCCTTTTGCTTTGTATTGTCTGTCTGTTTTCCTGCCTCTCTGTCTGTCTGTCTGTCTGTCTGTCTGTCTGTCTGTCTGTCTGTCTGTCTGTCTGTGTCTGTGTTTTTCTATCCATCTGTGTATCTGTCTCTCTCTCTCCCTACATGTCTCTGCTGAAAAATACAAATGATTGTTTCCAAACCTTCTGACCAGCTGCGACGAACTTTAAACTGAGCGCAGCTGCGGTGACAAGTTTTGCATAATATATACTCCCTTTTTTGGGGCAAATAAACCTCGCTGGCCACAGGTGATCGGCGACGTGTGTGTGCAGAAACACGTTTATTTAAGTAGAGGTGTGTGCGTGCGTTGTCGTTTTTGTGTGTGTGTGGTGTTGATTATATATGCTTGGTAAGAGTAATACTGCCCCCCCCCCCCCCCCCCCCGCGCCCCTCGCCGCCCCCTCCCCTTACACCGCCCCCTCCCTTTCCAAAATTCTGCAATCACGTCATTAACGAACATTTACAAAACAGTCCGTAGAACAACAATCTAGACAACTGAAAAGAATAACGGGAAGGGTAGCACATTTCGCACAAAACGACGGACAGGTAAAGGATATTGGAATCAAAATATCCCACCGCTGTAGTCTCATTAGATGCATGCATCTGCAATTAAAGGGGTGGGGTGGGGTGGGGGCGAGTTATTTACTACATAGCTATGGTCAGTAGTTTGACAGGAACAATGCGCAAAACAAATAAAAGAAAAATATTAAAAAAACAAAAGATATTTAATCAAAATGTACTCCAGTGATGGTTCAATCATGTGCCGTCACCATCAAATAGCAATATGCATAGAAAGACCACTGTGTTGGTGGTAATTAACAGACAACAAATAATGATGGTCAAAATAAGTCAAAACACAATAGTGCTACTGCATGAGCGTGACCAGAACATGGCTGTTCACTACACTAACAACGATTAAACAAAAGTTATATAGGCAAGATGTGCGCATACCAAACAATAGAAAGTATATGATTTGTAGTTGGCTTTCACAAATGCACTTAGTGCAGGCATTTTCTCACTCGTCCGAAAGATGGAGATTCAGTGCTCATTGCTGATGACATACCTCTGATGCATAGCAGAACATTACCAGCGAAAAGGTGGGAACAAGCAATGATCGAGGAGACGGTAAACACCAAACTACTGCAATGTAACTTACCTGGTGAAATCTATTCAGAACAATACGAATCAATTCCAAGAGCAAACATCAGACATAATTGATCATTTTTACCAGGCAGTGGAAGCGAACAATACGTTGAAAAACCCGAACTACTTGCTGTCGGCGAAGACTTAAAGAGTCCGACCTTCCCGCACTGACAATCCTGATTACAGAAACAGATCTGTCCCCAGGCTTTGACAAGGAATAGACGATGCTCGTTAATAACTCGGTCGGGTTTGTATGGGTTGTGAAATAATAAATAATTTTGGTTTTATTGAGGCAAACTTTCCAAACGTGCTCCTTGTCCACGTGTCTCAGACACACCCCTCGCCAATGCATGGCCTATAATGTCAGAAGGGAAAGCTTGCCTCAAGTAAAGCAAGAATATTCACTCTTTCACAACCCATACAAACCCGACATGTTTATTTAATTTAAGAAGTTCGTCTGTAAGAGCATCCTTCCTCTTCAACACGCCCCCCCCCCCCCCCCCCCCCCGCAATCAACAACCTCGCTGCGTTCTGTTAAGGATAGAAATGTACGTCAGTGTTGAATGTCATTCAATAAACAAAAAAACACACCATCGAACTTTGCACTTGTAAAGAGTATAGCCTAGTCGATGGATGGTGGTATGTGTTCTAGATGAAGGATGCTGCTTTTCATTGTGATAGCCTGGACAGGTGTATTGTGGCTGCCATGAGGAGATAGGTTACAGGAGTAGGTAGGTATCTTTATCAGGGCATGTCAGAAATAGGTCAAGTGAAACAGAAATGCTGCTTTTATTGGATATTTGATTTGGGAAATACGTACATGGAGAATACGAATGGCGATTTGTTTGCGCACACGCACGCACGCACGCACGTACGCACGCACACAAAGACACACACAAACGCACACGCACACACATACACACACACACACACGCACGCACGCACACACACACACACACACACACACACACACACACACACACACACACGCACGCACACACACACACACACATTCCTCTTTCAAGCTTGCCATCGACGATCTTATAATATATTCTTTTGTTTTCCCTGTTGCCAAAAATGCGTTACCAACTCAGGGCCGGACCCAGGGGGGGGTTCCAGAACCCCACCCCTGGAAAAAGCATGTACCTTGCTTTGACTTTTACTAGTTTTAGCACCAAAACAATGCTGCTCTTAACCCTCAAAACAAGGCCCAGAATGCACCAGATTGCACAGATTTTAACCGTTTTTCAAAAATTTTCCGGGGGAGCATGCCCCCGGACCTCCCTAGTTCGCGCGCGGCTTCGCCACTTCGCTGATTTGCCCCCCAAAAAATGGAGGAACCCCCCCCCCCTTACAACACATTTGGTCCGGCCCTGCAACTAATTAAGCTACACCAGTGAAAGACTATTTTACCCGAAAAGACATTTCACTTCACAAGCACAACCGCCGAAAGACATTACAATCAAACAAAAGACCCTAACGATTTTCCCCTTAACAAGTGTTATGTGACAAGGCTTCTAACGGCGCACAGTAAATTGCCTTGTACCAGTCATTCAAACGCAGAAATTGATTTCAATTTCCCATTGGTCCGCTGGCATGTTCGCTTTAAACAAAACTGTTGCACTTGTGGAATCAAATTGCCGCTATATGTGTTCTTGGTTCGTGTTTTGTTATTTTAGTGTCGGGTTATGTTTGCACATTATGCCCAGCACTATTATAATCTCGCATAGACAGGGGGAATGTATACCTCATGTCCAGATTTTCTGTTTCTCTTTTATAGGCCACATATTGTGTTCTTTCCCCTTATACCGACGAGCGGGGATACTGCTTTGGGGTGCGCTTCCCTGTCGCTGCCGCCTGGTGGGTTAAGAGTGGAGATTTTTCCGATCTCCCAGGTCAACTTATGTGCAAACCTGCTAGTGACTTAACCCCCTTTGTGTGTACACGCAAGCACAATACCAAGTGCGCACGGGAAAGGTCCTGTAATCCATGTCAGAGTTCGGTGGGTTATAGAAACACGAAAATACCCAGCATGCCTACCCAACGAAAGTGGAGTGAAGCTGACTATGCTCTCAGAGTATAGTGTGGGGAACCCAAATGGGCAAACGAGCTCACACGTAACCAGACAATTCTGGAACGCTGAAGAAGAAGAAGAAGGGGTTCACTTTGCCAAGTTCAAGTTCAAGTTTATTGGTCCATAACCCATGGGGGCATTTTGAACAATAAATACAATCAATACAATCATAATATATGCTAATATAATAAATAAATAAAAAAATAAAAAAAAAATAAAAAAATAAAAAAATTATGAAAAACTGTTACAAATTCTATTAGTAAAGTCCAAAATATTCTTTAGCAATTTCTTTTTCTTAGTAGCAAACAACTTTTTAAATTTAAGTGCATTAGGTTTTTTCCAATAGTAAGGTGGTAACAACTCAGCTCTTTCTTCTTGAAAAAATCACAGACAAATAAATAATGGAACTCATCACCTATGTCATGCGATACACATTTGGTGCAAGTTCTTTCTGACCTCGGGATGTTAAGATAACGTTCTTTCTGTACAGGTAAATTGTTGTTTAATGTTCTAAACTTCATCATTGAAACACATTGCTGATATGGCAGGGTTGTGACGTAGTCTTCACATGCAAAAATATCTTTGAACATTCGATAATTCCAAAACATATTTTTTGTTCCAATTTCTGTAAACCATTTATGGATATACTGGTCATATAGACTTCTTTTTACTTTCTTTTTAAACCATGTGCTTGAGTATTGAATATTTTCTTGAGAAGTCCAAAGGCCAGAGAGACCAATTTCATTTAAGGTTTTTTCAATGAAACATAAGTACTTGGATTCAATCATCTTGTTGATATACAATCTATAAGTAAAGCAATACACAATACTTGAAAATTTATTTTTATGAATAGGACTAATCAGTTTATACCAATAGCAAAGCATTCTACATTTCATATTAACATCTAGTGGATATCTTCCAAGTTCACCAAATATCATAGCATTTGGAGTTGATTTTTTTAGTCTGAAAACAATTTTATAAAAACGCAATTGAAGTTTAGTAGCAAGTTCACAGGAACCAAAACCCCATACTTCACATCCATACAATAAAATTGGAGCAATCATTTTATCGAACAGGTCAACTTGTATGTCCACAGGTAGTGACAATTGTCTACAAGTGCGCAAAAGAACAAACATTGCCCTTGAGGCACGATCATATAGATTCTTCTGTGCGACTGAAAATGTATTATTATAATTAATCTTAAGGCCCAAGTACATTACATCAAACACTACTTCGATTAAATTGCCATTGTACGTAAACAGTGGTTTATTTCTAATTTTACCTCTGGAAAAAACTATAACTTTCGTTTTGTTTACATTAATATTTAGACGCCATTTTAAACAGTATTCGTGCATTTTGTTTAAACATTCTTGCAGGTTTTTTTCCGACTCTGAGCAGATCACAGTATCATCCGCATACAGTAATAAAAACATTTGAAACAAAGCATTTACATCCGTATCATCCATTCCAGCCACAATAGCCTCTCTTGACATAGATTGTAAACCATTACTGTTTTCCAACAGAAAAGGCTTTAGATCATTTAAAAATAGAGCAAAAAACAACGGTGACAAGTTTTCCCCTTGTCTAACTCCACACAAACTGGGAAAATATCCAGAGCACTCACTATTAACTTTAACACAAGATTTGGCATTTTCATACAAATTTCTTACAGTTTTTAAAAACTTCCCATTAACATCAGAACTAACTAATTTCTCCCATAGAAATGCACGGCGAACTTTATCAAACGCTTTTTCATAGTCTACAAATGCACAAAACAGTCGCTTCTTTTTGTTGAGAAAAAAGTTTAATATACAATGCAAAGTAAAAACATGGTCTAGTGTTGAAAAACCTGTGCGGAAACCTGTTTGTTCTTGACCTAATTTGTTATTACTCTCCAAAAAGTTTGATAACCTATCATTTAAAATTGCACTGAAAAGTTTTCCGAAGCAGCTGAGTATAGTAATTCCTCTATAATTTGTGGGGTCAGCTTGAGAGCCTTTATTTTTGTACAATGGAATAATTTCACCTACGGCCCATTGTGTTGGAACCTTTCCTGACTGCAAAACAACATTAAACAACAATACATAAATATCAATCATTCGATCATGTGACGCTTTTAAATATTCATTAATTATTTTATCCTGACCGCATGCCTTATTGTTTTTTAGCTTGTCTATACATTTGATAACTTCCTCCTTTGTAAAAGGCGCATTAAGAAATTCATTACTTGCTTCATTTAAATGTTCATTACTATCATCCATATCATTTTCATCACACTCTTGTAGTTTAGTGAAATGTTCGAAAAACTCAGAACAAGTTGGATAGTTAGTTTTGGAATTATTCTTTTTGTTTTTATTTAGAAGATTCCAGTATGCTTTCGGGTCAGTACTTCTTAACTTTCTCAAAGTTTTAACGAACTCATTATGATACGACTTGCATTCCTTTTTTATTGTCTTTTTGTATTCTTTAAAAGCACTCTTTTTTTCATCATCATTGAACACATTTTTAAACCGTCTTGCTTTGTTTTTCGCATGTAAAAATATTTTTCTTTTCTCTTTGCAAATTGCACTAAACCATGGTTGTTGTAGTTTAAATTTCTTTGAACGTGGCTTTTTCATAAATTTTTGTTTTTTAATTACACCGATTTTCTCAGCAGAACAATTTAAAATATCACAAATCTTACTAGTAACACTATCAACGTCATCTGTTGTCGTACTCTCACTTGTAGCTAGCATATTTTGTAATTTAGTTTCAACAGTATAAATATCATCCTCATTCAGATTAACTACAAAAGCTAACTTGGTCCCATTGTTATTGTCCCATTTTGGTTTTGTGTACTTGTTATCCTTTTCTCTACCTTTAGACAGCAAATCTTCATTTTTGTTTTTTTTCACAACTTCTGCTAGGCAATCATTAGCGCGTACTTCATTATGTTTTAATAAATGCAAAACAACAGGACAGTGTACATCAGAATACATTTCACAAAATTCCATCACAGAAAAATAATTAACTTTCGAGAACAGATCTTTTGACAGGATGCAATAATCAACAACGCTCTTATCCTTACATGTGCATTTACCAACCCCTGTATCATCGCCAACTCTACCATTAGCAATAACTAAGCCAGTCATTTTACAAAAATCAATCAATTTAAAACCAAGGTTATTAGTATTATTATCCTGTGAGGCCCGCTCACCTATTAGAGTACCAACCTCATCAGAGTCAAACAAGTCATTATCAACAAAACCTTCTGAATGCTGATCATCTTCATGCACCATTTCACTCAGATGACCAGTGCGGGAATTTAAGTCTCCTAACAGACAAACATAATCATTATCTAACCCAAACTGCATGTACACCTCTTCTAGTTCAGCATAAACATCTTTGTTATGGTAAGGTGACCCTTCAGGGGGAATATATAAAGCACAGAAAAGGGTGTCACGTCCAAGTATTTTCTTATCTAACTTAAAAAATAACGCATTCTCACACATTTCTACATCCAAAAATGTATACCATATTTTCATCTCTTCTTTTATCTTATGTGACAGCTTTTTTTCTTCAAAAATAGTTATATTGTTAGCAAACACTTCCCGTAATAAAACTAATACACCGCCTGATTTTCTGCGAAATGTTCCTCTATTCTTATAGAATGCTATATAACCTGGAATGTTAATCTCATCAATATCATCAAGTTTGCTCTCGCTAAAACAAATAATGTCATATTTGGCAATAAATTTCACAAATTCAGGAAATTTTAGCTTTGAAGTGATTCCACAGACATTAAGCGCTAAGCAGGAGAGTATATCAGGATTATCCTCAATACTATATTCAGAACCAAAGGAATCTCCAATCTCACTATCAACATTATATACATCTATTTTAACAGTAGATTTGTTACGTACATTCTCAACATCTAACGAGTCAAAATGAGCATCAACATCTGACATTACAACAACATTATCCATTTCATGCGCATTGCCAACATCCAGAGAGTCATGCAGAATATCAACATCAGAAACATTTGCATACACATCAACAACATCAACATCAACAGTATCACCACAGTCTTTCACCACTCTGTCTTCACCTCCCTCTTCACCACCATCATCACCCCAGACATTCACTATATCTTCATCACCACAGTCATTCACACTGTCTTCACCCCTCTCATCACCACCATCACCACCACAGTCATTCACTCTGTCTTCACCCCTCTCATCACCACCATCACCACCACAGTCCTTCACTCTGTTTTCACCCCTCTCATCACCACCATCACCACCACAGTCATTCCCTCTATCTTCACCTCTCTCAACACCACCATCACCACCACAGTCATTCACTCTATCTTCACCTCTCTCATCACCACTATCATTACCACAGTCATTCACTCTGTCTTCACCTCTCTCATCACCACTATCATCACCACATTCATTCCCTCTATCTTCACCTCTCTCAGCACCACCTCTGACTTCACCTCTCTTATCACCATCATCACCATCACAGTCCTTCACCACTCTGTCTTCACCTCCCTCTTCACCATCATCACAATCCTTCACCACTCTGTCTTTACCTCTCTCATCACCACCATCACCATCACAGTCCTTCACCACTCTGTCTTCACCTCTCTCATCACCACCATCACCATCATAGTCCTTCACCACTCTGTCTTCATCTCCCTCTTCACCATCATCACAGTCCTTCACCACTCTGTCTTCACCTCTCTCATCACCACCATCACCATCACAGTTCTTCGCCACTCTGTCTTCACCTCTCTCTTCACCACCATCACCATCACAGTTCTTCACCACTCTGTCTTCACCTCTCTCTTCACCACCATCACCATCACAGTCCTTCGCCACTCTGTCTTCACCTCTCTCTTCACCACCATCACCATCACAGTCCTTCACCACTCTGTCTTCACCTATCTCTTCACCATCATCACAGTCCTTCACCACTCTGTCTTCACCTCTATCTTCACCACCATCACCATCACAGTCCTTCGCCACTCTGTCTTCACCTCTCTCTTCACCACCATCACCATCACAGTCCTTCACCACTCTGCCTTCACCTCTCTCTTCACCACCATCTCCATCACAGTCCTTCACCACTCTGTCTTCACCTCTCTCTTCACCACCATCACAATCCTTCACCACTCTGTCTTCACCTCTCTCTTCACCACCATCACAATCCTTCACCACTCTGTCTTCACCTCTCTCTTCACCACCAAAGTCTTTCCCTAAACCACCACCTCCTTTCTTCTCATAGTTCGCAGCACCACACACCTGACTCACATGAGGGGGAGACGCTGAATCAATGCCCCCAGGGCACCGCTAACCCTCGGCCATGGCAGACCCCAAACGCCCATCTGCAGGTTCCTCAGCAAGGTGCGACAGACCCAGGGCATGGTAGTCGACTTCGGTGACGCCCAGCTTGAATAGATCATCAGGCGTGTCAATGACGACCGGTTTGGGACGGTCTGATGGATGAAGGCCAGGAGGTGACTTCTTCGCACAGAAGATCTTGCCGTCGATGGTCCAAGCATTATACGGGCCGAGTTTCTTGACAAAGCCCAACAACCTGGCCCTCAGCGCGGGTAATGTCATCATTGATGAAGACATTCTTGTACTCCGGTTTGTCTTTGAGGGTTTTGCCGCAATGTTGTTTTTGTCTTCGGATTAAAAAGAGGGCGGGGGGGGGGGGGGGGGGGTTGTCTGTTGTTGTCGGTGTTTCTGTGTGTTTTTTCTCCTCCCTTGTTTACGTCCCTTTTTGGTTAGTTAAAGATGTTTATGTTGTAATTGTTGCCTGTTGACAGTAAAGACTGATTGATTGAGAAGGTTATGGGCAGACTATATAAGGCTTAATGCTGAGCCTGTTGACATCCATGCTGATCCTCATCTTCTCAGATTATTGACCGAGTTACTGTAAATGTGTCCATCAACCTTTATCCTTAGTATTTTTGTTTCGTTTTTTTTTTTTTTTTTTGGGGGGGGGGGGGGGGGAATTGGAATCGGAGGTGGGAGCTCTACATTTCATGCACCCTCGAGCCGATAAAACATTTGTCTTCAGAAATCTGTCCTTTCTAGATTATCTCTAAAAATAACAGACAACCAAACAGATCCCTCATCCTCACCACAAATTATCTCTTTAAACAACTGCGTCCCTATCCTACTCATCGGAGATCCAACTTGGTCCCAACGTCCCAGGCTCAATCATGAACTTTAACGTACGTGCGGTCTTCCTCGATCAGGCTATACGCTAGGACTACTTAATTTGTTTCGGTATCTTGCTCAACCCCGTTGTCTTCAGTTTTCCTTGCAGTAAAGACGGAAAAACCTTAGGGAGATCTTGCTGCCACCCAGGATGAGTTAACATCTTGCCCAGTGGACAGCTGCTGGTTACACAACCGACAGATTGAAACGTCCAGTTAATTTACTCTGAGCGGGAAGATATCTTAACTCTCTGAGTCTTGCATGTCCCCAATCTGTCCATGCAACCCTGTTCTTCTGACGGAGGCACAGTAGGTGTTTATGGCCCACGTGATCCTCGTTCAATATCACTGCATTGGCAGAAGTTTTGCTTCCATTAGACGAAATCTGGCGTCGCCATAACTCGATTTTGCGCCCTGATGCGAGCTCCCTCTGTTCACCTCCCTCCCTAGGGAAGATTTTGCAATTCAGGGAACTGTTTACCGCCTGGAGCTGAATTATTTGCTGTCAGCGAGAGCGCATTGCTCGGCTAAGGGAAAGAATAACGTAAGGGAGATATTCCCCTGTGTGAGTTCCATTGTCAATCGTTGTTATGCTAACCCGCCGCTGTCGAGAGATGAGACGAGGGGTATGGTTTGGTGTGAATTAATGCAGCACTGTATAGGCTGAGAGTGAACGGTCTTGTGAGAATGTCTTTACACCGGAGCAGCAGGGAACTAATATGAATCTGTTGTGGATCAGCAAGACAGCTGTGCACACAGACACTGGTCTCATCATGCAGAGACTGACAACGGTTTGTTATGCAATAGTAGCATGTGGTTGTTTTTTAACGCGGTCACTCACACAAGCACTATCTAAAACAACTTCCGCAGAACCCTTCTGTCCGTCCATTCATCCTTCTAAGCATCCTTCCATCTAGCATTCCATTCACTCTTCGGATGTGGATTCGTCTGTCCAGACATGCATGTTCCTTATTCAGTCAGTATTTTGGGAAATTTGCTAGCTTCCATACTTTATTACAAGGTTTTTTCTGGTGAAACAGCCAATCTTCCAATTCAAGAAAGTTGTGTCCGTGTATCCTGCTTACGCTGAATGATCTCCATCTCAACATTGGCCAGATTATCTTAGACTATGGAATGCTAGTTAGGTACATCAAGACAATTTGTGTATGTGGGTTTTTTCTCCAGATGACAGATTCAGCTAGAGTAACTTGTGGGCATCGACACTCTCTCAAAATCCCCGAGTAAAACATAATTGTAAAAACAATCACGGGATAGTTTTGTAGCGGAGCATACTTCACAGTCAGCAAAGCGGAAACTGTTAACTTTGTGAAAGCAAACTCCTACTTCACAGCCAATGCACACGCGCGAACAAGTTTCAAGTACGTGCATACAGCACACACACCAGTAATGGCGGTATGCACAGTTCTAAGCCGTCAGCACTCGGCAAAGATCAAACAGCCCGAGGGTAGAACTGGCGGGAGTCGGGAATCTAATCATTAGCCACGTTCTCTGATGTGAAGGACTTTGGGCCACGTCTGCGGTCTTTGAGGGACATTGGAGATCTAGGACCAAAAAGGAATGGGGTCAATTTACGGGAATCAGATTCTGTGGCTTTGCAGACAGTAGACTAAGATAAGTTGGATTGTTCCGTCGTTGTGGAGAAAGGGTTACAATTACAGTCGCTGTCGGCTTTTGTCGTTTTTTGTGAGAAAAAAAGACACTGGCAATTTGGCACAGACTGATTTTTTCTGTTCTGCTTTTCTTGTGCGAACAAGATACTGATTTGTTTTACAGAATAAAGTATATGCTGTGTTGGAAGAATTTCGTCGTGTATGAGCTAAAAAGAGGTTAACACCATACTGCCGTGTTCATCTTTGATGTATCTTGTTTGCCTGTGGATAGAAAGTTCTAACACTGTTGTCAAAATGCGATTCAGTAGAATCAGAGTGTGTGGGATTTGACAGAAGGAGTAAACTGCGAAATTGCTCCAAACCAGCACCATGTGCATTATAAGACAATTTCAATGTAGGGTCCAAAGATGCGTTGATGTGTATCATTTAGTCAGCTTAGATGCCTGTGTTTCCTGGCTGTAAATCACATTCCTGCCCAAAGCCAAAGCCAAAACAACGACAGCGACGACGAGAACAAACAAAATCCACCCACACCATCCAACTTGCTGCTGCGTCACAGCACTGCACTTAGTGCACGGATATATCTGACCTACTTCCCCTACTCCCCACATGCACCCCCTCCCCCCCCCCCCACCTCCCCTGACCGACGTCCTTTTTATATTTAGTCAAGTTTTGACTAAATATTTTAACATCGAGGGGGAATCGAAACGAGGGTCGTGGTGTATGTGCGTATGTGTGTGTGTGCGTGCGTGTGTGTGTGTGTGTGTGTAGAGCGATTCAGACTAAACTACTGGACCGATCTTTATGAAATTTGACATGAGAGTTCCTGGGTATGAAATCCCCGAACGTTTTTTTCATTTTTTTGATAAATGTCTTTGATGACGTCATATCCGGCTTTTCGTGAAAGTTGAGGCGGCACTGTCACGCCCTCATTTTTCAACCAAATTGGTTGAAATTTTGGTCAAGTACTCTTCAACGAAGCCCGGGGTTCGGTATTGCATTTCAGCTTGGTGGCTTAAAAATTAATTAATGACTTTGGTCATTAAAAATCGGAAAATTGTAAAAAAAAATAAAAATTTATAAAACGATATAAATTTACGTTTATCTTATTCTCCATCATTTGCTGATTCCAAAAACATATAAATATGTTATATTCGGATTAAAAACAAGCTCTGAAAATTAAATATATAAAAATTATTATCAAATTTTTTTTTTCGAAATCAATTTAAAAACACTTTCATCTTATTCCTTGTCGGTTCCTGATTCCAAAAATATATAGATATGATATGTTTTGATAAAAAACACGCTCAGAAAGTTAAAACAAAGAGAGGTACAGAAAAGCGTGCTATCCTTCTCAGCGCAACGAATACCCCGCTCTTCTTGTCAATTCCACGTGCACTGCCTTTGCCACGGGCGGTGGAGTGACGATGCTACGAGTATACGGTCTTGCTGCGTTGCGTTGCGTTCAGTTTCATTCTGTGAGTTCGACAGCTACTTGACTAAATATTGTATTTTCGCCTTACGCGACTTGTTCATCCTATATCTTCCGAGCCAAGCAACTGTCAACCATACCGACATTCACACGTGTAAACTCTTCTGTTCTCTGAGACAATTAACTTCATCACTCTCGGCCAATAACAGCTCATGCTGCGCGTAACTTCTCTCTCTTCACCACCTCGGCGAGAAAGAAAAGTAATTTGCCTTGGCCAGCCTCTAGACGTCTTCGACGACCAGAGACAGAGACAGCGGCAATGGAGAAGAAAAACAAGTCGCGTAAGGCGAAATTACTACATTTAGTCAAGCTGTGGAACTCACAGAATGAAACTGAACGTAGTCCGCCGCTAGTGCAAAAGGCAGTGAAAGTGACGAGCCTGTTTGGCGCGGTAGCGGTTGCGCAATCAATTTGATTGAAAAATGAGGGTGTGACAGTGCCGCCTCAACTTTTACAAAAAGCCGGATATGACGTCATCAAAGGTATTTATCGAAAAAAAGAAAAAAAAACGTCCGGGGATATCATTCCCAGAAACTCTCATGTAAAATTTCATAAAGATCGGTCCAGTAGTTTGGTCTGAATCGCTCTACACACACACACGCACAGACAGACAGACAGACACACACACACACACACATACACCACGACCCTCGTCTCGATTCCCCCTCTACGTTAAAACATTTAGTCAAAACTTGACTAATGTAAAAACGGTCGCGTGAGGCGAAATTACTACATTTAGTCAAGCTGTGGAACTCACAGAATGAAACTGAACGTAGTCCGCCGCTAGTGCAAAAGGCAGTGAAAGTGACGAGCCTGTTTGGCGCGGTAGCGCTGTGCTTCATAGCACGCTTTACTGTACCTCTCTTCGTTTTAACTTTCTGAGCGTGTTTTTAATCCTATCATATCTATATGTTTATGGAATCAGGAACCGACCATGAATAAGATGAAATAGTTTTTAAATCGATTTTGGAAATTTAATTTTAATCATAATTGTTATATTTTTAATTTTCAGAGCTTGTTTTTAATCCGAATATAACATATTTATATGTTTTTGGAATTAGAACATGATGAAGAATAAAATAAAAGTAATTTTGAATCGTTTTATAGAAAAATAATGTTAATTACAATTTTCAGATTTGTAATGACCAAAGTCATTAATTAATTTGTAAGCCTCAATGCTGAAATGCAATACCGAAGTCCGGCCTTCGTCGAAGATTGCTTGGCCAAAATTTCAATCAATTTGATTGAAAATTGAGGGTGTGACAGTGCCGCCTTAACTTTTACAAAAAGCCGGATATGACGTCATAAAAGACATTTATCGAAAAAATGAAAAAAACATCTGGGGATATCATACCCAGGAACTCTCATGTAAAATTTCATAAAGATCGGTCCAGTAGTTTACTCTGAATCGCTCTACACACACACGCACAGACACACACACACACACACACACACACACACACACACACACACACACACACACACACACACACACACACATACACCACGACCCTTGTCTCGATTCCCCCTTCTATGTTAAAACATTTAGTCAAAACTTGACTAAAATAATGTAAAAAGGACAATTTAATCAGCGAAGCACTTCGCTGAAGGAACGTTGGCTGAAGGAACGTTGGCCGTTCATGTATTTACTATTACCACTAATGAAAGGGCGGGGATTACTGTCCGTGAGCGAGACTTGTGATCAATAACCGTGATCATTTCTTGGTTGGTTTTTGTTTTCTTTGTTTATTTTTTGTCTTTCTGTTATTTTGTTTTGTGGAACTTTTCTCTGTGGTGTCATGTCTGTCTGTTGGTCTGCCTGTCTTTCTGTGTGTTTGTCGTTCTCTGTGTGTTTCTGTCTGTTCGTCTGTCTGTCTGTTTGTCTCTCTCTCTCTCTCTCTCTCTCTCTCTCTCTCTCTCTCTCTCTCTCTCTCTCTCTCTCTCTCTCTCTCTCTCTCTCTCTCCCGATTTATCTCCGTGTCTCTGTCTCTCTCACACGCACGCACGCGCGTACGCACGCACGCACGCATGCACTAACACGCACGCAAACGCACACACACACGCACACACACACACTCTCTCTCTCTCTCTCTCTCTCTCTCTCTCTCTCTCTCACACACACACACACACACACAAACACACACAAACACACACACACACACACACACACACACACACACACACACACGTAAATGTCAAAGTTTGTCATAGACTGGTTGACATGTTTGTTTTGCGTATCGATCCTGGTGCCGGCTTTGTCTTGGACAATTCTCAAAGGCGGGGAAAACTGAGAGAAGAAGCAAACAGAAACATTTTTTGTTGATAAGAATGCGCAGCCTGGCACCTAATTCAGGATGTCGACGTCTTAACGAGTTTTGCGACAGCCTTAAGAGCGGAAGAAGGGTTCGGGATGGAGACGCGGCTTGGGTTTGGGTTTGGAGCAGATGAGTTAGGAGTAGAGAAGTACTAGTGTCTCTGTTGCTGAAATTTGAGTCCAGAGAAAAAGTAATGTGCGATAGACATGTGTTGACGATATGTGAGGCGGCGTCTAGGATGAAAAAGTAACGAGTTGTCGATTTTTAAAGAAGACTATCAGAGCATGTTTCCGAATTGGTCAGGTTTTTGTTTGCCACAGGTTGTTCTTAGACACAGTCTCTCTCTCTCTCTCTCTCTCTCTCTCTCTCTCTCTCTCTCTCTCTCTCTCTCTCTCTCTCTCTCTCTCTCTCTCTCTCTCTCTCTCTCTCTCTCTCTCTCTCTCTCTCTCTCTCTCTCTCTCTCTCTCTCTCTCACTCTCTCTCTCTCTCTCTCTCTCTCTCTCTCTCTCTCTATCTCTGTGTCTCTGCCTCTCTCTACATCTCTCTGTCTCACTCTGTCTCTGTCTCTCTCTCTCTCTCTCTCTCTCTCTCTCTCTCTCTCTCTCTCTCTCTCTCTCTCTCTCTCTCAGATACCCTTTGGCCAAGAGCAAACCGAGACAGACAGGTAAACAAACGGGAAAGGGTATCAGTCCTGAAGACCTCGCTTCAAAAAGAACCCTTCTTCCTTGTCCAATTCTGGAAGCCGACATGTCGTGATGGGCGCTTCCTCTTAGCTCCAAGATTATGTCAGGCCGTGGCATCGACCGTTTTCTGTGGACACGCTGAACTCTGCAGCCTGAATCAAACACTGGCAATGCTAAGAGGCAAATCCGATTGGTGTCAAGCATACTTCGGTTGCAGACCTTCGCACGACACGAATACATCGTCCTTTTTACGAACACAAATTTCCCTCTGCACAGGAAGCAGTGATTATTTGTACGAGGTCAGAGAGAGAGAGAGAGAGATAACAGTGCGTTGACTTTAATGCCGCCAAACTTAAGCACTGGTTTTCCTTGAAATATGTTTTCAGTAAATTTGCAAATTACCTGGCCCTTCAAACCAGGACATTTACAAACTTCTTAGATTTTTTTAGGAAATTTACAAAATCCCCGAGTGAAACAGAAATTTTACAAATTTACTGAAATGTTCAGGGATTTTGTTTCATGTCCTGATTTTGAGAATTTACTGTATACCATATATATATATATTCTTTTTACGAATACATCGTCCCTTTTTGTGTTCTTATGGATTGCCTCGCCCGCATTTTCACCGCCGATATTGAGATTGATTCATTATTTGTTTCATAACTGTATGACTGTAACGTTTTGTTTTGTCAATAATGAAACGTTCCAATAACCTATAATTCTTGTTTTTTGAATCAGTTCTTTTTGGATGTTTGGTCTACTCTTTAGTTTGGACATTCCACACTCGCAAGCACTGAAACAAACGATACGAAGCAAATTCAATTGATGTCAAATGTATTTCTGTTGCAGACCTTTGCACGACACAAATTCACATCGTCTGTTATTTATTTTGCATGCGAATGGTGTGTCCATCGTTTTATTTGCACACCCCGCACTCGCAAGCCCGCATCAAACAGCCTCAAACAGCCTCAAACAGCCTCGATGAAAAGAGGCAAATGATGTGAAGTATACTTCGGTTGCAGACCTTCGCACGACACGAATACATCGTCCGTTTTTCTGTTCTTTTGGATATGTCATCTACCGTTTTGTTTGGACACGACGCATTCTCAAGCCGGAATCAAACAGTTTCGAAGATAAGAGGCAGATCTGATTAATGTGAAGTATATTTCGGTTGCAGACCATCGTACTACACGAATACATCGTCCGTTTTTCTGTTTTTTGTTTTGTTTTTTTGTTAGTTTTTTTTTACCGTTTGGTTTGGACACGACGCATTCGCAAGCCGTAATCAAACAGTTTCGAAGATAAGAGGCAAATCTGATTAATGTGAACTATGTTTCGGTTGGGGACCTTCGCACGACACGAATACATCGTCCGTTTTTCTGTTCTTTTGGAGGTTTCTTCTACCGTTTTGTTTAGACACAACGCATTCCCAAGCCGGCATCTCGAAGACATGAGGCCAATCTGATTAATGGGAAGTATATTTCGATGGCATAACTTTGCACGTCACGCATGCATGGGCTGTTTTAGACACTTTCTTTCCAGTGTAAACGATCATGGCCATCACCACAGATCTATTCACGATTGCATATGAGATAAGAGCTTCCTGAGAATTTGACACATACCAAAAATGAAGATTATCATTGGTTCCTGTGCATACTGTGATTTTTGTTGATTGGTTTTTGTAAGTGAAACAAATACCAATCTGCAAAATTAGTTCAGCAAATACAAACCCCCTCCAACTCTGCGAAAACTGCAGTCACACCATTGTTCTGTGTTATGTGTCCACATGCAAGGCTGCTCTTAACCCACGTAAACACCTGGGCATATATGTGGCGGTCAAGGTGATGGTGTACTCTGGAAGGACGCATAGTACATTTGACATTTCTCGTGAAGGGTGTGTCAATGTTTTGTTTAGACACGCTTAACTCTGCTGCTTGATTCACTCGTCTACATGGGATTTATGTCAAGTGCGTTTGAGTCACAGGCCTTTGCATGACATGACTTTAGCTTGTCTTTATATCCTCTCGTGAATGATAAATCAACTATAGTGTGTTGGTACGCGGAACTTAGCATCCAGTATCAAACAACCCAGTGCTAAGAGCTAAATCCGATTGATGTCAAGTGTAACTTCGTTAAAGACCTTTGCACGAGGAGAATGTAGCACTTTTCTTCAACTTCTCTTGTTAACGGATTCGTCCACCAACTACGATTGAAGTCAAGTTTAGGGTATAAGTTATGCCTGTTGCAGACCTTTGTAGGACATGGTTATAGTTCTCGTTTGTGAAGAAATATTGATTCATTCCCATGTTTAGCTACATACTATGCTGTCATGACAATTTAGAGAGAGTGACATTCATATAAGCTCGTTTTTGCAGCAAGTCTGCACAGGACGCCATTTTAAAAGTATGTCAGTGTTCGCGGTAACGTGACGTAACATTTTCGGAATTTAACCACACACCGTACCGTGGACGAAGTTAATTGACCCTGCCAGGTTATCGTTGCGTGTAGTATCTTCTTCGTCTTCTTCTTCTTCTTCTTCTTTTTCTTCTTGTCGATCACATGTTTATATTGTCAGCACAGGCAGCGAGACAACGTTAAACATCAAACGGACGCTTTGGGAAAGTTTGGGTTCCTGCAGAATGGATACAGAAATCTGAAATTGCGCGATTTTGCGCGATATGAAGTCCTCTGGAAATGTAAAGGTCATGCAGTAACTGGATGGTGATGACGTTGTTTCAGGGTTGAAATTACTTCTCTGCCACGTCATGTCTGTCTGTCTGTCTTTTTCTCTCTTTCTCTCCATCTCTCTCTCTCTCTCTCTCTCTCTCTCTCTCTCTCTCTCTCTCTCTCTCTCTCTCTCTCTCTCTCTCTCTCTCTCTCTCTCTCTCTCTCTCTCTCTCTCTCTCTCTCTCTCTCTTTCTCCTCCCTTTCTCTCTCTGTTGACATATCCAACATTAATGCGATTGCCGGATTTAACCTTGAGGCTGTTTGTGGGAAAGCTTCAGCTGCTAGAAATAAAACGATTACCGCTTCGACAAATGCAGCTCATTGTTTGCTCTGGATTGTTTGGTTTCTTTTTTGTGTTCATATGGCATGCAAAGGAGTTATAAAGCCAACCATGTTGTTTACTGAATCATAAATACCTACGAATGCATTGGGTGTAGAAGCAATAAGTAATTGGAATATATATTTATTTAAATCGTGAAAGTTGGGCGGTGTTATAGATATGGCACAATTACTAAATTCAGACTATCAAGCACCTAAGTAAGGTGGTTGTGCGCTTTCTCACCGGGTGTGTCAAATAATGCAAGAGGCAGAATGCGATGATTCCTTTAATGGCTGTTTTAATTTTTAAAACAGCAGTTTATTTAACCTCCTCTTTTCAGCGGCAACCTATGCGCTCACACACACGCAAGCACACACACACACACACACACACGCACACACATACACACACACACACACACACACACACACACACACACACACACACACACACACATTAAACAAACAACAACAACAACAACAACCCATACAGTATAAACATGAGATTGTAAGGAAAAGCGGGTTTCTTGTTTTTACAAGTGAAAGTTAACAGCATGTGTGCGATTAGTTTAAAGATATATCGATGTGAATACCAGAACAGTGAAGCGGGCTTGCACTTAAAATGGTAAATTGGGGTTGATAGTTCATTCACAAAGGTAATGACATTAACTTTTAACATTTGCACCGTAAAATTAATGTCCTGCCGGTCATTCTATAAACAGAAGCTAACAAAGTGTTTGTTGACGGTGATAAAAGCTTGGAATAGGACAGCATTTTGATTGTACAATCCGTTGATTATGAAAACGGACGAACTATTTCCGTTGTAAAAGACTCCATTGGGAACATCGATCGACCAGCATGTACTGCATGCTGTTTGAGTGTATTTGTCTGATGTACAGTTTACTCCGGTGTGAGTGCGCGTACGTGTGCGTGTGCGTGTGTGTGTGCATGAGTGCATGCGTACTGCATACATGTGCGTCAGTGCGGCCGTGCGAACGTGTGTGTGTGTGTGTATGTGTGTGTGTGTGTATGTGTGTGTGTGTGGGGGGGGGGGTGTGGGGTGTGTGTGTGTGTGTGTGCGTGCGTGCGTGCGTCTGTCTGTCTGTCTGTCTGTCTGTTTCTACGTCCGTCTGCTCCCCTTTCAGTATATGTGTGTCTGCGTTTGTGTCTATCCGTCTGTCTTGTCTGTCTGTCTATCTGCTTGTAGGTAGGTGTCTTTCTGACCGTGCACGCATCCAGATGCACACAAACAATGAATATTTAATCCCCCTAATACAAATAGCAGGTGAGACGAAGGTTACGCGTAACATAAACAAGTTATCAAATGTGTGCATCTGCAATTTCTTGTCTCTTATCCGCAGAATTTGAATGGCTATTTTCACCTGTTGCCCTCGTAAGTAAAAAACTGATTTATTCCCGGAATGCAGCTGCCCTGAAGAGACTAGATTGCGTCAAAGATCCAAGAAGCGGTTTGTGAATGGTGTTGTTTACTTGAAATTCTGTCATCTGTGCTTGATTATGCCAGCTGCACGCAGTGTGAGGTAGGAGTGACGTTGTGTGACGTTGTTGCCTTCAGAAAAAATTGCAAAATAAGGGACGTGGTGGTGGGAGAGGTTGCACGGGGAGGGAAGAGGGGGGGGGGGGTGTTTGAGGCTAGGTGGTGGTGTTTCTCTTTCAAGTTTGCTTTTTTTTTGTGGGGGGGGGGGTTGTTTTTGTTTCACGTCTGGGGTGTTTTTATGTTTTTTATTTGTTTATTTGCTTTATTCTCCCAGACACATCAACACGAGATGTTAACGGTTATCGTCATCACATTGTCTGTGACTCATGCTTTGAAGCTAGCGTGTGCTGTGAGAAGTCATATTGCTGCGATCACGGTAAAACAATGTTTGGTTTGGTGTTTTATGTCTGTGCTAGTGTTACTCTTCTGGCGTACATAGGCTTAAATCTAAATCAGAACTTACACACACAGACAATCGTTTTCCTAACTACTTCCCCGAACTTGTGTATCCAAAGAAGATAACTTTGACTTTAACTATCCGCATTTATTCACTTGAAATGTTATCTACTGTCAGTTTGTCTGTAATTATGACAGTGTGTTTGTCTGACTATCTGTCTGGTCGTTTCTCTCGCTCTCTCTCTCTCTCTCTCTCTCTCTCTCTCTCTCTCTCTCTCTCTCTCTCTCTCTCTCTCTCTCTCTCTCTCTCTCTCTCTCTCTCTCTCTCTCTCTCTCTCTCTCTCTCTCTGTCTCCCTCTGTCTCTGTCTCTGTCTCTCTCTGTCGCTGTCTGTCTGTCTGTCTGTCTGTCTGTCTGTCTCCCTCGTTCTTTCTCTCTCTCTCTCTCTCTCTCTCTCTCTCTCTCTCTCTCTCTCTCTCTCTCTCTAATTTTTCAATGTTATCATTGTGTGTCTGTGCGTCCCAAGGACAGATTTTAAGAAAAGGCGTAGCCTTAAATCTTAATCCTTGTTAAATAAAGTTCAATTCAATTCAATTCAATTCAATTCAATTCAATTCAATTCAATTCAATTCAATTCTCTCTCTCTCTCTCTCTCTCTCTCTCTCTCTCTCTCTCTCTCTCTCTCTCTCTCTCTCTCTCTCTCTCTCTCTCTCTCTCTCTCTCTCTGTCTCTCTCTCTCTCACCGTCTGCCATCCATCCATGTTCGCCACTGACGTAAATGTGCGTCATGTACTTTTAGCTTGTTGCGTGTGTAGGTTAACTTTAG
>NC_090250.1:32109971-32172471 GCF_037325665.1 Littorina saxatilis | reverse complement strand
TTCACCAGAAACACGTCAATGTCAATGTCACAGCCTCGCTTTTATCCAGGCAGTCTCGCTTTCATCCGTTACTAATCATAATTATGTAGACACCTGCCCCGCGGTGAACTCTTTCTTTTCCGCTGCAGGAAACGTCTGCTGTTGTGATGAGACTGATGAAGTGGCGGAAGAATTCAAAGGCGCGGACATTTTGCCTGTGACGGAAATTGGATAAAATCCTACCGGTTCTGCTGACAAGAAAGAGAGTGTCCGGTATTTGTCATGTGATGGCAGATTTGATCAAAAGCTAGTGCAGGATCTAGGACAGTGATGATTAATATGCCAGCAGTCGGCATTTACACACACACACACACATAGACATACTCACACAGACACGCGCGCACACACACGACACACACACACACAAACACACACACATACACAAACACACACACACACACACACACACTCACGCACACAAACACACTCACACACACACACACACACACACACACACAATCCGTGACATCCCCTGTTATCTAACGGTCCAAGACCAACCGATCCGCAGTTGATTTGCATCACTCATCTTTGTACTGCTCTAAAAAGAAAAAGTTGGCAGCAAGGTGGTGAGAAAAGTACATTACTGTTGGGTCAAGGACATACAGAAGACGTGCGTCAAGATCTTGGTTATATCGACCATGTGAAGCTTCCAACTCAACACGACCGGGTTCACCCCCCTCCCAGCCCGGCCCACTCCGACAAGCCTACCTCGCAAACACCTCTCTTTTTGTCTTGATTTCTGTCTGCTTGTCTGTGTGTCGGCTTCTGCTAATCTCTCTATGTCTGCCTCAGTCTCGCTGTCCCTTATTTGTCAAGAGATATGAAATACCAAAAACCTGCTTCTGTCCGTGCGGCCAGCTGTGTTTCCGACTCTCTTCTATCTTTCTCTGTTTCTTTCTGTCTCTCTCCCTCTCTGGATCTACCTCTCTCTCTCTTTTTACATTTAGTCAAGTTTTTACTAAATGTTTTATTCTAATTTTATCATGCTCTCTGTCTCTATTTCTCTGTCTGTCTTTATATGTCTGTCTGTCTGTCTGTCTGTCTGTCTGTCTGTCTGTCTCTGTCTCTCTCTGTCTCTTTCTCTATCTATCTCTGTCTCTCCCTCTCTAGATATCTCTCTCTCGCTATCTCTCTCTCTCACTCTCTCTCACTCTCTCTTTCTCACTCTCTCACTCTCCCTCTCTATCTCTCTCTCTCTCGCTATCTCTCTCTCTCTCTCGCTATCTCTCTCTCTCTCACTCTCTCTCTCTCAATTCTCTCTCTCTCTCTCTCTCTCTCTCTCTCTCTCTCTCTCTCTCTCAATTCTCTCGTGCACTACTATGTCTGCCTCAGTCTCGCTGTCCCTTATTTGTCAAGGGATATGAAATACCAAAAACCTGCTTCTGTCCCTGCGGCCAGCTGTGTTTCCGACTCTCTTCTATCTTTCTCTGTCTCTTTCTGTCTCTCTCCCTCTCGGGATCTACCTCTCCCTCCCTCTCTCTCTCTCTCTCTCTCTTTTTCTAATTCTATCATGCTCTCTGTCTCTTTCTCTCTGTCTTTCTATCTCTGTCTCTCTGTCTGTCTGTCTGTCTCTCTCTGTCTTTCTCTATCTATCTCTATCTCTCTCTCTAGCTATCTCTCTCACTCTCTCTCTTTCTCACTCTCTCTCTCTCTATCTCTCTCTCTCACTCTCTCTCTCAATTCTCTCTCTCTCAATTCTCTCTCTCTCTCTCTCTCTCTCTCTCTTTCTCTCTCTCTCTGTTTCTTTCTCTCTTCTCTCTCTGCTCAGCTCTTTACCTCTCCGCATATTTTTTACTCCCTGGGGGGTTTACCAAAGCTAATGGAATTGATTCAGGACGAAACGCGAAAGTATTGTCATCATAAAAGCTTCCGACGTGTTTCGACCTTAATACTTTCTTGAGCAAAGGCTTTTAAGCCCTAGGTACACACACACAGGCATTGGATGACTTACCCAGTCGGACGGAGAGAAGACGAAAGGACGATTTTGTTTTGTTCCACGAAGAATCACACAAAGTCACGCAAAGCTCCGACGGACACTCTTGGGACCAACACATAATCCGACGGAAACGATCTTATGTGGCTTCAGGATACGCTTGCTACACAAGCTGAGGTAGAATATCTGCTCTGTCTTTAGAGCTTGAGTGAAAGTCGGTCAGTGAACAGAGCTAGCTAATGGGCTCTATTCATATTGGGAATGAGGCTGGTCACTCGGTCCGGAAGAGCGGATGACAACTCCTCCGACCGCCTTGGCATTTACTGTCCTTGCTTGCTGCAGATGACCTGACTGTGAGGTCGTGCCAGAGGCGCGTGGGCGGACATTGGAGTCCTTACAACGCATGTCAACAGAAACCGTGTAGTCCACAAGAACATGTATAAGGTCCAGGGCTCCCATAACTGTACGTGCTTGCGTCCTGTACGCACTACAGCGGTACCTGCGATGAAAGGACACCCTTGGGACCAGCCAAAAGTGTCCCTACATTGCAGGTGGCCTGTCATGACAGGTATACTTTGGTAGAGATTATAATAAAGGGACAAGAGAAGGTGTCCTTTTAAGGGAGGTGTCCTCTCATGGGAGGGTCCACACATCGAAGGTACTGCACGTATAAACAGAAACAAAACTGGTTCATGAACTCTTGGAGGGGGGCCCGGGTAGCTCAGGTGGTAGAGCACTGGACTTGTGATCGAAAGGTCGCTGGTTCGAATCCGGGTCGGGACGGACACGGGTCAACTTTATGTGCAGACCCAGAGACGGTATCCATCTCCCACCCCCGTGTCACCACAATGGCACGTTAAAGATCTTGGTCATTCTACCATAAGTGCAGATGGCTGATACCGCCTAAACACGCATACATCAAAAGCCGTGAGGGCGTAAAAACTCGAATCGTATAAACCAATTCATGTCCAATATAGGCAATTAAGACCTGACGGACAATAAGCCCCTTAAAATTGACTTTGACTTGGAGGGGGGCCCATGTGAACACACGCGGTGTAAGGACCTGACTGTCTGCCATGTTCTTATTAGGTATGATTGCAGGTTTGTTTTGAAGAACCGCTATAAGCCGTAGGGTTGTTGATAATATAACTGTCATGAACATGTAAAACATGAATGACATATTGTTTCAACCAAAAGAGCGGGTCCCGGGACAAATACACATCTGTTATGATGTATGCATAACTGTTTCCAGAAAATGTTCTGCTTTATCTGTAACGACGCAAATTAGGACATATTTAGAACAAAAACTCGAATGCTAAAATTGCAAAACAGACACACGGATTCTATTCAACGAGTACAGGTAGACCTCAGTCACATGCAGAAACTGAATACAACTGAACGTACTGTACAGGCGAAAGTTTGTTTGAGAATACGTGATCACCGAAAGTTGTATTTTGCCGTGTGTCCGTAGAATATGCAGCACTGACAACGAACGCTTTAGGTAACTGCTCGAAGCCGGAAAAGTAACCAAAAAGCAATCATGCTAATGGCTTCCATTCACAGACAGAGTACTTGAGTGACGTGTCTGGCTGCAACGTCAGCATATCGAATGACAGGCGATGCTGCTTCTTTCGACTCCCAAGCGGCGCTGGGGTCCACTGCTTGCATTCATCTCAAGTCGCGTTTCGTTAAGTTTGTTTGACAGTTGACTTGACTGAATTCTTTTCAGGTCAGATAAGCCATGTTTATTAGTTAAGAGGATTACGTCTTCTTGAAGATTATTTGACCGCATTCACCTCATGCTAGTTAAGCCGCGTTTGAGTGTATAGTTGTCAGTCTTGTTGCATGTGGTTTGACTACACGCTTTCATGTCAGTTTCTCCATTATTCCTTCGTTTAAGGCTGCCATATTCGTAGCGTTTATTAATTAATTCATATTGTTTACATGTGCCAATAATGTTATAAAACTGTACCTAAGGGGATATAATAACGATTGGCTGTAGCTTTCGAACACACAACAAATTATTTCAGTATTGCAAAGTGGTGTTGATAGTGTCGAATGTAAACAGAACAGTCTCAAACGCCATCTTTGGTTTACGAAACGTCACGAAGTGACGTCAACGGTCTAAAAATAGCCCAAGTCCTGGAGAACTGTTGCTAAACAATGCAATAAAGAATTAATTATTTCTCGTAATTGGTAAGGACTTCAAACCTAAACATTTGCAGGAAGCTTAATTTATGCATCCCCGCAACGATGGGAAAAGCCCTGGAAGTAATCTAACTAATTAAATAGGACTATGTCAGCCTTTAAGCAACTGGCCCAGGAGCTCTGAACTGTAACTATTGCCGAAAAGTGAGACCCCCTGCTACTTTTGTGTGATGACTTAGTACATGGAGCGAGGTGATTGCTCCCCACGGCATTTGCCAGGTTTAGCAGACCCTTGACGTTTGCTCCAGAAACACACACACACACACACACGCGCGCGCGCACTACGCACGCACGCACACACGCACACACACACGCTCGCACGCACGCACACACACACACTCACACACACACACGCACACACACACACACACACACACACACACACACACATTTCAAAAGTGGCGTATAGCATTCTGTTCCTGACCTGGGGTCAATGCAGTCAAGTGATGAGTCACGAATGGCTACTCTTACCTGATAATCAGCTTTTCAGCTAAAGCGCTGCGTCAGGTCTGTTGACAGAGGATTGCATGTGTATGGGACAAACGTGGAATCTTCAGCGACATGCATATATGAGCGTGACCAGAATATGGATGTACACTTACAATGATAACAAATGCTGAATAGGCAGGATTACGAAAGTGTGCGTATGTATATATAGTCGAATCTGCCAATAGCGACCACCCAAGAGACCGAGCAAAAGTGGTCGTTACGGGAAGGTGAATTATACCCAAAAAAACCCTCTTCTTGGATCGAGTCTTTCAGAGTGGTCGTTGTCGGGAGGTGGTCGGTTATGAGAGGTGGTCGCAAGTGCAGGTTCGACTGTACCAAACATTAGAAAGTATATGGTTTGTAGTTAGATTCCACTTGGCTTTCACTAATGCACAAAGTGCAGGCATTGCACTCACTCGTCCGAAAGATGGGGATTTAGTGCTCATTGCTGATGACACTATACTAATGCATATTTTTATGGACTATGAAGATGTTCATCTTCTTAACAAAGCGTGTTGGTTGAACTGAAATAGACAGTGCTATTGGCTTACATCGCGTAAAAGGTCAGACATTCACAGTTTGTAATTGGCATTTTGAATGACGTGACCGCACCAACAACGTGCTGATGGTACATGTACTCCTGATCCGCCTCCTCAAAAATAAAAACATTTACGTAAACATAACACAAATTGCTCTATATTCTTTTTTTTTTTTTTAGCAAGGCATTGTATTGAAACAGACATTCAAACACATATTTATAGAAGAACGACACTAAAATAGGCTGACATTTGGGATGTTATTGGTTTCTTATACAGCAAGACTATTTCTGTTCTGTCTGCGTTTTCTAGACCTTCGATCCAAGCGTCGTTTTCCTACATGTCCAATGTGATGTATTTTTGACGGTGATTGTCGAGCAAAAAAACCACATATGCCGCGCGCTAACTTCACTTCCCGTTGGTGGGTCTGGTGGTAACTTCGGTCTACTTCAAGAATATCTACTCGGCCATTTCTTGTTCTTCTTCTTGTTCTTCTTCTTGTTCTTCTTGTTGATGTTCTTATACTTGTTGTTGTTGTTGTTGTTGTTGTTGTTGTTGGTGTTGGTTTTGGTGTTGTTGGTGTTCTTCTTCTTCTTCTTCTTCTTCTTCTTCTTCTTCTTCTTCTTCTTCTTCTTCTTCTTCTTCTTCTTCTTCTTCTTCTTCTTCTTCTTCTTCTTCTTCTTCTTCCTTCTTCTACTTCTACTTCTTCTTCTGCGTTCCCGGCCACGCTAAAACATATTGAGGTCTTTAACCATTTTCGAATTCCAGCTTGGTCCAATCTCAGAATGTCTGCCTGCTAAAGTGCCCATGTGTCCCAGAATGTTTACTCGTGCACACGCGTACGACCACACATCCATGCACACTCAAACAGAGAAGACAGTTTGGGAATTGGAGTGTACAACTTCAGAGTAGACCCAACAGAGGTAGACAACATAAATGTTGTCATAGAAATTCCGGAAATTCAAGCGCAGACATTTTGGGAGCAGACTGAATAGGATAAACCGGTCAGATTTGTGTGAATGTTCTCACCTGGGGTCAAATGTTAAGGTTGAGGGTCACGCTGCCCTCTGGATGACGCCATCCACAACTCAACATCGCTCTGCTTTATGACCTTCTGTTCGAAATCAATCCGTGATAATTTCCTTGCACACAACAGTTCTTCGGTCAAGGGAATGAACAAACGGTAAGAAGATAAAATATCGCATGGAACCTAAAAGCAACACACACACACACACACACACAGACGCACGCACGCACGCACGCACGCACTCTCTCTCTTTCTTTCTTTCTCTCTCTCTCTCTCTCTCTCTCTCTCTCTCTCTCTCTCTCTCTCTCTCTCTCTCTCTCTCTCTCTTCCCAATTCTCTGTCTCTGTCCCTGTCGCTCTGTCTCTCTGTCTCTCTGTCTCTGTCTCTCTCTCTGTCTCTCTCTCTCTCTCTCTCTCTCTCTCTCTCTCTCTCTCTCTCTCTCTCTCTCTCTCTCTCTCTCTCTCCAATTTTGATCATAACGTAAGAATTTGTGTATAGCCTGCAACAAGTATATATAGTCCTGTGAAAAGTTTTTCTGCCTTTTTATTTTTTACTTTTATGTTTATCTTTTGTAATTGTTTTACGTTTGTATATATGCATATACTAGATGAATACCCGGCTTTGCCGGGGAAGAAGTAGAGCCGAATGGTACCCGGCTTCGCCGGGTGAGTGGCGCACCGTACGCCGGCTTCGCCGGGTGAGTGGCGCACCGTACGCGATTGACGCCACACGAAGGAAGGGAGATAAACGCGCAAAACACTGGAGAAGATAAGGAAGAGTTACTGGGAATGGATGCACAGAAAAACCATAAAAACCAAAATCGGTTCAGCGCTGCGCGCTGAGAGCACGTGTTAAAAATTTTCATCGACCAGATTGTGTCCGGGGTCTACCTGAATATGCCCACCAAATGTGAAGCAGATCCATCGAGAACTTTGGCCGTGCATCGCGAAGTGACAGACAGACACACACAAGCCGTATATAGATATAGAAGATTAGAGTAGTCCTTCTCTGAGCGAGGGTTGGTTGAACAAAGCTCGCTTGTAATGCTTATGCCACAACCCTCGTAAAATAAAATTTGATTTGATTTGATTTGATCTCTCTCTCTGTCCGTCTCTCTGTTATTCGTTCTTTCTGTTTTTTCTCTCTGCTTATATTTGGCCCGCTCTCTCTTTCTCTCTCTCTCTCTCTTTTTCGGATAGTAGGACGAGGAAGACTGAAAAAAGCCCCCGATTTCACGCAATAGAGCAGGCGCGATACCCTTTTTTCAAGAAATATTTCGTTTTGGGGATAAAAAGAAGTGTCAAAAAGTTATTTTGAATAACAACCCAACACTAGGCAGTCATTACCAAGAATAATATTTCTGCATGCAATTCTACAATGCGGTGGCCTAGAGGGCATCAGAACGAGGTCAAACCGGAAAAAGAGAAACCAACGTCATAGATGCATCAGCAAATGGTTGCCGGAGGGAGAAAACTATGCTTTCACTTTCTGCTTTGTGGGGGAGTGTTTGGAGGCGGAATGACGCAAAACTATTAAACTTCGCCTGCTAACTTCGGCGACAATTTCAAGCCACCCTGCGCTCTCTATCGAACGGCTCCCCAGGTGCTGGTTATTTAAAACAGCATTGTGAATAGTAACTCAACATTCTGATGCGTCAGACGATAGGTTTAAGGGTATATATATGTGACAAGTGCAACATATTTCCATTGACCTCGCACTGACTGATTCACGTTGAAATCCTTTGTCTGAGTATTGATTAATTGATGTATTTGTTAATCTATCTATCTATCTATCTATCTATCTATCTATCTATCTATCTATCTATCTATCTATCTATCTACCTATCTATCTATCTATCTATCTATATCAATTATGCTCTAATTCTTAACTACCAAAGTACTTTGCGACCGACCAGGAGATGGTGTATTCGCAGCAGCTTCACAGTTAAGTTAATCACGCAGACCTACATTCTGAACGGAAGCACCCTTAATGAATTTATTTAGCTCACTTTTAGCACCAAAAAAACCCCGCCAGGTGTGGCAAAATTAGAAACATTTCGCAACAAACCGATGTTTCATGTTGCGAAAGCTCATTTGAGAGAGGGGGGATAGAGAGACAAGCAGACAGAGACAGAGAGTGTGTGTGTCTGTGTGTGTGATGGGGGGAGGGTGCGTGCGTGAGAGAGAGAGAGAGAGAGAGAGAGAGAGAGAGAGAGAGAGAGAGAGAGAGAGAGAGAGAGAGAGACAGGCAGACAGACAGACAGACAGACAGAGACAGAGACAGAGACAGACAGAAAAAACAGACATAGAAAGAGACAGAGACAGATAGACAGAGACAGAGAGACAGAGGTTGAGGGAGAAAGATAGACACAGAGATATACAGAGGGAGAAACAGAGTCAGAGAGAAATTAAGAGAGACAGAAAGAGATAGAGAGCGCAATGCACCAAGCCCATAGAAAATCCACATAACGCCTGTGAAACGCAATACCTTTTTTATTTTTTTTTACCTGATGGGAAAATAATCTGAAATGCGAGTCTGACTTGTTTTGGTCGAACCTTAGAGAGTTTTGGATACAGGCTTGCACAATACTTTGAAAGTCGTCAAAAGCTGGAATAGAATAACCCCAAACCAGTGTAACAAAATCGGAGAATGATTTAAAAAAAAAAATGCGTTCGGTAAGTCGAGAAAAAAGCTTTTTGTCTGGCCATTGTACAGCTTGGTACACAAATGCACTTGGTCTAAAGGCTAGATGGTTCGTTATTCTTGTCGTCTTCTTCGAATGTGGGTTAAGGGCAGACTTTTTTTTTTAAATATTCCGTTGTTGTACTGCAAGATCAGAATTTCAAAAGATGCCTTTCTTGTTGACATCTGTTTCGAAAGATACACTAGAAATGTGATCAGATATGCAACTCGAATGAACTACATAAATGATCTCGTTCCAACTATTTCGTTTCTTCTCCCTTTCAACCACATATATATAGCAAATGTTTCTATAATCAGACACGGGTACGTCAGCTCCCTTTCGTGGAGTCACAGATTCTGATTTGTGTCAGCAATATCGATCAAAGTTCAGAATCGGAAAAACACATTATTATTATTCTTGGTTTCCATTATTGCGTCAGTTCTCTTTCAGAAACCAGCAAACGTTGCTGTAATAACTTGACTCAATTTTAACACTCGAATGACCAAACTTTTCTTCGAAGTGTCCAAGGTCTCTCTCTCTCTCTCTCTCTCTCTCTCTCTCTCTCTCTCTCTCTCTCTCTCTCTCTCTCTCTCTCTCTCTCTCCCTCTCTCTCTCTCTCTCTCTCTCTCTCTCTCCCTCTCTCTCTCTCTCTCTCTCTCTCTCTCTCTCTCTCTCTCTCTCTCTCTCTCTCTCTCTCTCTCTCTCTCAGCCGCCGATGGGTTAATGGATACGTTCCATACAAGAGCCCCCTCCAACAGTGGACGTCTTTCTCTGCCAAGCAATCGTCGGGGCAAACATCTAATGTCTGGCCGATGACTTCTCGAACAGACGCCAGGAGCGACAGTGAAGAGTCAGGACTGGAGCACTCATTCAGACCAGGCAGGTGCATGCGTCAGAGTCTGACTCCTTGTTATTGAAGGATCAAACTGCCAAGATGTGTTGGCACAGCTCATTCAGCCACTTTGAACACCACACTCATCTGGAAGACTTTGGCGTCCAAAGTGCTCGTCTAGCTGGACTTGGCTTACCCCTTGACACCGTGAGCTATGGTGAGTGTCCACGCGAACATTATGGGGTCGAATGTTTTGCTGCAGGATTTTCTTGGCAAAACAAGACCGCTTTTGTGAAGTTATTACAGAATCTGACGGCCATGATCCGTTGAAAGAGCTCACTGCGATAGACCTAGTTTACGCCTTGATGATGTAAGCCAAAGCGCTTGTCCATTCTAAAATCGTCATGTCGATTTGTTTTCTTTCTGAAGAATGTTTTATCCGAATCGGGTGGGTTGTAGCTACAATGATCGGTCAGCTTCATATTGAGCGTTTATGTAATTTCTGAATGTGAATGTTTTTTGTTAGTTAATGCAACATACATACAAGAGGCCATTACACGTCGGTGTGGACATTGGGAACAGTGTTACGTCGGGAACAATACAGTGATGACGTCAGTCACGTTTTGTTTGTTAGTGTGTGGTGTTGTTTGTTATTTTGTTGTCTTACCTTCAACAATTCCTGTATGAGTGGTAATGTTTTCTTTAAAATTTAGATTTCGTTAACGGAGCACTAAAACAAGATAGCAAATAATTTTGGAAGCAGCGTTTAAGAAAGATTGGTTGGTCTACTACTTAAAAGAACAGCAAATAACAGCTACCATTTACGATAGGAAGATGGAAATACTGATTTAATGCAAACAAGTTTTAGGAATTATTTTTGAAAGATTTCAGAAAGTCTTATGAACCTTAAACATGTCACAAAACACTTCTGGAATGATTAGCCAATCAAATAATTATATCAGATGCCCTTTTCAGTTTTGACTATCTTTTTTCCCGAGCTGTTTGTCTGAAATGTCAACCTCATTGAAACTGGTGAGTATCCCCTTGTCGAACTATACCGGTGAAACACGAGAAAATTACTCCCACGAGATTTTTACTCCGGAGTAAAAATTTCGTACGAAAATGTTACTCCCTTTACGAAAAAAAGTACTCTCCCATTACACGAGAAAATTACTCCCCACGACAGGTGAGTTCCGAGTAAATATTTCGTACACAAATGTTACTCCCCTGACGAATAAATAACGAATACATTACTTCACCCTAACACGAGCAATTTAACTTCCCATGCCAGGTGTACGAAATCTTTTCTCCCTTTTCCCCTGTTAGTCTTGGTGGTGGAAGGGGTGGAGGGAGGGTAGCGCGACATTCGTTTACGCGAGATCACATATTGGCATTATCCCTTCGCCCGCATCCCATTTTCGCGTACGAGATTTTTACTGGAAGTAAAAAAAAAATAGGGAGTAAAAATTTCGTGGAGGGAGTAATTTTTGTGTGCCTTGGGGAGTTCTTTTCTCGTACGAAAGGTGTACTCGGAGTAAGAATTTCGTACGAAAATGTTACTCCGGAGTAAATTTTTCGTGGAGTAAAAATGTCGTGTTACACCGGGAGGCACTCGGAAGAAAATTAAGAAGACGCTCCTCAAACTAAGAATATGCCCTAAGTTCGCATAAAGAAGTCCTCTCTAGCATATACCTTAAACAATTGATTGTTCTTGCTCGGATGTTAGGGCACTGAATGTAATAAAGCAGCGAACGGGTTTTTTTCTGCAGAATAGTGTGTTGTGATAATGAGTGCTTTTAGAGAGGTACTCTGTACCTTAAAATAAAGACGGCCACTATACAATTCATCTAACCACCGAAGCTCCGGTCATTATACGGTCAGCGATCTTTGCAACATATAAAAGTAAGGGTGTAAATGACCTAGGTAATTATAGATCTCGACAGGTTCAATCACTGTCGCGGAGAACGCCAAGAAAAACAAGTCGCGTAAGGCGAAATTACTGCATTTAGTCAAGTTGTGGAACTCAGAATGAAACTGAACGCACTGCATTTTTTCAGCAAGACCGTAGTCCGCCGCCAGTGCAAAAGGCAGTGAAAGTGACGAGCCTGTTCAGCGCGGTAGCGGTTGCGCTGTGCTGCATAGCACGCTTTACAGTACCTCTCTTCGTTTTAACTTTCTGAGCGTGTTTTTAATCCAAACATATCATATCTATATGTTTTTGGAATCAGGAACCGACAAGGAATAAGATGAAATTGTTTTTAACACGATTTCGGAAATTTATTTTTAATCATAATTTTTATATTTTTAATTTTCAGAGCTTGTTTTTAATCCGAATATAACATATTTATATGTTTTCGGAATCAGAACATGATGAAGAATAAAATAAAAGTAATTTTGGATCGTTTTATAAAAAAAATTATTTTAATTACAATTTTCAGATTTTTAATGACCAAAGTCATTAATTAATTTTTAAGCTTCCATGCTGAAATGCAATACCAAAGTCCGGCCTTCGTCGAAGATTGCTTGGCCAAAATGTCAATCAACTTGATTGAAAAATGAAGGTGTGACAGTGCCGCCTCAACCTTTACAAAAAGCCGGATATGACGTCATAAAGACATTTATCGAAACATTTACCCAGGAACTCTCATGTAAAATTTCATAAAGATCGGTTCAGTAGTTTAGTCTAAATCGCTCTACACACACACACGCACAGACATACACACACACACACACACACACACACACACACACACACACACACACACACACACACACACCACGACCCTCGTCTCGATTCCCCCTCTATGTTAAAACATTTAGTCAAAACTTGACTAAATGTAAAAACCTGATGACACGGTGATGCACGAGCTGTCAGAAGGTTCAAGGTCACACGATTAATTTCTGGCATGGAACAGCCCAGATCTTGTGCTGAGCTACTACGATGTTAAGCCGAATGGGGGGATGGAGGGGGAGGGAGAGGAGAGCAGAGGATGAATGAGGAGGTGGAGTGGGTGAGTGTGGGTCAATAGGGGTGTTAATGCTGCAAAGAAAAGACACTTTTTGGTGTGAACAGAAAGGATATTGACAAGGGAATTGAGTACTACACATCACCGTCTTATGTCCATGTGTATTGGGGAAGGGTGGGGAGGGGGTGGATGGAAGAGAGGATTATGAGAGCAGAGAGGTGGCGTGGGTGGATGGACTGGGTGGGATTGGATGAGTGTTTTAGTGCTGCAAAAAAGACACTGGTCAGTGGGACAAGAACTATTTCTGGTATGGACATTTGAGTCCTACGCACTATTATTCCTTGGGGTAGAATTAAGGAGGGTGGCGTGGGTGAATGGAGTGGGTGGGTGTGGATGTGTGTTTTAGTACTGCCAACAAACAAACAAAAAAACCACTATAATTCCTTGGAGCTAGGGTTGCCATCTGTGTTCGGGGAGGAAAGATGAACGGAGACTAATTTCACCTGAAAATTACTTCTCTGTATCGATTTTTATGACATTTGTCTGCATCACGCTATGACGTACGAGATTGGCCTGTGCAAAAAAACATTGATATGAGATGAAATCAGATTCCGGACTCCCCCACTCCTCCAAGCTCCACCCCCACCTTTAGCCATACAAATCATATTTATTTAAATTCAATGAAATTCATCAAATGGAATTGTGTATTTGGAACAAAAGTCCTTATGACTGCTGTTGAAACATAGATAACATAAAAGCAATCGCCTGCACACAAACAGTTTCTTCTTCTACTGGCCTCCGATTTGACGAAAGTACCAAGGATGGTTATGGTTAGTCTACAACTGGCACAGGAGCGGATCACACCTTTTTTAATGGGGGGGTATCTAAATTTGTTTTAGGGACCCATCGACGACGCGAAGCGTTTAGTTGAGGGCGCATAGACCCGGGCAAATTTGATAAAAATAAGGAACATGGAGCAATATCTCAGCCAAGAAACTACCTCTAATACACCTTCCAAAAAGTTAATTTAAGAAGACAAATTTGGATCAAAACAAGGAACATTGACCGATCTGGTGCAACCCGGGCCAAAACATTACCCCACTACCTTCCAAAACTGTCACTTAAGAAGACAAAGGCCGGCTCCTAGGGGGGTCGGGGGGCATGCCCCCCCTGGAAACATTTTGATAAAAACAAGGAAAATGGAGCAATCTGCCATTATTTTTTGTTTATTTTCAAATTTATTTCTTCTTTTATTTTCGCTTTTTTTTTTGTTAGGCTAGGGGGGGGGGGGTCCGGAAACCCCGGAACCCCCCCTGGATCCGCCCCTGTGGCAGTAGGAACTGGTTTCCTACATCACTCCTTCTCCTTTTACTGTGGCTTAGTAATTTCTCCCCCTACTGTAAGAACACTATATGGCCTTAACTGCTACCACAACGCGATATGCTATTTATAAGGGGAAAAAAGAAATGACACGCAAACAAAACTTCTTTTCGGGCAGATCATTATGAATGACTTAGCAACATGTAGCCCTACTTCAATAACGCAGCTTGACTTCAAAACCGGTAACCTAATACCCTAATAAGGAAAATAATAGCATGCAAGCAGAGTCTCTGATGCAAGGAAGCAAGACGAAATTACGTGTTACAGAGGTTTTTTTGTTTTTGTACATTGCCATCACAAAATGTCACCATACTAACAGAACACAGCATGGTTTCAACCCCCCGACGTAATGCTCTAATAAAGGAAAAAATAAAAGAAAAGAAAGCAAGACGAAAGCGTGTTTCGGGCCACAAGTAGAGATTTTTGTGTGGCCGAGTTTGCCTTCTCCATCACAGCGCATAATGGCTTTATAAATCTCTTCCCTGGCCAGTGTGAGGTAGTTTTTATCTTCCTTTTTCATGGGGAGAATCTAATCGTGGGCGTTCTCGAGCGACGTCAAAGAAAGAAAACAAAACTCTATTGTATTTAGGAGGCAGCAGCAGATAACAAAAAAAACCAACATAATGTCGATGGTAATTGACTTTGTAACTGATCTCTGTCTTTGTATCCGTCATTGTATGTCTGTGTGCTTTGTTGTTGATGTTGTTGTTAGTTGTTGTTGTTGTTATGTTGTTGTTGTGTGTGTGTGTGTGTGTGTGTGTGTGTGTGTGTGTGTGTGTGTGTGTGTGTGTGTGTGTGCATGTGTGACGGTGTGTGTGTTTGTGTGTGTCTCTCTCTCTCTCTCTCTCTCTCTCTCTCTCTCTCTCTCTCTCTCTCTCTCTCTCTCTCGTTCGTACCTCTCAGTGTGCATGCGTGTTAATGTTGAACTCACCTAACAAACCCACTAGACAGACGTCCAGGTCTGTTCCGAGTTATTCTCAGCTTATATGTTACTATATTTCACAGTGACGCATGCATTTGACATTCGAACGGACCCCTTCTTGCTGACGTCACCAATCAGCATCCGGGTGAGCGTGGTAATTTAGTCAAGTTTAATTCTTTGTGACTTCTGCTGGCTTTGAAAAATGACCACATCTGACAGCGGAACGTGCCGAAGGTTAGAGTTACACTCAAGAACAGGCAAATCCTTTTTGCAGCGTCTATTCCTGTTCCGCAGGACACCTAAGGGCCCGGTCACACAGCGCTGCGTCCTTACCACGACCATGCCGATCACGCCGATCTGAAAAAGTTATCAAATCGGGGCGTATCGCCGTCAAAATCCAGCACATGGCACTATTACCTTAGTCACATAATATAGACGCTGCTTCTGCTACGACGGAAAAGTGTCCGAGAGCGTGGCCAATCGTGGGCCAAACGTGGGAGGATCTCCATGAGCGTGGTTTGGTCGGGGTGGGATCTGCTAGGTCGGGAAGCTTGCACGCTCTCCCCACGCTTACGTTGAACTGCACAAAACAAGCGTTGTCGTGTACAGTCGTGATGTAGTTTTTTTTTATTCGCCATGTGCTGGATTTTGACGGCGAGCCCCGACTTGATAACTTTTTTCAGATCGGAGTGATCGGCATGGTCGTCGTAAAAACGTAGAGCTGTGTGACAGGGGCCATTACAAAAAAATACATCACGACTTTACTGCGCCCAGACCCGGCTACGCTTGTTTTGTGCAGTTCAACATAAGCGTAGGGGGAGCGTGCAGCTTCGCGACCTCGCAGATCCCACCCCGACCAAACCACGCTCATGGAGATTCTACACCGTTTAGCCCACGATTGGCCACGCTCTCCGACAATTTTACAACGGAGTAGAAGCGGCGTCTCAGTGTGACCGGGGTATAACCAACCGCTGCAGAAACATGATTCTTTGTAGCCAAGTCACTGTCTGTCAGTACAACGCAAGCCACTTCTCAGGCCGTGACGTTCGAACTAACTCTGATGAAAGCTAGTGTCTAGAATAAATCTGAACTACCGTCCTAGCGGAGACTTTTTGCTTCTGCTATTCTACCTCACACACGCCCGAACGGTTGTGTTCCTCCCAAATAAACATGTGTCTTCGTAGACGTGCCAGTTCGGGGTTTGATGCTAAGTGCGGATAATGGGTGTTTAAGAACGTGACCAAGTTAGAAAGAAGGACTTAATGGATGCTGTCCGTTTGAGCATGACAGACGTTGCTGGAATCTGAGACGCACACGTACACATCAGTTTAAACATAGCTTCCTTCCTGCGTGAAAGACGGTCACGTGCACCAACGCATATCTGTCTGAAGTTTTACAAAAATAACATACTTCTGCTTGGGCACATAGTAACAAGTCGCGTAAGGCGAAAATACAACATTTAGTAAAGTAGCTGTCGAACTCACAGAATGAAACTGAACGCAATGCAATTCTTCAGCAAGACCGTATACTCGTAGCATCGTCAGTCCACCGCTCATGGCAAAGGCAGTGAAATTGACAAGAAGAGCGGGGTAGTAGTTGCGCTGAGAAGGATAGCACGCTTTTCTGTACCTCTCTTCGTTTTAACTTTCTGAGCGTGTTTTCAATCCAAACATATCATATCTATATGTTTTTGGAATCAGGAACCGACAAGGAATAAGATGAAAGTGTTTTTAAATTGATTTCGAAAATTTAATTTTGATCATAATTTTTATATTTTTAATTTTCAGAGCTTGTTTTTAATCCAAATATAACATATTTATATGTTTTTGGAATCAGAAAATGATGGAGAATAAGATGAACGTAAATTTGGATCGTTTTATAAAAAAAATAATTTTTTTACAATTTTCAGATTTTTAATGACCAAAGTCATTAATTAATATTTAAGCCACCAAGCTGAAATGCAATACCGAAGTCCGGGCTTTGTCGGAGATTACTTGACCAAAATTTCAACCAATTTGGTTGAAAAATGAGAGCGTGACAGTGCCGCCTCAACTTTCACGAAAAGCCGGATATGACGTCATCAAAGACATTTATAAAAAAAAATGAAAAAAACGTCTGAGGATATCATACCCAGGAACTCTCATGTCAAATTTCATAAAGATCAGTCCAGTAGTTTAGTCTGAATCGCTCTGCACACACACACAGACAGACAGACAGACAGACAGACAGACAGACAGACACACATACACCACGACCCTCGTCTCGATTCCCCCCTCTACGTTAAAACATTTAGTCAAAACTTGACTAAATGTAAAAATCAAAAGGCTGGCAGCGACATATACCAGATAGGATCTTTAAAGGCACGCGCCTTCTCCTTAAAACAGCTCACCTACTCCGATCTGGTCATTCATACTTGTACATGAGATATCTGTCCCAAGATAGGCCAATTGGTCCTAAGAGGACGTTAAAACCAATTATCAATCAACATGAGATAAGACCATTTGCCACATTCAAAAAACAACAAAAATGAGTGCTCTCTGTGCGCAGTTTGATTGCTTTTATTACCTGATATGTTCAAGCCACTGGTGGCTTTTTAATACATGAATGCATCGACAAGTCCACTCGCCACAGCAATTATTTAGTCAGGATGCTGGTTTTTAGTATGTGACCTAATTTGAGAGATGGTCGTATCCCATGTAACAGCCTGGTCAAATCTCAGACGATAAGCCGAACTGTTTTCACGAGAGTGTGCCTCTAAGTGTGACAAGCAAGTGATCACCTTCAAGGGGCTGGAAGATGCATTTACATAGGCTTACGTCTCGCTATGAGAGAATTGATGCTAGTGGTAAGGTAGTCCTCAATCACCACTATGATGTTGATGATGGTGATGCCAGCGTGTACATTCAATAATATGGCAGTTGATGGCCTTTTTAAGGACAGTGCGTGCTACTTTAGATACGCGTGTGCGTGAACTTAAGGGAAAGACGGGGAACTGCAAGAAAATGAATCGGCATGACCTTTACAGATGAGAAAAGTTGTACTTTATTCAGAAGAATATCTTCAAAGTTTCGCTGTTTGTTTGTTTTTTGTTTTTGTTTTTCTCAGAAGGTTATGTTTGTGTGTGAAACACACACACACACACACACACACACACAAACACACACACACACACACACACGCACACACACACACACAGAGACACACACGCACGTATCTGAAGAGAAATGGTTGCAGAATGATACAGTTCATACTGCAGAAACAGAGAGAATGACAGAGCATATCTGTCACAGTGTTATTTATTACGGTAAGCGCTATACTCCTTCGCTGCTGTGTGCTAGTGGATCCGTTTGTCTTACATGATCTGATAATTGATTCAGCATTACGGTAAACAGGATAGAAAGTACAGAGAGATAAAAAAAAAATTAGAAAAACAAGAAACATAAAGCTAGCTGACATTTAGTGCAGTCCATGGCAACGGTGTCGTGTTCCGCGTGTGACTCTTGTGGCAAGAATGTCACACAAGTAGGGCAACGTTTGGTGAGAGATGAAGTTTGACCGTCCGTGACCCTTTGCTACTAGAGATAGTGGGGTGGGTGGTGGTGGTGGGGGGGGGGGGGATATTTGATTGAGAGGGGGAACACGTTGGGTTCGTACGTATGTGACTGACTATTAGGGTTTAACGTCCTCTTAGACCAGTTGGCCTATATTGGGACAGGTATTGGTAATATGCTGAAGATATGGTGTGATACTTTGACTCGAACAAGCCCGCTGTGGCTGTCTTCTTCGACACACCAGCATTGGGTTTGGGTACGTATGTGTGTGTGTGTGTGTGTGTGTGTGTGTGTGGGGGGGGGTTATATACAGACAGAGAGAAAAAGAGACGGAGAGAAAGAGACAGATACAATTACAGAAAGACAGACACAGAGAAAGAGAGGGAATTAGAGATTAATAAAGTTATTGTATTGTATTGTGTGGGTGCGTGGGGGTGTCAAGTGGGCGTATTTGCTGCGGAGAGATGTGGAGAAGGTGCTTAGAATCGTTATGAGGCTCAGCAGAATGAATATCGTTTTTAGGAAGATAAGTCAAATCTACAAGCTTCGCTCTCTGTCTCTGTCTCTGTCTCTTTGTCTCTGTGTATTTGTCTGTCTGTATGTCTGTTTCTCTGTCTGTCTGTCTGTCTGTCTGTCTCTCTCTCTCTCTCTCTCTCTCTCTCTCTCTCTCTCTCTCTCTCTCTCTCTCTCTCTCTCTCTCTCTCTCTCTCTCTCTCTCTCTCTCCTTCAACACATCCCCAAACCCCCATCTCCACCCCGCTTCTGTCCCTGATTATTTCACCAAAAGAAACAAGAAAATGCTTGTATTCAGAAAAGCATAAAAAGGCATCAGAAGTATCACATTTTCACAAACACCATATAACTTTGACAGTAAAACGCAATCTCAGCTCACTCCGAGATATAACCCCGTTCGCACTGTTGGCGCTGGCATGCCGTCATAGAACTGTGTGGAGGGTTTGAATCCAATAACTCCAGCCAGTTCTTGATCAATGAGGTAAGCAAAAGAATTCCGGACTCTGTCCAAACGTTGACTACAACTCGCTACGACGGCTACAAAACCGACGTCTCTTTGCTTCCCCGCCAGCGAGACTAACAACATTGACTTAGCAATAATTAGCCATCTCGCCGGGTTGCGCTTGCAACATTGTTTGACTTACCCTCTCGTACTGTGTAAAAACTGGCCATTCGGGGTTGGTGTTTTCTGTGTTGGTTGTCACGGTTTTATTTGTGGAACAGGAGTTTTGAAGTATCTGTGTCTATATATGTGCGTGTGTGTCTCTGCGTGTCTGGCAGATTTGAGTCTGTGTCCTTATTGTAGCTGTCTCTTATCAGTCTGTCTTTCTTTGTTAATGTTCATCAAGACCTGTTTCTGTAGTAATAAACAGCATAAACACAACACTCTGGTGTTACGTTGCGCTTCCCGGTTTCTTTCTTTCTTTTCTGTGTCTGCCTGTCTCGGTCTGTCTGTGTGTATGTGTGTCCGACTGTCTGTCTGCCTCACCCTAACATATCCATTCCACCTCTCTCTCTCTCTCTCTCTCTCTCTCTCTCTCTCTCTCTCTCTCTCTCTCTCTCTCTCTCTCTCTCTCTCTCTCTCTCTCTCTCCTTTCTCCTGTGTATGCACTCGGGTTTTGTTTCTTTCATTAACTGAGCTGGTCTCCGACCTGATTTGTGTGATTGGGATCAATAAACGGGCCGTTCTACCGGGTTTTTCGCACTAATAGGCCATTGGCTTTGCTGTTCAGGAATAGAGGGAGTTCCCTTGTCCTATTGTCTGCTTTCCGTTGTTTTCTTCGGTTCTTCATCTTCCTTGTTGTGTAGGTCCTTATGCACACACGTCCTGGTGGGTTGTATTATGTCTTTAAATGATTTATGCATCCGCATATTTGCACGTTTTCGTGTGCATGGGTCTATCGAAAAAGCCATGTCATTGAAAGAATAGCTTACGCGTTGTAGACAGCTTGCAAAATGACGTTTCCTTTCCGAGACCAATAGTCAATGAAAATCTTGGTTTTGTCAAGATGCGTTAAGCGTGAGGAGTTGTTGAATTTGATACAGAGCAAATCGAGCATAAGCTTTCATGTTAGAGGTATATTTTTTTCCGTGTAGACAACCTTGTTAATGCTAATAATATGGGAATGTCGCTAAACCTGGAACAGTTAAGGAGAAACAGCCGTTCCAGACAAAAAAATTATTATTGCAAAGCGTTTTTTATATTGTCACATACTAGACTCTATCAGTAAACAAACGAACAACATAAGATAAAATAAAAGTCACACAACTCATCAAACTGACCATTATAAAAATTTCTGCATTTGTTCCAGGTTGGACGCATGGGTGTGTAAAGTGGAACACTGTGTTGTCAAACTCGGAACACATGCAAAAACACACTGACTCTCTTTCTAGCTCTGTCTGTGTCTCACACACACATATATACACCCACACACTCTCAATCACACGCACACAATTACACATTGCCACACACACAAGATAAATTCATACGTCATAACATTTTGATTTAGCCATCTTATTTAAATGTCTGTTTTTCCACATAACATTGGATTTTTACCAAAGAAATAGTAAATTTGATAACAATTAATGCCTCAAATGTGAAAAAAATATAAATAAGGGCTAGGTCTAAACAAATCGGATAAAAAAAACTGTTTTTGTAAAACATGAAAAAAGAAGCTAAGAAACGATTTTTCACTCAATGTCCTTTTGTTTTCTACTTTCAGTGCAGTCCTCGTGTGATCAATGCCGTGTGTATACTGCTGGCACTGTATAATGCTCAAAGGGGTGTTGGTGCCACACAAGAAGCAGTACCAAGATATTTCGCAGCATAAAAGTCGTGACAGGAACACCAAATGTTCTTGATGCGCAACGCAAACCCATTTCCCCGTTTCTGACAGCCGACAACGCGCAGCCCATTTCTTCGGGTAGCCACCGTCGGGGTCCCAAAATACTGTAAAACAAATCAATCAACCATTCAATAAAAGGTATAGAAGGAAAAAATACAATACAACTGAAAAGAGAATTGAGTACGTGACTAAAACGGTTCTATGCTAAATGCCCCCCGGACAACTGCCCCCCTCCCCCCCCCCCCCGACAACAGTACTGCCCCCTGGACAACAGTACTGCCCCCTGGACATTTTCCCGCCTAGGACAATTGCCCCCCGTGACAATGAATTGCCCCCCATTCTTGCATGTCTGTATGTTTAGCGAGTTATCAAGTGTTGTATTGTTGTCTAGAGGGTATTCATAGGTAATGGAAGTCTATAATTTGTTTTCTCAACGATATCTATATAATGCTTCCTGGTTTGAATACACACACACACACACACACACATACACACACACGCGCGCGCGCGCGCGCTCGCGCACATACGCACACACACACACAAACACACACACAAATACACACACACTCGCACACATATAGACACATACACATAAATACTGTAAACACCCAGACAAAGACAAACTGACAGACATACACACAGACAAACCGACACAGACACTTGCACGCCCACACTTACGCCCGCATTTACACCAGCAAACACACTCACACATACACACACACACACACACACACACACACACACACACACACACACTCTCTCTTATTGAAGTGAACGGCTTTTGCAAAAACTTGCACGAAGAGTGGTGAGAAAAAAATTGGGGGGCAGGTGTCCGGGGGGCAGTTGTCCTCCCTCGGTGGGGGGGCAGGTGTCCGGGGGGCAATTGTCCTAGTAGGGCAATTGTCCGGAGGGGGGGGGGGGGAACAATTGTCGGGGAACAATTATCCAGGGGGCAATTAGCCTGCCACGGACTAAAAACACCAGTGTTCACTTTATCGTTTGATGAGGGTAAGATGGAACAGAATGCGTCAAAGCTGGAACACTGTTCCATGTTTGCCTCTATATGTGTTCCAGCATAGCCGCATGGCACCTGCATGGATTTCGACTTTAGCTGTAGGATACATGTGACGTTTCCAATCTTTTTTCCCCGTTCATAGTATAACACATTGATGTAGGTTTGTAATAGCAATCAACATTTTATGTGAACGTATATAGATAAAGAGTAATAAAACGAATTCTAGACAATAGAAATAAGAAGAAGAAGGGAGAAAAGTTAAAAAAACGTACCTCTTATTTGGTTTTGCCGCAGTTGCCATTTTTCTTTTTGCAATAACATCGGGAGGGGTCACTAGACATTTCTGCTAAAAAAAAATTCATGAATTGTTTCCCGTTGACCGCATATTGAGGTGTTCCAAGTTAGCCGACTGTTCCGGGATTGGCGACTTTCCCTTATATTCGTCTTAGCTTCTAACTGGATCAAAAGCATTCTTCCATATGGACACATATCAAACGTCTAGAATGTATTGGACACATACCAAACGTCTAGAATTTATTGGACACATTCCAAACGTCTATAATTTATTGGACACATACCAAACGTCTAGAATTTATTGGACACATACCAAACGTCTAGAATTTATTGGACACATACCAAACGTTTAGAATTTATTGGACACATACCAAACGTCTAGAATTTAGCTGCTCTGTGAGCAGAGTGGGATTAGGTTTGCTGAATTGATTCCATGGCGGGCACTTTTGTAATAATAATAATAATAATAATAATACTAATAATAATAATAATGAAAACTTATGAATTGCCCCTTCTCACTAGAGCTCACGGCGATGTACAATAGCAACAGCGTACACACACACACACACACACACACACACACACACACACACACACACACACACACACACGCACGCCACACACACACACACACACACACACACACACACACACACACACACACACACACACACACACACACACACACACACACACACACACACACTCACACACACACACACACAGTTTGTGGATAACAATACTATACAGACTATATATCCCTAAAACTCTCACCTAAAACATACGTTTTGTCCATGTTCACAATCAAAAAACAAGAACGGTATGTTGTTGGAACGTTTCATTATTGACACAACAAAATGTTACGTTCACAGATATATATCGACCCAGCGATCTTAAGTGCACAGACAAACACTAATTACACAAAACTTATCTTGACAAATGTTCAGTTGCTTGCAGGGATGACACAAGCGAATTAACGATGTGTGGCCATTTATACGTTCCAACAACCTACCTTTCTCGTTTTTGTATTCTGAATTTTGGAACGTTGGCAGTCTCTTTGTTTTGGGATTCCATCTTCACAAGCTTTGCACTACGCGCATGAAACAGCCGGGCTGTTAAATATGGGTGTATGTTCGAATGGAAAGCTGCTCGTATCCAATATGGAAGCGTGGATAGAGTTGTGACCCTTTACCACGAAATGAGTCGCATGTCACCTCGCGCGGTTCTGCGCTAGGCTTAATATAAGTCCGGGGAGTGTCTGGTAACAGTGTGAGGGTCACCTTAGTTACACGCTTATAACTCAAACAGTTTTCGCTCTTTTCTAAAACGGTTTTCACCACTGGATTGAGCATAAAAAAACTCTTTTAGGAAAATGTAAAAATATGAACATCATGCAAAGGTGTCATGCGACTCATTCCGTGGTGGAGGGTCACATTTGTCCTTAGGATTGCTGACACGATTAGCGTTTGTAGGCTACTTGCCACACGTACTCTTCCAATCAGCCTGCAACCACATGGCTTTCTTCTACACCCACTGGAACACAATATTGATATGTATATCTTACAAAAGCGATTTACATATATATGGCAACGACGAGATAATAGGCATGCAGCTAATAAATACGGAACAGGTCTGGAAGTTGATGCTAATGGAGTCCTTATCAGGACACACCCTGCACTGTAAGACTAAGGTCAATGACTTTGGATCAATGGAAATCGTCTTGCAACAACATAACACAAAAGAGAGAACAGGCATCTGAACGAACAAGCAGAACATGTGTATTGGAACAGTTGGACAGTGACAGATATGCGCAGAAAGAAACGGCAGACGGACAGACACATGCAGAGAAAAAGTGAATCTAGCTAACACAAATGCACACCAGACATGTTGTTGAGTGTACGAGGCAGAGGGGTAATGTGTGGACGATAGTCTCACATGGAAAGTGCTTGACATGATCAAATACAGAGGCAGCGAATCAGATAAATCAATATATATACATTCCACCTCGCCCACCTCCACCTCTACCACTACTATAAGCCCTTCTTGACCCAAATATTATAAAAGTCCAAACTGTGTAGCCTTTCCCATTGCAAAACATACACAAAAGAATTTATTAACGCGTGACCAAAGAGAGAGAGAGAGAGAGAGAGAGAGAGAGAGAGAGAGAGAGAGAGAGAGAGAGAGACAGAGAGAGAGAGACAGAGAGAGAGAGAGAGAGACAGAGAGAGAGAGACAGAGAGAGAGAGAGAGACTCAGACTCAGACTCAGAACTTTATTACAAAAGGATAAAGGTTTTAGGCAAAACCTATTCTTCCAACCTGTCCTTTATACAACGCATGAGGACAGACGCACATATAAATATAAAGAAAGAGAGAGAGAGAGAGAGAGAGAGAGAGAGAGAGAGAGAGAGAGAGAGAGAGAGTTAGACTCAGACTCAGACTCAGACTCAGAACTTTATTACAAAAGGATAAAGGTTTTAGGCAAAGCCTATTCTTCCAACCTGTCCTTTATACAACGCATGAGGACAGACGCACATATAAATACAAAGAAAGAGAGAGAGAGAGAGAGAGAGAGAGAGAGAGAGAGAGAGAGAGAGAGAGAGAGAGAGAGAGTTAGACTCAGACTCAGACTCAGAACTTTATTACAAAAGGATAAAGGTTTTAGGCAAAGCCTATTCTTCCAACCTGTCCTTTATACAACACATAAGGACAGACGCACATATAAATATAAAGAGAGAGAAAGAGGGAGAGAGAGAGAGAGAGAGAGAGAGAGAGAGAGAGAGAGAGAGAGAGAGAGAGACTCAGACTCAGACTCAGAACTTTATTACAAAAGGATAAAGGTTTTAGGCAAAGCCTATTCTTCCAACCTGTCCTTTATACAACACATAAGGACAGACGCACATATAAATATAAAGAGAGAGGGAGAGAGAGAGAGAGAGAGAGAGAGAGAGAGAGAGAGAGAGAGAGAGAGAGAGAGAGAGAGAGAGAGAGAGAGACTTAGACTCAGACTCAGAACTTTATTACAAAAGGATAAAGGTTTTAGGCAAAGCCTATTCTTCCAACCTGTCCTTTATACAACACATAAGGACAGACGCACATATAAATATAAAGAGAGAGAGAGAGGGAGAGAGAGAGAGAGAGAGAGAGAGACAGAGAGAGAGAGAGAGAGAGGGGGGAGAGAGAGGGAGAGAGAGAGAGAGAGAGAGAGACAAAGAGAGAGACAGAGACAGAGAGAGAGGGGCAGGCAGGCAGGGCAGAAGAAAAGATGACTCCTTTACGAGACAGACAAACAGGCAGGCAGACAAAAACACCAACTGAAGTAAAATAGAGACGGAGAGAGAGAAAAACAGAGACAAAGACACAAAGAAGAACAGACAAAGACACAAAGAAGAACAGACAAAGACACAAAGAAGCACAGACAAAGACACAAAGAAGCACAGACAAAGACACAAAGAAGCACAGACAAAGACACAAAGAAGCACAGACAAAGACACAAAGAAGCACAGACAAAGACACAAAGAAGCACAGACAAAGACACAAAGAAGAACAGACAAAGACACAAAGAAGAACAGACAAAGAGGCAGTGCCGAAAAATATAGAGACAAGGAAGACTCCCACAAAGAAGGAGTGTACGAAGAAGGAGAAGAAATTGCAAGCAATCTCCGTGAGTCCCGGTCAATGGTAATGTCCATCCGTCAGGGGGTCGGTCTCAATTTCCTTTCAACGGTCACTCGGGTATAAGGTCATTTGAGACGTGCCACCAGGACCGAGGGGCACGAAGCGAAAGTGGGTGAAACCCCAACGGGTGAGAACAAACCACGGGGTCAGTTTCGTTGAAATCAGAACAAATCTCAATTTGTACCAATCAAAACACCGCGGATGGCTTGCACCCGGTTAGCACATGTATCGTGCGCCTTGGCCCAGGCTCCTATGAACACTTTTCTTTGGTGGTACGCTGTTGGCAGACAAACAGACAGACAGACAGACAGACAGACAGACAGACGCATAGTATAAGCCAACACACACGCACATATACACACACTTTAGAGCAAGACTTCAATACGTAGTTTGTGTGTGTGCGCGCGGCGTGTGTTTGTTTGTGTGAGAGTTTGTCTGTCTGTCTGTATGTCTGGCTGTCTCTGTTTCTGTCTCTGTCTGTCTCTCTATCGCTATCTCTCTCTCTCTCTCTCTCTCTCTCTATCGCTATCTCTCTCTCTCTCTCTCTCTCTCTCTCTTCCCGAGCTTGTTAGCGTGTCTAGACAATTTTCCCCCCTAAGAGCTGTGACTCTATTAGTCCCCAAGGAACGGTGAGGCTTGTTTGTGTCCCCGTGCCCAAAATGACGACCGTTTTAAGTGGAACGGTAAGTGGTAAAAAGACGACTTGACAAGACATTGTGAATGTCGAGGTACATGATTGCCCGATAGACGATGTTGACGATCGATTCTGTTTATCACAACATGTTCATGCTTGACAAATGTTGAGGGTGGGATGGTGGGAGGGGAGAGGATGATGTTGGGCAAGGAGATGTGTTTGATTGTGTTAATGTATAATTATGTATATTATCTAGATAATTTTTTTTAACTCGCTGTTTGTGTGTGTGCTCGCGGCGTGTGTTTGTTTGTGTGAGAGTCATCACAAAAACTTTTGAGGAGATTGTTTTTGAATATTTGCTTATTTTACACACACACGCGCACACACACACACACACACACACACACACACACACACACACACACACACACACACACACATTCACACACACGCGCACACACACACACACGCACACACGCACACGCACAGTTCTGATCTCTTTCAAAATAAATACAAAATATTGTCCCTGGGTACGTCCCGCACGCAGTGGTGAGTGTTGAATATCGTATTGCTTGTCCACTGGAACTGCTACGCACTGTTAATCCCATAATTGTACTTTATGTTTATGTATATACATATTTTATATTGTATTCTTAATATTCCATACTTACAACTGTTTTCTTCGTGTGTGCCAAGCGAGACTGACACAAGTTCCAAGAACCAATGCGCTGTCAGAGTGACCTACATGTGTATTCTTTGTGTCGAGGAAGCACCTGATGTTTGAATGGAAGACAACGAACCCGACCGATTCTGTCCTATACTTGCCTGCAGCGTGACAAAGAGGACAGTGCAGCTTATTTAACTGTAGGCCGATCAATAAAGGCAACATATCTGATTGGTTTTAAGGCGATAGAAGCCAAACAATGCACATTAATCGTGAGTTAACTTCAGGAGAGGAGGTCCCTGCCAGACTAGTTCGACACGACCTCATTTTCATGATATACACACGTGTGGTTTGAACGGAATTGTTATCTCATGAGTGGTCTCTCTCACGTATGTAGAATAAACACATATTGGTGACTGGCGGTGTTTGTAAGGACCCAGCGAGCGTAAACACAACAATAATCCTGAACACGCGCTAATTGTAGTTCACGTTCAATGATCTGTCAGCACACTCTTTTTCATCCAAGCAGAACAAAAGAAGCAAATGCATGTTTGGTGTTGTATGCGTCATAGGCAGATCTTTACTTGTATCTTGTAATAATATATCTCCTATCTTCAGTGAGATAGAGTGTTTTCTTATTGTTAAATTATTGACCTCACGTTTCAAGCGAACTGATTAAATATCCGACTGCCAAATAGAGTACTTACGTTGCGCGACTGCCAAATCGCATCGCTGTCTGACAATAACGACAAGTCATTTTTGATTGTTTGTTTTTTAAGTATTGAGCTTTTGTTCCCAAATCACATGGTCATAAAAAAAAGAGTCTGAATTAATAACTGAAACTACCTGCCATTTTGTGCACACCATTTTGTAAATCACCGCAGTTCTGGCTTTATCATGGGACAAGTGCATCGTCAACTTAGACACACGGAAATGACAACAAGTACAATAGAAACGTGTGTGTGCAGATCAGGAATTGACACCCATGTCATTCCGTATAAAAGTCTGTAGTTTTGAGTATGGTACTTTACGCAAGAAGGAAGATATATATAATTTCATGGTCAGTAAGAAATCAATACCGATCGAGATAAATATATACTTGAATAAAACTGTCGCCAAACAAACTGAAACGTCAAAGGATGCAATACAAAAATTAAAAGAAAATAAAAAGCATCGGGGAAAATGGTACCCCGTTGTTCGTGGTCTCTATCTCCTTAACAGTGGCTCTATAGCCTAAACAGCGGAAACGCATTCTCTTCACCAGATAATGTGCAAATAGGAAAAGGGAAAAGCTGCGGAAAGCTTGGAAAGGTGAACTGCACAAATGAAGCGCAGACGTAACAGTCAGTGGACAAACACAAAAAGGATTTCCCGTGAAAGGACAATCATGGATTATGGAATGCAAGTATTATAATGTTTTGTCCTGTTGTGATGCGCTTCGCTCTATTCTGTTTTGCTTTATTCTGCTGATTTCCTGTCAGAGGTCATGTTGAATGCTCTGCTCTGAGAGAGCCAGAGAAAGAGAGAGAGAGAGAGAGAGAGAGAGAGAGAGAGAGAGAGAGAGAGAGAGAGAGACAAACAGACAGACAGACAGAGGAAGAGAGAGACAGAGAGAGAGCCAGAGAGAGAGAGAGACCCAGAGAGAGAGAGAGACCCAGAGAGAGAGAGAGAGAGAGAGAGAGAGAGAGAGAGAGAGAGAGAGAGAGAGAGAGAGAGAGAGAGAGAGAGAGAGAGAGAGAGAGAGAGAGAGAGAGAACGAACGAACGAACTTTATTACTCAAGGATGGAGATTTTAGGCTCACGCCTAGTCTTACAATCTGTCCCTGCTAAACTAAGACATAAAAATAAAGACAATAAAAGGACAACTGTCAATCGCAATCATACAGTATTACTAATGACAACATTACTTATCCGAATACATAATGCATGACAGAACATTGAAATGTACATGTAAGGGAAAGTCGCCAATCCCGGAACAGTCGGCTAACTTGGAACACCTCAATATGCGGTCAACGGGAAACAATTCATGAAATTTTTTTTAGCAGAAATGTCTAGTGACCCCTCCCGATGTTATTGCAAAAAGAAAAATGGCAACTGCGGCAAAACCAAAGAAGAGGTACGTTTTTTTAACTTTTCTCCCTTCTTCTTCTTATTTCTATTGTCTAGAATTCGTTTTATTACTCTTTATCTATATACGTTCACATAAAATGTTGATTGCTATTACAAACCTACATCAATGTGTTACACTATGAACGGGGAAAAAAGATTGGAAACGTCACATGTATCCTACAGCTAAAGTCGAAATCCATGCAGGTGCCATGCGGCTATGCTGGAACACATATAGAGGCAAACATGGAACAGTGTTCCAGCTTTGACGCATTCTGTTCCATCTTACCCTCATCAAACGATAAAGTGAACACTGGTGTTTTTAGTCCGTGGCAGGCTAATTGCCCCCTGGATAATTGTTCCCCGACAACTGCCCCCCCCCTCCGGACAATTGCCCTACTAGGACAATTGCCCCCCGGACACCTGCCCCCCCCACCGAGGGAGGACAACTGCCCCCCGGACACCTGCCCCCCAATTTTTTTCTCACCACTCTTCGTGCAAGTTTTTGCAAAAGCCGTTCACTTCAATAAGAGTGTGTGTGTGTGTGTGTGTGTGTGTGTGTGTGTGTGTGTGTGTGTGTGTGTGTGTGTGTGTGTGTGTGTGTGTGTGTGTGTGTGTGTGTGTGTGTGTGTGTGTGAGTGTGTTTGCTGGTGTAAATGCGGGAGTAAGTGTGGGCGTGCAAGTGTCTGTGTCGGTTTGTCTGTGTGTATGTCTGTAATAATAATAATAATAATAATAATAAAAATAATAATAATAAGAAGAAGAACATTTATATAGCGCTAAATCAAAAACTCTCGTTAAAAAGGAACACGCTCAGAAATTGTTTACCTGTACCAACAGGTGTAGAACTCCCTGTTTCTTTGATCTTTCTTTTCTTTCTTTATTTGGTGTTTAACGTCGTTTTCAATCACGAAGGTTATATCGCGACGAGGGAAAGGGGGAGATGGGATAGGGGAAAGGGGGGAGATGTGATAGAGCCACTTGTTAAGTGTTTCTTGTTCACAAAAGCACTAATCAAAAAATTGCTCCAGGGGCTTGCAACGTAGTACAATATATGACCTTACTGGGAGAATGCAAGTTTCCAGTACAAAGGACTAAACATTTCTTACATACTGCTTGACTAAAATCTTTACAAACATTGACTATATTCTATACAAGAACCACTTAACAAGGGTTAAAGGAGAAACATAATCCGTTAGTCGCCTCTTACGACATGCGGTGTGCAGAGAAATAAGGATGTGGAAAAGAAGACTTTTGGTAAGTGAAATAAAGGTGATGGATCCAGTCAGGTAGAAATAAGACAACAAGAAAAGAATTGGAAAACTGCAGGGAATAGTAGGGAGAGTTTTCTTGGAAGGAAATATAGGTGAAAGGACTGGTAAGGCAGAAATAAGACAAAAGAAGAGAAGAAACAGAACCGTTAGTCGCCTCTTACGACATGCTGGGTAGCATCGGGTAAATTCTTTCTAGTCCCAACCAATATGGGACTCCCCCTAACCCGCGGGGGGTGTTTCTTTGATATTGTCAATGTTTCGGCTCGTGTTGATCCTGGGATCAACTGAATTTCTTGTTTTACAGTATTTTGGGACCCGGACGGTGGCTACCCAAAGAAATGGGCTGCGCGTTGTCGGCTGTCAGAAACGGGGAAATGGGTTTGCGTTGCGCATCAAGAACATTTGGTGTTCCTGTCACGACTTTTATGCTGCGAAATATCTTGGTACTGCTTCTTGTGTGGCACCAACACCCCTTTGAACATTATACAGTGCCAGCAGTATACACACGGCATTGATCACACGAGGACTGCACTGAAAGTAGAAAACAAAAGGACATTGAGTGAAAAATCGTTTCTTAGCTTCTTTTTTCATGTTTTACAAAAACAGTTTTTTTTATCCGATTTGTTTAGACCTAGCCCTTATTTATATTTTTTTCACATTTGAGGCATTAATTGTTATCAAATTTACTATTTATTTGGTAAAAATCCAATGTTATGTGGAAAAACAGACATTTAAATAAGATGGCTAAATCAAAATGTTATGACGTATGAATTTATCTTGTGTGTGTGGCAATGTGTAATTGTGTGCGTGTGATTGAGAGTGTGTGGGTGTATATATGTGTGTGTGAGACACAGACAGAGCTAGAAAGAGAGTCAGTGTGTTTTTGCATGTGTTCCGAGTTTGACAACACAGTGTTCCACTTTACACACCCATGCGTCCAACCTGGAACAAATGCAGAAATTTTTATAATGGTCAGTTTGATGAGTTGTGTGACTTTTATTTTATCTTATGTTGTTCGTTTGTTTACTGATAGAGTCTAGTATGTGACAATATAAAAAACGCTTTGCAATAATAATTTGTTTGTCTGGTACGGCTGTTTCTCCTTAACTGTTCCAGGTTTAGCGACATTCCCATATGTCAATATAATACAAAGAAAAAGAAAAAGTCGACTCGCACACACACGCGCGCCGCATGCCTGCAATCACGTTCGCACTCAATACAACACACACACTCACACACACACACACACACACACACACACACACACACACACACACACACACACACACACACACAAAGAGAGAGAGAGAAAGGGGGGAGAGAGAGAGGGGGAGAGAGAGAGAGAGAGAGAGAGAGAGGGGGAGAGAGAGAGAGAGAGAGAGAGAGAGAGAGAGAGAGAGAGAGAGAGAGAGAGAGAAAGAGAGAGAGAGAGAGAGAGAGAGAGAGAGAGAGAGAGAGAGAGAGAGAGAGAGATGCAAAGACACATACAGAGAGAAACAACAACAGCGAGCGATTTGGACAGACCGACAGAGAAACATCAATGCAATACCAAATAAGAACAGTAGATATTGAAAAACAAAAGCGTACGTAAACAACAAACAAAAAAAAGCAAAACAAAAATAAAACTTGTCGCGTAAGGCGAAAATACAACATTTAGTCAAGCTGTGGAACTCACAGAATGAAACTAAACGCACTGCATTTTTCACCAAGACCTCGTAGCATCGTCAGTCCACATATTTTTCTGTATTTCTATTCTTTTTAACTTTCCAAACATATCATATCTATATGTTTTTGGAATCAGGAACCGACAAGGAATAAGATGAAATTGTTTTTACATCGATTTCGGAAATTTAATTTGTAATCATAATTTTCATATCTTTAATTTTCAGAGCTTGTTTTTTTTTTATCCGAATATCTATATATATATATAGTGTCAGTCTGTCTGTCTGTCTGTCTGTCTGTCTGTCTGTCTGTTCGCGATGCACGGCAAAGTTCTCAGTGGATCTTTTTCAAATTTGGACACCGTATTCAGGTACACCCCGGACACAACCTCATCGATGAGATATTTCAACACGTGCTCTCAGCGCGCAGCCCTGTGCGCGCTGACCCGATTTTTTTTTTTCGGGATCCACTACCAGTAACTCTTCCTTATCTTCTCCAGTGTTTTCAGCCGCGATTATCTCCCTTCCTCCGTGTGGCGTCAATCCATATTCCCGTTACTACGTTACTATTTTTAGAAGGTCACTGCACGTTACTATTTTTAGAAGGTCTCCAGTGTTTTGCGCGTTTAGAGACATCCAGATTTGCCTTCGTCAAAAGTTCGTGAGTTCCGATGTTCGCGAGTTTGTTGAAGTGGTGACGTCACATCCCGTCACGGTCACCACTTTCTAATTTCGGTCCAAATCTACGCGAAGTTCTTCGTGCGTTCGTCTGTTTTTTCGAAACAGTGATGACGAGTAGTATTATATATGACGAGTCTTTTTTATCGGAATATTCCAGACATCTGAATATGCTGGGTACACAAGCAACACTGAATTTTTTTTTCGATTTTTAGATTCATTCCTGTAAAATCTCCCAACTCTAAAACAAATAGGTCTAGTGGAAACAAGTGTCTTGTGCAAGAGAGATCAAGGGAGATAATTGGCAGGATATGTCGCCCGTCGACTCAAGTTCTGAGTTTTGTGTGGGTATCCGTGTTCATGCACTACGCCTCCAAAATGAACAGTTTACAGATGCACAGTACAGTCCACAGAAGCGTCGTAAAGATATTAAACTTTAACACTGCGCACATAAAACATATTTTTAACATTATGAAAAGGACTAAAAGTACTCACGAAGATTGCTGATTGAGGTTCGTCAAACATGCCTTTTTCACCACGCAGATCCCGATCTTCGGCAAGCAGTGGTGAGCGCCAAAAACCAAGCGCATGCGCATTGAGGCAAAAAGTTAAAAATAGAGAGGAAATCCCCACCACCGACGAATGATCGTCTGACGAAGGTTGAATCTGGATCTCCTTTTCTTCGTGCGCCGGCGAAGCCGGCGTACACCCGGCAAAGCCGGGTCCCACGCGCAGCCTGGTATTCGGCTCTACTTCTTCCCGGCGAAGCCGGTACCCGGCGAAGCGGGTAATCATCTAGTCTATATATATATATATATATACGACTAGTGTCTGTCTGTCTGTCTGTCTGTCTGTCTGTTCGCGATGCACGGCCAAAGTTCTCGGTGGATCTTTTTCAAATTTGGACACCGTATTCAGCTACACCCCGGACACAACCTCATCGATGAGATATTTCAACACGTGCTCTCATCGCGCAGCGCTGTGCGCGCTGAACCGATTTTTGTTTTGTTTTGTTTGTTGTTGTCGGGATCCACTACCAGTAACTCTTCCTTATCTTCTCCAGTGTTTTCAGCCGCGATTATCTCCCTTCCTCCGTGTGGCGTCAATCCATATTCCCGTTACTACGTTACTATTTTTAGAAGGTCACTGCACGTTACTATTTTACTATCTCCAGTGTTTTGCGCGTTTATCTCCTTTCCTTTCGCCGGCGTACACCCGGCAAAGCCGGGTCCCACGCGCAGCCTGGTATTCGGCTCTACTTCTTCCCGGCGAAGCCGGTACCCGGCGAAGCGGGTAATCATCTAGTATTTATATGTTTTTGAAATAAGAAAATGATGAAAAATAAGATGAAATTGCTTTTGGATCGTTTTATAAACAATAATTTTAATTATAAATTTTAGATTTTTAATGACCCAATTCAGCAATTAATTTATAAGCCTCAAAGCTGGAATGCAACACCAAAATCCGGCCTTTGTCGAAGATTGCTTGGTCAAAATTTCAATCAATTTCATTGAAAAATGAGAGTGTGACAGTGCCGCCTCAACTTTTACAAAAAGCCGGATATGACGTCATCAAAAACATATATAAAAAAAATGAAAAAAGCGTGTGAGGATATCATTCCCAGGAACTCTCATGTAAAGTTTCATGAAGATCAGTTCAGCAGTTTACTCTGAATCGCTCTACACACACCCACAGACAGACAGACAGACAAACACACACAGCTAGACACACACACACATACCTAAAGTGTGGATGGTTACCTAAGAGGCGGCACTGGGTGAGTACTCGCTCCGGCATCGAAGAATTTTGCACTAAAAAATGCACAAAATTTGACCTATTTCGTCGCCTATAGAGGACGGAAAGAATGTCATTTTGAACATTGTTATGACATTCTTTCCGTCAAAAAAGTCAATTTAACGGTGTTAAATGAAGCGACCATCCACACAATTAGGTTGCCATCCAGAGTTTAGGTTGCCATCCACGTGTGGATGGTTGCCTTATGGTGATTTAGGCAACCAAACCTGTGGAAACGGGGGTACACACACACACACACACACACACACACACACACACACACACACACACACACACACTTGTACACATACACACACACACACACACACATACACCACGACCCTCGTCTTGATTACCCCTCTTATGTTAAAACATTTAGTCAAAACTGGACTAAATGTAAAAACAAGAACTAACAAATCTAAAAGTCACTCTGAAAAGTTCTACAGATATATCACCCAGACAAACAAAATAAACTTCTATCGAACAAGAAACCCTTTCAAAGAAAACTCACCAAAAGAAGAAGAAGAAGAAGAGAAAACGAAGAAATTAATCAGAAGGAGACAAACAAGAAGAGAACAGAAGAAGGGAGAAAAAAAGAGAATAGACAAATCAAACAATATTTAAACAAAGAATCAAACACAGAAAAGACAAACAAAAACTAAGTGAAATAACGAAAAACAAGCTAAAATAAGACTAAGACCATGTTTCTTTCTTGACCTACACGGTGCACGCAACGCCGCGTCCTACCAGTGAAAGTGATTGAGCTCCCCTTTCATTTTAGACCCCGTTAGAGATTCTTTACTGCCTATCGTTGTCATGATTTGTATGCAACACGCGAAGCTGGCATTCACAGAAGAGGAGCTTATGATGGGAGGAAGGGGGGGGGGGGAGGGGGGTAGGGATGGGATGGGTGGGTGTTAATGTTCAGAGGGATAAAGGGAGAGGGTTAGAAGTAATACGGAGCCACCCTGTCTGTCGTTTGGTGTCTTTGTCTGGTTTTTCCTTTGGATCCTGGTATATTTGGTGGTAGCGCGTTATTCGTGTATGTGTTTTTCACATCACAATATGCAGTTATCTTTCCCTCAGGTGGGCCTATTTCCAAAACATCACACAGTTATTTCCATTTATTTGTGTCAAGTCAAAGTGTTGCGGCGGCCAAGAAATAACATTATCAAAAACGATCCAAAGGATGTATTCTGGCTCATTCCCCCATAGTGTAAGTCGTATAAATTCCCGAGACTTTTTATTGACGTATCTAACATTATCTTTTGGAATGCTTTCTGGGCATTCTCACGTAAATATGAAACACAAATAATACAGTCGTGGGTTAGATACTGGCAACTGTCCAAGGACGAACTTTTGTCACAGGCTTTGATCTTATTTTGTTTAAACAGTATTTTATTCGTAAACAGACACACGATAATATAACAACATCATTAAAAAGGAGCACAACAAGTTTAAAACTTATGATAAGTGCTCACATACACATGCCTGAAATTTCATGGCGGAATATGATCAATGCGACACATGTTTTGAAAAAAGAAAAGAACAAAAAAGAAGAGAAAAACAATAATGAAAACTTTGTTTTAATTATCGAACACAATCTGTGTCAATACCAAAAACGAAAACAAATACAAAACGAGAACGAGAAACACAACAACATCTTATAATATACCTTCGGACGACCTACATTGGAAGCTTCCTTCATGTATTTTCGTTACTGAAAACATTTTAAAACTCGTGAAAGATACGTTTTAAGACAAAATCCACCGCAGAATGAATACATACGTTTAGTCGAAGATCATTGGGTTTTTCTAAGCTGTTGTTAAAAAACGAGAATCGTAGTTATTTTTGCCACAATGAAGAAGCTTGAAAACAATTCATAGAAGCATGTAAGCTTTGACATACTGCCACAAAAGTCATTCAAGATGCTGATGTTACCAAAGGCAAATTGTAATGATTGTTCTTGCAGTAAAGAGAAAAAAGTGCAAATCAGAAGTCAAGCACGTTCAAAGAGAGACAAGGAGAGCAAAGTGACGGCAAATATTCAAAATATGGGACGACCAGCTGAAAATGCCAGACAACCCGATGCTGTTGACAACAAGAACAAATATGAGGAACATCAGCGTAAACACAATAAATACAAAAACACGGTGTTCAGCACAGCACAAATACAATAGAAAGTATCGACGTTAAATCGATGGTTATTAAGTAACTTACTATCCTTTGGCGAAATGAGTGTGCGATACCATGCCGTGAATACTGAAGGCATGACTTTTTTCATTTCCAACTAGTCTTCGTGAGAGGCAGCATATAACGAAGAACACAGCGCAAATAACAATGATATACAATGTCTTGACGTAAACTGGATGATAATTAAGTGACCTTATACCATTGGGCGAAGTACGTCCAACATACTATGCCGTTAATACTGCAGGCACAATTTCTTTATTTTCAATTAGCCATCGTGAGAGGCTAATTCATTGTTTCTGTCCAACACAGCGAAAATAACGATATGATGTCTTGACGTAAATCGGATGGTGATAAAGTGGAATATTATCTAATTGGGCGAAGTACGTCTGACACATACTATGCCGTTAATACTGAGGGCACGATTTCTTCATTTCCAATTATCCTTCGTGAGAGGCAAAATGTTACTGTCCAACACAGTGGAAATAAAAATACAATGTCTCGACGCAACCTGGATGGTAATTAAGTGATATATTATCAATTCTGAAATATGTCTGACATACTATGTCGTTAATACTGCAGGCACGATTTCTTCATTTCCAATCATCCTTCGTGATAGGAAAAGTGTAGCTGTCCTTCACAGCGCAAATAACAATACAATGTCTCAACGTAAAATCGATTGTAATTAAGGGAACTTACATCATTGGCTAACATACGGCAGAAATACTATGCCGTAAATAAAGACGGCATGACTTTTTCATTTCTAATCACTACGTCCTTTTGTGAGTGGCAAAGAAAATTGTATACCTGTCCTGACAGCGCAAAGACTAATACAATGTCTCAACGTAAAATCGATTGTAATTAAGGGAACTTACATCATTGGCTAACATACGGCAGAAATACTATGCCGTAAATAAAGACGGCATGACTTTTTCATTTCTAATCACTGCATCCTTCGCGAGAGGCAAAGTAAATTGTATTCTTGTCCAGAGAGCGCAAATAGTGATACAATGTCCCGACGTAAAATCGATTGTAATTAAAGGAACTTATATAATTGGCCAAACTACGGTCGGCGTACTTTGCCGTTAACACTGAAGGCACGATTTCTTAATGTTCAATCATCCTTCGTGAGAGGCAAAGTTTAAAGCTGCCCAACACAGCGCAAATAGCAATACAATGTCTCGACGTAAAATCGATTGTAATTAAATGAACTTATATAATCGGCCAAAATACGGCTTACAAACTAATCCGTGAATGCTGTAGGCATGATTGTTTTTTTTATTTCTAATCACTGCATCCTTCGCGAGAGGCACATTAAATTCTATACCTGTCCAGCTAGCGCAAATAATGATACAATGTGTCGACGTAAACTCGATTGTAATAAATGATTTGATATGATCGGCCAAAATACATATGACATTTACTATGCCGTGTTTGCTGAAGGCATGATTTCTTCATTTCAAATCACTGTATCCTGAAGTGTCCAGCTCGCGCAAATAACAGTACAATGTCTGGACGTAAAAATCGATGGTGGGAGATAACTAATATCATTGGCTGAAGAGAATGGGAAACCTCCTGATGGTTTACGCCTGAGATACTATACCGTGAATGCTGAATGCAGGATTTCTTCATTTCCAATTATCCCCGGTGAAAGGCAGAGTATGGCTATACTGACGAATGGGATTCGGTGGAAGTAATACGGACTGAGTTACTGATTTCTTGCATAGCCAAATAGTATTATCGATTACTGTATAAGGGAGAGTGCGTGATATGGAGGCTTAGGATTTGTGAGGAGAGGGAAGTGCAGACAGGAGGAGGAAGGAATGGGAGGGTGGGCGCTGATGGGATGATGGCAGTGGATAGTTGAGTCGAGAGCTCGAGTGCATGGAGTGCTAACTAGTATTTAAGTAAGGAGAGGGGAGGGGAAGCAGAGAAGCGGGGTGGCGGTTGGGCGATATTGATACGAAAGCGTGTGCAGATATACCATTACAAAAGCTGTTAAATCATTATTCTGTACGAGAAAGTCTTAGAAACAACTTGTTCTACTTTTTGTAATTTGTTCGTTGCAGTTCGCGGCTGTGTTTCCGTTTCTTTGAAAGACAATTCCTTTCCTTACTTTCGATTTTCTTGTCTCTTTCTTGTTCTCTTCTTAATTTGTTTTGGATTTTTTTCTTTCTTTCCTTTTTTTTCAATATTTCTTTCTTTCATTCTTTTTGTCTTTCTTTCTGTCGTTCTTTCTGTCGTTCTTTCTTTCTATTTCGTATTTCTTTCTTCATTCATTTGTTGTGTTTCTGTCCATGTCCTGTTTTTCTCCCTTGTACGTAATTTTGCTTACTTGTTCGTGTATCTTTTTTTCTCTATCTACCTTTCTTGTTACTGTCAGGAGAACGAGAAGAAGAAGACTGTCAGGAGATCCCTTTTTTGCATCCTGTTTCTGTATATTTGTTATCAGTGGATTTGCTCAGGACCTTTTTTTCGACGGCGAAGAGGACAAAAGGTGGAGGAAAAATAAGGCGAAGGGAGAAAGGGGAAAAAGGTGAGAGTGGGTAAGGAGTCAATGATACAATACTAATAAGGCAAACCTTTATCATCTCACAGCCTCACATTTTGTGAAAACTGTGGACACTTTGAGCGTGAATGACCCCCCCCCCCCCCAAAAAAAAAAAAAAAGACATCAAGAGATACAATCTGATTTAAGTGGTGACCGTAGAAATGTGTGTTATTTTTGGACGTAGGATCAGGCGGACCGTTGCAAGTCTATTTGTGGACGTATAGCAGCAGGGAGCGATTGTTCTGGTTATTTCTGGACGCGGAAGATTGAGTTGACCTTTCTAGCGACTCCTGGGTACAGTGAAGTGCTTGACAAAGTTGCTGTCCTTTGCTGTAGGGGTAATTTGAATTGTTCGGTTGATGTCATCAGAAGCATTGGCTACCGGTTTTTTCTCGAAAATGTTAACGTTGTCATGAACAATATGATGTAGACTGTATGTTTGAGAAATGCGCGCCTGTGAGCGAACATGCAAACATACGCACATACTTATCCGTAGAGAGGTAGGCAGTCGCATTGACACAGACACATACAGGCAAACCCAAACACATTGGCAATGAAACAGACGGACACACAACCACACGCATACACTCAGACAGACAGACACACGATCACACATACACAGACACACACACAGACACACACACACAGACACACACGTGCACATACACAGACACACACAGACACACAGACACAGACACACACCTAAAGTGTGGATGGTTACCTAAGAGGCGGCACTGGGTGTAGTGACTTTCTAGTGCACTTGCACTACAACAGCACTGGGTGCAGTACTCGCTCCGGCATCGAAGAATTTTGCACTAAAAAATGCACAAAATTTGACCTATTTCGTCGCCTATAGAGGACGGAAAGAATGTCATTTTGAACATTGTTATGACATTCTTTTCGTCAAAAAAGTCAATTTAACGGTGTCAATTTAACCATAAGGCAACCATCCACACGTGTGGACGGAAAGAATGTCATTTTGAACATTGTTATGACATTCTTTCCGTCAAAAAAGTCAATTTAACGGTGTTAAATGAAGCGACCATCCACACAATTAGGTTGCCATCCAGAGTTTAGGTTGCCATCCACGTGTGGATGGTTGCCTTATGGTGATTTAGGCAACCAAACCTGTGGAAACATGGGTACACACACACACACACACACACACACACACATACACACACACACACACACACACACACACACACACGCACACACCGATGGACATGACTGATAATTACAATCATCGGTCCAGCCGAACCAACTCAGCAGCAGTCCGCTAACACTCACGTCAGCAAACTGCTCAAGTTATTATTCAGAGCCGGGTAAATGAGAAAATGGACGGACGACTTGTAGCCAGAATAGTGTTTAACAAAGCAATACCAATGGTTATTTAGGGAATTGAAGTGTAATGAATATATAAAGACTCATATTTAAGTCATTTGTTCCAACACTATCAATAACATGGTCATTGAGGGACTGTAACCCCAAAAGCCAGCAAGGTCTGTATTTCAATTACCAATTAGGTTCTTCCCTGTTCCCTTAGTCTGGCATAGACTCTTTTTAACGGTACATTTTGTAAGAAAACGATCGTTAGTTCTCCACTCTTGACAAATGACGAATCGAAGCAATGAAACAAGAATCTACCAGACTGGTTAAATAAATTGGGCAAGATATCTTCGGAGGTTGTTTATTAATTCGCCGTAGGGGCTTCATGTGACAACGATACCAATCGAAAATACGATGTCCGTGATCGTGTATAAGGTTCCGAACTAAGACGTTAGTAAGATTACGGTGTCATCGGTTTCAAAATGGAAATAAGTCAAATCAACAGTACTAACACATGATAAACAAATATAATATTGACAAACTAAAATATTCACATAAAGAAACAAGACATAATTCTAAAGCAGACTTCCAGAATACAACAGGCTGGTCTTAAATAGATCCATTCATGGACTATGTGTAGTACGTTTACTGATATGAAGCGAATGGTTTATGAAGAAACGTTCTAACAATACAACTGGGGTTAGACATTATGTTCTTATTCTATGCATCAACACTTCTTTGTTGTAGATAAATATTTCCATTAGAGGAAAACTTCAAGAAATAAATAATGAGCGAGAGGGGGAAAGGGAGTATGAGATAATGAGAGAGTGGAGAGAGAAGACTGGAGAGAGAAGAGAGAGAGAGAGAGAGAGAGAGAGAGAGAGAGAGAGAGAGAGAGAGAGAGAGAGAGAGAGAGCGAGCGAGCGAGCGAGCGAGCGAGAGAGAGAGCGAGCGAGCGAGCGAGCGAGAGAGAGAGAGAGAGAGAGAGAGAGAGAGAGAGAGAGAGAGAGAGAGAGAGAGAGAGAGAGAGAGAGAGAGAGAGAGAGAGAGAGAGAGAGAGAGAGAGAGAGAGAGAGAGAGAGAGAGAAAACAACAGGAAAAAACAAATCAAATGGGAGGGGAGCGAGAAGCAAATAAACGCGGAAAGGGCAAACGAAACAAAAATGCAATAACAACAGAAACAAATAAACCGCTATCAAACACGACAATGACGCAGGCAGCTAATGTATTCCTGTGTTGAATGGAAGCAATCGTGGCACGACATGCAATATTCTTGACCTGCACGTTTTTACTGTCTGTCTGTCTGTCCGTCTGTCTGTCTGTCTGTCTGCCTGTCTGTATGTCTGTCTGTCTGTTTCTCTCTCTTTATCTCTCTCTTTCCCTGTCTCTGTTTCTCTGTCTTTGTCTGTCTGTCGGTCTGTCTGTCTGTCTGTTGCCTGTCTTTTCTGTCTCTTTCTCTCTCTCTCTATCTCTCTCTGCCTCCGTCTCTGTTACTCTGTCTGTGTCTGTCTGTCTGTCGGTCTCTTTGTCAATCTCTGTCACTCTCTCGCTCAATGTATCTCTCTCTATCTCTCATTCGCACTCTCTCTCTCTCTCTCTCTCTCTCTCTCTCTCTCTCTCTCTCTCTCTCTCTCTCTCTCGCTCTCATTCCCTCTCACTATCACTCTCTTTCTCTCTCTCTCTCTCTTTCTCTCTCTCTCTCTATCTCTCTTTCTCTCTCTCTCTCTTTCTCTCTCTCTCTCTCTCTCTATCTCTCTTTCTCTCTCTCTCTGCCCTCCCCCCCCCCCCCTCCTCCCCTAAACATGACAATGACGCAGACAGATAATGTATTCCTCTGTTGAATGAAAGCAATCGCGGCAGGACATGCGATATCCCTGACCTGCACGTGTTTTGCTCACTGTCTGTCTGTCTGTATGTCTGCCTGTCTGTCTGTCTGTCTGTCTGTCTGTCTGTCTGTTTGTCTGCTTGTCTGCTTGTTTCTTTCTCTCTGTGGCGCTGTCTCTGACTGTCTATGTCCTTTTCTTTGTCTGTTTGTTTGTCTTTCTGTCTCTTTCTCTCCTCTCGCTCTGTCTCTCGGTCTGTCTCTGTCTGTTTGTCTGTCTGTATGTCTGTCAGTCTGTCTGTTTGTTTGTTTGTCTGTCTGTCTGTCTGTTTCTCTCTCCCCCTCTCTCTCTCTCTCTCTCTCTCTCTCTCTCTCTCTCTCTCTCTCTCTCTCTCTCTCTCTCTCTCTGTGTTTCCGTCTCTGTCACTCTGTCTTTGTCTTTCGGTGTGTGTGTGAGCCTGGCTCGTGGAATAAACTGCCATCTCGATTGACCAAAAGCCATGTTTGGATCACAGATCCAATTAACGTATACTATCTCTCTCTCTCTCTCTCTCTCTCTCTCTCTCTCTCTCTCTCTCTCTCTCTCTCTTCCTCTCCCTATCTCTTTCTCTCTCTCTGCCCCCCCCCACACACACACACACAACTCCCCCCCCCCCCGCCTCTATCTCTCATTCACGCTCTCTCTCTCTCTCTCTCTCTCTCTCTCTCTCTCTCTCTCTCTCTCTCTCTCTCTCTCTCTCTTCTTCCCCCCCCACACACACCCACACCCCGCCTCCCCTGCACCTCCATCTGTGACGATAACCCCCAGGAAAAGCCTTCATCTCGCTGCAACACGTTGCAATCAATGCGGGATGCATTTTCATGGAAGGGTTTCGACTAGGGGCGGGGTGCAAAATCAATATTGCGGAGACACAATCTGTACAAGGACAGTCACTCTTGTCAACGTTTGTATTGTGGGAGTTGTGCGCCCTCCGTCACAAAAACACACATAGGTTTGTTGGAGTTGTACGCCCTCGGTCACAGAGAAACATAAACAACCCCCCCCCCCCCCTCTCCCCCCTTCTGTGTCTGTCTGTCGGTGTCTCTGTCTCTTTGTCTCAAAACACACACAAAAACACTAGTTCCTTGTTTATGCTGATATGTGCATTATGAACGAAAGAAAGTCAACGTTCGTTTGCTGCGCTCTCCTCGTTAAATAAACGCGCATTGAGTATTTTAGTTGCATATCCTCGGTTACAGAGAAAAACAATTTAATTCCCAATCGTGATGTTCTCTTTCTAATGGTGCATGTGTTATAACGTCAACAAGCTTCGTCAAGCAAATAAAACACAACCCATCTGACATTCACTTTTACCAGAGACATAGATTTTACTTTTCTCGTTTCTATTCGTCGTGTTGATACGCTAGAACTAAGAAGTGACGCGTTAGTCAATCAATCAATCAATAGGACGCTTATATCGCGCATATTCCGTGGGTACAGTTCTAGTCACGTGTTAGCTCTGCGCTCATTTTCAGTAGGTCAGCAAGCTTCGCCAAGAAAAGGCAACATACTAGAGGATAATTGGGTCAAGCTAAGCGCTGATCGATGTCTTTTTGAGGACATTACTGTGGACATACAGAGGGAACACATTGAAACCGATCACTGCAGAGCAACTGGTTGCATACAATAACAAACAGATGAAACCGATCACTGCAGAGCAACTGGTTGCATACAATAACAAACAGATGAAACCGATCACTGCAGAGCAACTGGTTGCATACAATAACAAACAGATGAAACCGATCACTGCAGAGCAACTGGTTGCATACAATAACAAACAGATCGTGACGGCTAATGGTTATCAATCATTTTGATCGTGATTGTTCAGTCAGCAAAAATACCGCAAATCATCCTTCCTACTGTATCATAGCTATGAGGAATTGCAAGTATTCAAGAAATATCGACATGAAATATCGACCCTCCACCTCAAATATTGTGAGTTGATCTCCTTCTATACGCGGCAGGGTAGTCGACGTGTGTTCACAAGCTCCGGACATACCCCGGCCCCCCCCCCCCCCAAAAAAAAAAAAAAACAAAAAAAAAACACCAAAGACGCGAGAACTAAATCTAATAATCTGATAGAAAGCTTGTGCTTGATGTCTATTTTGAGGCGGCTGCTGTGATTTGAACAAATGCAGTTGATTTCGGGGAATCCTGACAGCATCGATCGTTTCTAAACTCACATGTGACGGTGACCTTTTTGAACTGCAAGACAGGGGGAGATTGACGATGGGTTTAGGGGGAGGGTTCGACACGGTTTGATTCCCCCATTGCCACACTCGCGTTACTTTTTCTTGGCCAGGCAAGGTGACCTTTTTGGACCACAAGATACGGGAAGACTGACGTGGGATTGGTGGAGGGTTCGACACGCTTTGATTCCCCCCATACCCACACTCGCGTTTCTTTGTCTTGACCAGGCAATGTGACCTCACTGGAAAGCAAGAGAGAGAGAGAGAGAGAGAGAGAGAGAGAGAGAGAGAGAGAGAGAGAGAGAGAGAGAGAGAGAGAGAGAGAGAGAAGTCAGATCTGGTGTGGTGGAGGGTTCCACACGGTTGAATGCCTCCACGTTCACTCGAGCCTTACTTTTGATTGGCCAGGCAGGGTGATTGTATTGGCTGCAAGGAAGAGCAGTGTGGTTGAGCACCCCAATCTCTCTCACGCGTTACTTTTTCTCGGCCAGGCTGGGTGACCTTTAAGATACGTAGAAAGAAGGGACCGGCGGGCGGGCGTGATTGATTGCCCACATGTTCAGTCATGCGTTACTTTTTTTTCTTGGCAAAGCAGGTTGACACTAAAGTTCGCAAAAAATGGAGACACACGCGGGTGCAGTTGGAGATCCGAATGGTGGAATCTCCCTACCTTCACTCGCGTGTTATTTTTTTCTTGGCCATGCAGGGTGACCTTTAACGGTAGCAACACTGTGGAGACGAGCGCGGGTGTGGCTGATCATTCCACAAGATTGGTCACCCCCAAATCCACTTGCGTTTTACTTTTTCTTGGCCAGGCAGGGTGACCTCAACGGAAGCATAAAAAGTGGAGACGAGCACGGGTGCGGTTGATCATTCCACACGATTGGTCACCCCACATACACTTTTATTTTACTTTTTCTTGGCCAGAAAGGGTACTCTCGGTAACAGTGACTCAACCGCAGGACTCTGAGACGTTTGCAAGAACCCAGTCCTCTACGGAAAACGAAGAAGAAGAGGGTGACCTCAACAAAAGCATAAACAGTGGAGACGAGCACGGATCCGGTTGATGATTCCACAGAATTGGTCACCCCACATCCTCTCCCACGTTGCTGTTTATTGGCCAGACATATGGTGTGCTCGAGTCTTCCACACGGTTAAATACCCCACACATTCTCGCGCGTTACTTTTCTTCGGCTAGACAGGGTGACCGTTTGGACAGCCATATAAGAGGAAACTGATGCGGGTGTGGTAGAGGGTTTCTTTGTGGTTAAGATCAGTTTCCAGCCTCCACTCATGCGTTACTTTCTTAGCTAGGCAGGGTAGTCTTTTGGACAGCGTTTTTATTTTCTCCATATTTTCAACATGCTTGTTTTCTCGTCGGGTGAAGATTATGTTTGTAACCGAAACAGGATCAATATGTGAATACATGAATGAATACAAATAGACGTATTTAAATACAAAAGTACAGAAATAAATAAAAACATGCGTTGATATTAAAACATAAATAGAAGAAAAAAAGAGTAAATAAATAAACGAATTAATACATAAATAGAAAAAAAACATATATTTTCAAACAAACAAAATAGTAAGCAACAAAACAACAACAGCAAACACACACACAACAACAACCAAAACAAATAAATAGAAACATGAATAAACATACATAATGAAAAGCTGTTAAAGATGAACATAAAATGAAATACCCCAGCGGTCTTACTCAGTCTAAACATGTACGCCTCTTTCATCCAACTTGCTACTCCATCCAATTTTCTCTTGCCACCCTCGCACCGCTCGCGAATAGCTCTGACCGCCATCTTGTCTAAGTCCGCTGTAAGAACTAGTCCCAACGGCCTGATAGGCCTGGCTTAGGTGCAAGGAAGGAAAGGGGCTTAGTCGTCTGAGAGGAAGTGTCCACATGAGCTTGCATTGCCCAAGTGTACGCGCACTCGTACATACAGCGTTGGAGCTCGGGGGTAGGGGGGGGGGGGGGGGAGAGGCTGGAGGGGGAGACAGAATTAGGAGGGGTTGAGAGGAGGCGGCGGGGAAGGGGTCTTGAGTGTGAGGATGTGTAATGACCTTTTTATTTATTCTTGCTTGAAACATTCCAATAATTACTTCTATACACGTCAGTTAGAAATATATATATGCGTTTTCACTTGTGTTAAAATTAAGAACAAAAATACAAACTTGAAGTTTCAATTTTAGACACATTGGTGTGAACAGTAATATAACGATTCTTAGTTATTAGCTGTCATCGACGATGAACTAATCTTTCTTTAAAATGTAAGGAGTATCCACCAAGAAAGGTTTTAAGAAGTACGTACGATGTCGAACACGTACATCTCAATCAGATTGTTCTGCTTGAACGTTTTTACACAGTCTAGACAACACTATGTTATGCACTAAAGATACCTGTCTGCCCGTGTAATCTATGTTGTGAATAGCCATAGTGTTGTGGTTTTAACTTGTGAAAAGAGCACCCTCTCTCATGTTGACACATATCAACGGTTTACAGCCTGATTGTGATCTGTGCAAATTGTGATTTTCTCCTTTCGCAGAATTGATTTCGTAACTGATACCTATGCCGCACTATTAAAAACAAACGTGCAAAAACAGTAGCCACACTGGGTGTAGTTAGTGTTGTTGTTGTTGTTATTGTTCTTGTTGTTGTTGATGTTGTTGTTGTTGTTGGTTTTGTTGTTGTTGTTGTTGTTGGTTTTGGTGGTGGTGGTGGAGGTGGTGGGTCGTGGTGGTGGGTCGAGGTGGTGTTGTTGTTGCTGCTGTTGCTCCTGCTGTTGTTTTTGTTGCTGCTGTTGTCGTTGTTGCTGTTGTTGATGTGAGTTCAAGTGGATTGATGCCATAAGCTGAACTAAACCTTGACAAATATGTATTATTTTTCACACTGTGGTCTGCACGGCAATGATAGCATCTTTAAAACTAGAACACATGACGAAGAAACAAGTCTCGCATGAAGAGACTTCATTGGCCGAAGAGGGGACGGTCTGAAACTCGTAGTTGAGTGGTAATGGTGGCGACGGTAGTCACGGTAGTTATAGCTGTGGTGGTGGTGGTGGCAGGGAAAATGCGGTTGGGGGTAGGCCAAAGCAGGTGTGTACTTTATTTTCAATCCTTTCAAAAGTCGTTCATGACCAGTGCAAACTGGGCTATTTCAAATGTATACGAGGCAAAGAGAATGTCTGACTTGATGGTAGATGGAATCAAATTATTATAGTTTTCAGTTGATTTTTTTGGATGATGGTGTCCGTATTGTTTGTCTGCCTGACTGTGTGTCTGTTTGTCTGTCTGTGTCTGTCTGTGTGCCTGTATGTCTGTTTGTCTGTCTGTTTGTCTGTCTGTCTGTCTGTCTTTTTTCTCTCTGTCTCCGCCTCTGTGTCTGTCTGTCTGTCTGTCTGTCTGTCTGTCTGTCTGTCTGTCTCTCTCTCTCTCTATCTCTCTCTCTCTCTCTCTCTCTCTCTATGTCTCTCTCATTCTCTCTATCTCTCCGCCCCCCTCTCTCTCTCTCTCTCTCTCTCTCTCTCTCTCTCTCTCTCTCTCTCTCTCTCTCTCTCTCTCTCTTTTGTTTGTTATGATGTTTGTTGTGTGTACGTTGTGCTAACACATGTATGCATACGTGTGCGTGCGTGTCCCATACCATTATCCGTCTGTCTCCTTGCGTGCCTATCTACCTTCACTCTCTCTTTTTTGCTTTCTGTATAAATGACATTGTCTTCCTCTTGTATTTACAGACTGACGAACAATGAGCAGACAGCGCAAAATGGATGGGTTTGCGAAGGAACCACGATAATGAGTACAGCATGGCGACCCTATCAAACAGGTAATTAGTGAAGCTTGTCAGTATTGCAGATAGTTGCCCGATTTAGGTTGGTTTAGGTTGGTTGATTGTGTGTCTTATTTTTATTTTTCTAATTTTGTTTTCTCGGGGAGAGAGAGAGAGAGAGAGAGAGAGAGAGAGAGAGAGAGAGAGAGAGAGAGAGAGAGAGAGAGAGAGAGAGAGAGAGAGAGAGAGAGAGTGAGAGAGAGAGAGAGGGAGAGAGAGAGAAAAGAGAGAGAGAGAGAGAAGAAAAAAGAGAGAGAGAGAGAGAGAGAAAGAGAGAGAGAGAGAGAGAGAGAGAAAGAGAGAGAGAGAAGAAAAAAAACAAGTCGCGTAAGGCGAAAATACAACATTTAGTCAAGTAGCTGTCGAACTCACAGAATGAAACTGAACGCAATGCCATTTTTCAGCAAGACCGTATACTCGTAGCATCGTCAGTCCACCGCTCATGGCAAAGGCAGTGAAATTGACAAGAAGAGCGGGGTAGTAGTTGCGCTAAGAAGGATAGCACGCTTTTCTGTACCTCTCTTTGTTTTAACTTTCTGAGCGTGATTTTAATCCAAACATATCATATCTATATGTTTTTGGAATCAGGAACCGACAAGGAATAAGACGAAAGTGTTTTTAAATTGATTTCGACAATTTAATTTTGATAATATTTTTTATATATTTAATTTTCATAGCTTGTTTTTAATCCAAATATAACATATTTATATGTTTTTGGAATCAGAAAATGATGGAGAATAAGATGAACGTAAATTTGGATCGTTTTATAAATTTTTATTTTTTTTTACAATTTTCAGATTTTTAATGACCAAAGTCATAAATTAATTTTTAAGCCACCAAGCTGAAATGCAATACCGAAGTCCGGGCTTCGTCGAAGATTACTTGACCAAAATTTCAACCAATTTGGTTGAAAAATGAGGGCGTGACAGTGCCGCCTCAACTTTCACGAAAAGCCGGATATGACGTCATCAAAGACATTTATCAAAAAAATGAAAAAAACGTTCGGGGATTTCATACCCAGGAACTCTCATGTCAAATTTCATAAAGATCGGTCCAGTAGTTTAGTCTGAATCGCTCTACACACACACACAGACACACACACACACGCACGCACGCACGCACGCACATACACCACGACCCTCGTCTCGATTCCCCCTCTACGTTAAAACATTTAGTCAAAACTTGACTAAATATATAAAGAGAGAGAGAGAGAGAGAGAGAGAGAGAGAGAGAGAGAGAGAGAGAGAGAGAGAGAGAGAGAGAGAGAGAGAGAGAGAGAGAGAGAGAGAGAGAGACTCGAACGGACGGACGGCCTAATAAAAACACACGTACGCAGAGACAAATAAATTACAATTTAGCCAGAGTATGCACTCACTTGTGTGAATTTGGATAAACGTTCACAATATAAATTGAGCAAATTAATATGTGACATGTATTCTATTCTTTCTTCTACTATTTATTTAATGTTAGTAATGTCGAGATTTTATCGATTTACACCGTATGGCTCTGCTTAGCTACTTCCAATCCATCCTCCGTGTAAGCCTTTTTGTAGAAATCATCGAGGCTAATTATTTTATGATCCAGAAACATTATCCGAATTAAACGTTTTTCCCTTCGAGATGTTTCTATAATTGCATCAACCTCAAAATTCTGTTTTTGCTATAAGCTCTTTCTTTCAGAACTCTCTTAAGACTAATCCGATTTGAATGATTCATCTGCTTGCAACGTTCTGTCTGGAGTCGTGAACGTTTTTCTTCTAGCTAAGAGCACTTTTGCGAAATTACTTCACTTGTAATGAAAATATCAATACAAAATATTGCCAAAATGAATCGACAATGCACGCTCATTAGTGCGTGGCATTTTGAAAGATGGCGATTTTCTGCTTCACAGGTTTTCGCAGTGGGCGCGCATGCGATGCAAGTAGTTTCCATTGCCTACGGTGGGTGTGTGACGAAGTCTGTTCGAAGTCTGTTTGGGAACTATTTGATATAAAACAAAACAAACAATAACACACACACACACACATTGTCGCTCATTGGGCACATTTTCTCTCTTTGGTGACAATGCCAATGAATTGGACTGAAAATAATGAGTACTCATGATTACAAGAACATGTGTTTATAATTATAATCAGGGCCGGACTAGGCTAAGAGGAGGGGGGTGGTTGCTAGGGGCGGATCAGTTCATTTTTTTTTTTTGGGGGGGGGGGTTTCAAAAGTATATTGTGAAGATGGGTGTGAAGGCGCAAAGCGCCGAGCCGACGGCGCGAAGCGCCTAGCTTGCTAGGGGGGTCCGGGGGCATGCCCCCCCGGAAAATGTTGAAAAAAAGGATGCAAAATGGTGCAATCTGGTGCATTCTGAGGATGATCATTACCAGTTTCAGGCAGCAGATTTTGTCACTGATTATAACCCCCAAAATTGAAACTCAATGTAAAATAAAGAAATGCATACCTCATTCAATATTTTTATATTTTTATATTTTTATATTTATAAGGTGGGTCCGGAAACCCTAGAAACCCCCCCTCCCCCTCGTCCGCCCCTGGGCGGGGTCAAGGGGCAGAGCCCCTTGTGGGGGTCAGGGGGCGAAGCCCCCTGAAGCTGATGGGTAGGTCATATTCTGAGATAAGAAAATGGTCGCTCCTTGCATGAAACGGCATAAAATAAGTAATAATAAAAAATGTTTTAAATAAGTAAGGTACATGTTCAGGCTAGGGGGGGGGGGGGGGGGGGGTTGCGCAACCCCCATAACCCCCCCGGTAGTCCGGCCCTGATAATTATATAGTTTCCTGTTTGATCTTGGTTGCGTCCCTTGTAACTTTTCTGTTTTCTGTTTTGTGTTGGTGTTGACTGGTTGCTTTGCAAACGTCACAACCATGGAAAACAGGGCAATGTCCGCGGAGTGTAACACTTTGTTTCAATTAATTACTTACAGACATAACGACTGCACACACACATAAACACACACACACACACACACACACACACACACACACACACGCACGCACGTACGCACGAACGCACACACACACACACAAACACACGCTCATGCACACACACACACACACACACACACACACACTCACACACACACACACACACACACACACACACACACACACACACACACACCAATTGCAAAAGCGTGATCAAACAGGCTTCGCGTTTGATTCTATAATCTTAAAAATGATGCCTTATCGTCCAGGTTGGACAATCGGCTAAATACGTACGTATAGTCCGCTATGTGTCGCAATATTGTTCACAGGCATTGGCTAGCAAAAGTTCACACCCCTGAAACCCACACAATGTTGTGTTGCGCTACTATCAGGAACTGATTCAAGTACTGAGCAATATTCAAGTGGTTTGTTGCCTAAACTGAATTATTCAACCGTTCCAAAGGAAAGCTTTTTATGAGTGATTCCTCTGGGTACACAATCCGTGGTATTAGTTTGGGAAGGTTTGCAAAGGTAGGCGGAAGGTTGGCTTGAAAATGCTTATTTGTGTGAATACCCTCCCGGGTTTCCCTGGAAAAAGCAGAAACACTAATTTCTATCTGACTACAGATGGTATAGGTGAGTGTGTGTGTGTGTGTGTGTGTGCGTGTGTGTGTGTGTGTGTTCGTGTGTGTGTTTGTGCGTGTGCGTGTGTGTGTTTGTGTGCGTGTGTGTGTGTGTGTTTGTGTGTGTGTGTGTGTGTGAGTGTGTGTGTGTTTGTGTGTGTGTAAGTGTGTATGGTCGTGTGTGCGTCTGCCCGTCTGTCTGTCTGTCTATCTGTCTGTCTGTATTGGATGAAGATGGGATGGTCAGTGTTGTTATGTACAGTGTTGTTCCCAGGCATAGAAGACACTAGGGCAGTTGCATTTGGATTCGAAATGTCCTGGCTGCAAAATTAATATTGTCAAAAGACACCGGCACCATGTGGGTCAAACCTATCGGACATGTGACCGGCCTGGGGTCAGAACTGTGCGTTATATCAACACAATCTATGCGAGAATGGCCGAAGATCGAGGTCTTGGTACATCACTGTGTAAGCCAGTCTGCTTGTCTGTACATTGTTCTTCTTCTTCTCGATCGCCTTTACACTTGGAGTCCAGCTCTGAAAATGCAACTGGTGGTCTTTTGTAGAGCTTTCGCGGGACCGTGCTGCTTCTCTTGGAGGGTCGTCGGCCTGGTTCACGTCTCTGTCCTTAATGGCTTGAGGTTCTTGCAGTCCTGTAGAACGTAGGGGTGTCCCGGCATTGTTAATGTTTGTCAGTGTGTCTGAGAAGGAAACTTAACATGTCCACACCGCCACTATCTTCTGTTTAATGAGCTGGTTGGCGGGCTTAATCGCTGTCTTGGTGATTGATGTTGATTCATTCTTGGTCCAGTTCCTGAGCAGAGTCTCGTAGGTCTTTTATTGTCACTGGTTGCATTGGGTTCAAATAACGCAGCTTCACTTAGAAGAGCAGCCCCACCCCAGCCTCTCTCTCTCTCTCTTTCTCTCTCTCTCTCTCTCTCTCTCTCTCTCTCTCTCTCTCTCTCTCTCTCTCTCTCGCTCGCTTTTGCTCTCTATCTCTACCGCCCCGCAACAACAGAGTCGGAATAGCAGTATTTTCAAGGCTCGACACAACACATTGCCATCATGCACATACAAGTACGCCGAAAAAAAAGGGATGTGATTTCGACCATCCAGTGCCCATGCGAGGTTAACCCAGAATGCAACTTCCGGTACTGTCATATATCCCCAACAATAACATACGAAAGAAAAACAAGTCATAGGCAACAAGAATACAGCTAACCCAACGCGGCGACGCCGCACACGTTGCGCCAATTTACAGACCCCAGATGTGGTTCATGGGGCGGAAATTGGAGCTCAGAATAACGGCACGGAAACTTCTCATTCATATTCCATCTCATGCGCAGATTCCAAGAAAGAAACTGTCAGCTCTTTATGGAGATGATATTTTACGATGCGCGGTTCCTTTCTGTGCGGCCATCTTCTTCTTTGCGTTCACCCTTAATGTTTCTGTACAATCTCCCCCCCCCCCCAATCCTTCTAACCCATCCTTCAGATGATGTGGGTGATGAGGATTTGGCTGATGGTAGGGCTGAACTTTTGTTTTGTGTGCTGTTTTACTTTTTTTCATTTTTCTTTTTAAACCCCATACCTCCTCTACCCCTTAACCCAAATCCTTCGATATCCCTGTTACTACTACTACTACTACCACTACCACTACTACTACTACTACTACTACTACTACTACTACTACTACTACTACTACTACTAATATTGATATGGCGCAAATCCTAAAACAGTTATAAGCGCCTCACAAAAGACATCCCTCTCCCTCTCTCGATCTGTCTGTCTGTGTGTCTGTGTGTCCCTCCCTATATCTCTCCCTCAATATGTCTGTTTGTCTGTCTGTCTGTCTGTCTGTCTGTCTGTCTGTCTCTGTCTATGTCTGTCTCTCTGTCTCTGTCTCTCTCTGTCTCTCTCTGTCTCTTCTCTCTCTCTCTCTCTTTCTCTCTCTCTCTCTATATGTCTCTCTCTCTGTCTATGTCTGTCTCTCTATGTCTCTCTCTGTCTCTGTATCTCTCTCTGTCTCTCTCTCTCTCTCTCTGTCTCTCTCTGTCTCTGTCTCTGTATTTGTGTCTCTGTCTCTCTCTCTGTGTCTCTGTCTCTCTCTCTGTCTCTCTCTCTGTCTCTCTCTCTCTGTCTCTCTCTCTCTCTCTTTGTTTCTAGCTCTCACACAGACAATCCATGAGCAGTAATTATAACATCAACGGGAAAGGATATTTTTTCGGTTTTTGCTTTGCTTCCTCCCATTGGTTTCTGCAGTCATTCCCCTTGTACCACCTTTCTTCATTCCTGTATACCATCCTGCCTTTCTCTCTTACATTTTTCTGTCCAAATTCACATGTTTCGCTGAACACTGACTGTGTGCACGTGAAACCTGTTACTGTCAAGTAAAAGGGAAAGACAATATCCGACACATCCATCACCATCGTTATGTCGTAGATAGAGTTATTCCTCCTGTCTCTGACAGACGATTTAGGACCTGATGGCACACGACGCGGACATATATATCTTAAGAGTGTTAATGACTTTAGCTAAATGTGCTTCCCTGTCACTTTTCTTCATGTAGGAGACGGTTTTTTTTTCTAAGAAACGACAGAAGAGTTGGCAGCTCCTGGTTTAAGTCCTTGTGTTTTGACGTTTTTGAAGTTCCACTGTGTGTGTGTGTGTGTGTGTGTGTGTGTGTGTGTGTGTGTGTGTGTGTGTGTGTGTGTGTGTGTATGTGCGCGCGCGCACGTGTATGTGTGTGAGTGTGTGTGAGTGTGTGTGTGGAGAGAGGGGCAGTCTGCGTACGTTGTGTCTGCCTGTCTGATCGCTTCCCTTCTTTCCCGTCATGAGAAAGGTCTTTGTTCTGGTGTTCATGGGTCATCATCTATTTACATGTGTTGTTCGGTGTAGCTGCCCGTCTGTTTCTGCAAATGTAAACAACAACAAACAACGTTTTCGTCGCTGTGCCCACTTGTATGTTCAGATCAGAGGAAGGTCCCTTAACTCCGTGTGTTTGTTCCCTCGGTTTAACCCCCCCTCCCCAACACTCTCCCGCCTTCATAGCCTAAAGCAAGACACCCACTCCGACACAAACTTTCTACGGTCATGTTCGCACACACTCACTGAATCTACAGGTCGAAGTATGCGGCAGAAGGCTGGCGGGTGTGTTTTGTAGCAGAAAATGTCGATAGGTTGTAGCAGTTTAGCCTACAATCAATACAGAGCAAACTTCGCTTGAAAAGGTCAAGTGACAAGGTCTCACGCAAGATCTAATTCCACCCAACGATTTTTGCTTCAATATGTTAGATGGAGTCTTCTTAGCCGGGAGAGCAAAAACTGAAGACTGAGCTTACGTTCAGTTAAAGCAGCGTAATGCCGCCATCTTGTTCGTTTGATCATGATTTCTTGTTCTTGTTCTTGTTCTTGTTCTTGTTCTTCTTCTACTTCTTTTTACATTTAGCCAAGTTTTGACTAAATGTTTTAACATAGAGGGGGAATCGAGACGAGGGTCGTGGTGTATGTGTGTGTGTGTGTGTGTCTGTCTGTCTGTGCGTGTGTGTGTGTGTGTAGAGCAATTCAGACCAAACTACTGGACCGATCTTTATGAAATTTTACATGAGAGTTCCTGGGAATGATATCCCCGGACGTTTTTTTTTTCTTTTTTTCGATAAAAACCTTTGATGACGCCATATCCGGCTTTTTGTAAAAGTTGAGGCGGCACTGTCACACCCTCATTTTTCAATCAAACTGATTGAAATTTTGGCCAAGCAATCTTCGACGAAGGCCGGACTTCGGTATTGCATTTCAGCTTGGTGGCTTAAAAATTAATTAATGACTTTGGTCATTAAAAATCTGAAAATTGTTAAAAAAAATATATATGTCACAGTAGAAACTAGAATTCAGTAGGATCCGGAATCCTACTAGTAGAGACTGGAATCTCAGTTTCTACTAGTAGATACTGGAATTCCAGTCTCAACTGGACTTTTTCAAGTTCAAACTGGAATTCCAGTATCTACTAGTAGATACCGGAATTCCACTTACAACTGGATTTTTTCCAGTTGAAAGTGGAATTCCGATATCTACTAGTAGAAACTGGAATTCCAGTTTGAACTAACAGCCAGTTCATGTTGGAATTCAGTTCAAATTGGAATTTCGCGATGGAGATGAATGTAGTTTCTTTTTTGTTTAAAATGAACAGTTGACTACTTTATTGAAAGCAAATCCATTGTTTAAAAAGACCCAACACCACAAACTGCATAGTCAAATCAATGAAAATCACATCAGACAACTTCAGGACATGTTCTTGCATTTCTTGCTGTGCGGGTGGCATTTGGTGCCACATGCAAGTTTGGCATCTTTGCACGGACACCTCTTTGTCATGCACGCGCCTGTGCACGTACAGACGGACCTGGCGACAGCTCCACGGTTTTGCCAACCAGTTGATGACCTGGAGGCTTGAATGAGGGACACTTCCTTAAGAGTCTGTGGGTTTACCACATTGAGATGTGGGAGGACCACACTGCTCATGTCCACAAGCTCCACCCCCCGAAACCAGTTTTTAACAATTCCAGTCGGGCAATACACCCGATAGACAGAATCACCGCCCCTCATCTTTGATTCCAGAATCTTGCAGGTCAAGAGCCGCACGTCAGTGTTGGTCCTGTCGGCACTGTGGATTTTCACTCCGACAGTGTGCCCGTTTTGGAATGATTGGGTCACGTCTTTTACCTTCTTTTGGTACCTCGTGTCTTGACGTCTGGCAGCCTTCAAATAGTTATTTCTGGCAACAAGTCGCTTCTCCTTGTGAGCCGTGTTCCCTTCTTCATTTTGCACTGTTGCAGTGCGTTTCCACAACACAAACTGTCCTACTTCTAATGGTTCATTCATAGGGTTGGCAATTGTAGGCACATGTGTAGGAACGAACACTTCGTCAACAGAAAACACAGCATGAGTGGTTTTAGTCACTTTCACACCATGCACAACGTCAAGATTTGTGTGCTCTGTGCCAGAACAAACGATGACGTTGTCGCTCAAAAGAAGATACTCCTTTCCTCGCTTGTGGCTGGTACAGGTAGTAGATGATGTACTTGGTGAATCCACGTTTTCTACAATGCCGAGAGAAGAACCACCAGCACCTGTGAAACAAACAAATTAAAATCGTCTACGCTGGTGTGAAAACCAAGAAAGGTGGTGTAAGGGTTAACCTGTTAACATCTTCAAACTAGTCTTTATAAATTGATAGAAAATATGGCACATTGAAAGTGTGTTGAGGGAAGTGTGAAGAAACTTACCAGTGGCATGCTGCTCAGGAGTGCTGAGAGAAGGTCCGAGAGGATCCTGAAAGTTGACTGCTTCTGAAGAACGGTCAGCACCTGTGAAACAAATAAAATGCAGTTGTATTTGCAACAGACATTTGCAGTCATTCTTCTTCTTCTCTGTTGGGAAATGTGACATGATAATGTGGCATGTATGTGTACACATTAATCACTGTGTACTAGTGTTTCGACGTTGAAGTGATACAGAAGAAATTCTGAATAATTCATTGCAAAAACATACACTTGACCCATTTTGACAGGAAAGTTTTTTTTGAAAGTTGACTGCTTCTGAAGAACGGTCAGCACCTGTGAAACAAATGAACTGTAGTTGTATTTGCATCAAATCTGCCATTAATCCCCAGAGTCATTAACCCTTGCCAGTGCACCTCCCGTCTCCTGCATTGTGTATCATTATCAAAATTGTGTTCATCATTAGTTTGTTATGGCTGCAAAAGGGTTAATGTAATGGAATGTTACTCCTATTAATACGACTAATACAGTAATGGGCGTCAACTAGTCCAATGGTTGCATGGCCAATATCTCTAAAACACAAGATTTTTAAAACCAATTCAGATAGAAGCATACCACATACCAGCAGTTGAAGGTCCGGGAGTTGGCAAAGAATTGTTGACTGGCTGCAGAACTGTATCAAAGACCACTTCACTCCACACAGTGATTCTCTCGTCGTCCTCGCAGCTGATGTCACTCTGGCTCCCTGACTGCACAACTGCACTTCTCTGACTCACGGCTGTGTCTTCTTGACTCAGAACTACACGCCCCACATTGTCCAGCCACACTGACTGCACGACTGCACCATCATGATTCAATGACTCAACGACTGCACCTTCCTGACTCAATGACTCGACGACTGCACCTTCCTGACTCAATGACTCGACGACTGCACCTTCCTGACTCAATGACTCAACGACTGCATCTTCCTCACTCACTGACTGCACGACTGCACCTTCCTGACTCAATGACTCGACGACTGCACCTTCCTGACTCAATGACTCGACGACTGCACCTTCCTGACTCAATGACTCAATGACTGCATCTTCCTCACTCACTGACTGCACGACTGCACCTTCCTGCCTCATTGTGGGAAGCATAACAAGCAGATCATTTGGCAAATCTTCTTCACGCACAATACCCTGAGCTGCAAATTCCTCCCAAACAGCTTGGTCCGAACGTGGTTTCTGACCAAATACAAGTTCATACGGTGTTGTCCCAGTTGCACTTGAAACTGATGTGTTGATTGAGTGAACCACAGACTTTAATCCCCTGCTCCATTGTGGGCCATTGGTATCCATCCATTTGCCTAGTTTCAATTGTAGGTCTCCGTTCCCCCTCTCAATGCACCCTGCACACAGTGAAGCAATCCCAGTTGGATACTGTCACCTTAAATAGAGGCCTTTTCAAGCCTAGGCCACTGCACTATGTCTGTAGCCCATATTTCAGGTTGTAAAGCTGATTTATAAAGCTGCTAGAGCAGTTTTAATTTGAGAAGTCGAGTGTATCATTCATCGAAAGGTTCATGGTACTGTCACAGTACCATTAAAGGGGTATGAAAGACCTAAACCGGAAGTAGAATTCCTTGAACGGCAGCTGATACATTACTCTATGAACTCTCATTATCCAGAAAATTAAGCCTGAAAGCCTGGTATTCGCTGAGAAACATCGGAAAACGCAAAATCAAAATAAACAATCCTTATCCGGAAGTGGTAAAAAAACAACGTTTTATTATCAAAAGGGAAGTGTGGCTTCGCGTCGGACATTGAGTTGGAATCTTCCAGGCTTCTCCCATCACATGGGATGATAAGATTCAGCCTTTAGGACCACTTCCGGATAATAATTGTTTAATTTGATTTTGAGTTTTCCGATGTTTCTGAAGTAATACTGGACTTACAGGCTTGAAACTTTGGATAATGAGAGTTGATAAGGTAATGTATCAGCTGCCGTTCAAAGATTTCTACTTCCGGTTTAGGTCTTTCATACCCCTTTAAGTGCCATGACCATTTCGACCATTTGGTATCAATTGAACCGTTATGGTGTGTAGTTTTTGAAAAGTGATGTAGTTGCAGCACTTTAGTACAACATGCCAAATGAACCCCTTGTTGCCCCAAAACGTCAAAATTTTGAAAAGTTCACTCATTCCCCTAATTTTTAAAAATGGCACTGTGTATTTCACTTTAAATGCAGTTAGACAGGCTTAGGAGATCAAACAGACCCAAATCGGTAACGTTGGATAACATATCGTTAATTTTGAAGAAAAAATAAGTTGGAAAAATGAAAAATGGCATTTTTTCCATATTTCACAGACAAGAGGTTAATTTGGACTTTTATGTAAAATTGAGGCACACCAAAACCACTTTTCAAATTTTACACCCCCAGACGGTTAAAATAACATCTATTTATCCATGTTAATCCATAGTTTGACTGATGTGATGAGAACGTTTTACCAAATATTGCTCAAATTCCATAATTTTTTTTAATACTTTTGATATATTCCCAGTCTTAATAACGCAATCCCTTCTCAAAATGCCTTAAAATACATCTGTAAAGGTCAAGGAAGTCAAACAGATTCATAATATGTTTTTAAATTAAAATTCAAAGTGCCGTTTTCCAAAACTAGGGGAATGAGTGAAAACTTCAAAGTTTCCTGGTTTTGGTAACAAGGGGTTAATCTAGCATGTTGTACTAAAGTGCTGCAACTGCGACATTAGTTTTCAAAACCTGGACATCATAGCGGTTCAGTTCATACCCATTTTAGCTTGTTATACCGCCAGTAAAAAAAAAAATCACAATCACAATCACCACTATGGAAATTTTAGATTAGACCTATTGCGTTAAATTTCGGTTTCATATTCCATGTTACCACAGGTAGGTCTGCCTCATTAACCCTTTCACTGCCGGGGTGTTTCAATTCAATGTCAGTAAAATGTGAAAAATGATCCGATTACGAAAAAAGCTGAATGTTTATCTTTTGACAGATGCAACAGACAAAACATGTTACCACCGGTAGGTCTGCCTCATTAACCCTTTCACTGCCGGGGTGTTTCAATGCATGGTCACTCTTCGACAAGAATGTTTTCTCTAACTGGCTAGAGTGCAGGACGGGTATACCCGTCTTGTAGGCACTGTAAGGGTTAATTTTCATTTCTGAAAAAAATACAAATAAAAACGAACACTTACCCTGACTTTCAGGATGTCTTGGGCGTCCATGGATGATCACTGTTCCAGGCCACAGATCACACACTTCACGTATCACGTTCGCCGTGAATTCTCTGCCATTGTCACTCTGCAGGAGGCGTGGTGGTCCAAAGGTGCAGAATTGGTCGAACAGATGACCTGCTACCTCTGCTGCAGTCTTGGATTCCAAGGGATAGGCCCAAGAAAACTTCGAAAAACAGTCCCTTGCATGCAGGATCCATTTAAAGTCCCTGTCAGGCCTGCTGCGGAAGTCAATGAGGTCGATTTGGACTCTGAGTAGAAAAGACAGATTGATCATTGCCTTTCCAGATGGAAGTGATTTCACCACCTGGCGCTGCCTGCAGCTGGGACAGGTCTTCAGGAACACACTGACTGCTGAGTGGTGGACTCCTGCGTAGTTTGCTTTGATTTCCGCCCACGTTTTATCCCTTCCCCCATGGCCAACATGAACGTGACATCGCGCAATTGTCGCAAACAATTCCTCTCTGGTCACAACCGGGCAGTTGGTTTTCTGGCAACATAGCATTGTCCTTGCCCCCACAACTTGTAATTTATAATGCTTTGCACACCTGTACTTGAATTTGGCACCTTCTGGACATTGCTGGCCCTTGTTCAGTTGCAGAGCTTTCACTATTTTTGTGTACTTCTCTTGGGCAATGCAGAAACATTCTCGTTTGCTGTCATCAAGACTCCGTATGTGTGCTTCTAAAAGAGAATAAAACAGAGTTTTCTGATCCTCTGACTCGGACTCCATCTTCAATCTTGACTGCTGTCTGTCACTGACACTTCACTCTGATCAACTGATCAAGACTCACTGTGAATAGAAGGGCCTCGGTTGTTCCATATTACTCTGGCTGGAGAACATTGGTCACTTTATTTGCAACAACAACTCAGATTCACGTGAAGAAGTCATTGTCACATCTAAGCTTTGTTTTCAAGTTGAACCCTCTCTGTGGATATGATCCCAGTTTCTTTTTCAGTTTTCAAATAATTCCAATTTCCATATTACTCTGGCTGGAGAACATTGGTCACTTTATTTGCAACAACAACTCAGATTCACGTGAAGAAGTCATTGTCACATCTAAGCTTTGTTTTCAAGTTGAACCCTCTCTGTGGATATGATCCCAGTTTCTTTTTCAGTTTTCAAATAATTCCAATTTAAACTGAATTCCAACATGAACTGGCTGTTAGTTGAAACTGGAATTCCAGTTTCTACTAGTAGATATCGGAATTCCACTTTCAACTGGAAAAA
>NC_090250.1:32094971-32107471 GCF_037325665.1 Littorina saxatilis | reverse complement strand
ATCCTCAGTTCATCATTCTTTGGCCACATATCGGATCTCCACAATTTTCGCCACATTCACCCCTGTTCACGGAACATGGGACATAATGGGTTGCCTGATAATGACACCCCAAATCATCAAGCGAAACAAACCCTTTGAGAAATGTTGGACCACCATATTACCTTCTCGCTGACGTCATTGGCTCTCGGGGCCCGTGGCCCGCGCGAGAATTATCCAAAAATAAGGGCCGGCACCCTGGTGAAGCTATTCGTGTGTATTATTCTGTGAGGTCGTATTTCTCAAACGCGCTTAAAGGGTGTGCTTTTTGTCTCAACAGGGAAGCATATTAATTTAGTGCTTGGCCGAGTTTGATGGCTCCTCTGTGTTATTTGGATGGGTTTTATTTGTGGAAATATAATAGTGCAATTTGTTCTTGTCGTCACAAAATCAGTCTTGCCAAGCAGTCTAATCACATTAGATGATTATGCCAGATAACATCGCAGTGCTGTCGAGTTACTTAACCTTCGCCGTAGGTCGTGAGTACTTTAGTAACAGTCCGGACTTTTATTGCGAATATCTCGAAAACTAGGTGGAATTCTGTAATGAGCTTTTGGAAATGCCTCAAACACCTAAAAATCTATTATCTCCTAAACCCGCATTAAAATTGATTGACAGGTAATTAAATAAACAAAGGTCAAACATCGACTATCTTCGCAGCACGTCGTGAGTACTTATGTAACCATACTTCTAACAGTGTAATGTGACTTTCTGGTTCTCTTTCTGAGAAGAGTTCTGATCTATTTCAAGATGGTTCAAGGAACAAGCAGCGAACTCGAGTGGGAGTTTGAGAACCGCGGGTAATTTTTTCTTCTACATCCTTTTTTTCTTTTTTTTTTCTTTTTTTTTTCTTTCCTGTTCTTTTTGTATCGTGTGTGTGTGTGTGTGTGTGTGTGTGTGTGTGTGTGTGTGTGTGTGTGTGTGTGTGTGTGTGTGTGTGTGTGAGTGTGTGTGTGTGTGTGTGTGTGTGTGTGTGTGTGTGTGTGTGTGCCTACGTTTGTGTGAGTTGTGGTTGTGCCTTGTTCTTGTTTTGTTTACCCGTGCATGTTTTTCCTTCTTTGAGAAGTATGGTTACATTGGTACTCACGACGTGCTGCAAAGAATGTTTTTAGCGACCTACGGCGAAGGTTAAGACTGGCTTTCAACAATGAAAAAGTGTCATCGTGATATACGCTTAAAAGATAATGATAAAAGGAAAATCACCTGTGCACCAACCGAAAAGCTTTGGCGCCTTTGGTTTGCTGATTTGTGTGTATTCATTTCGTCTGTTCTATTATTAAGAAGCCTGTATATAAACTATGACAGATCGACCCCTGTAGTAAAGACATAAGTATGTTGTAGCTTCTTCATTGAGCTATGTTCGGTTGGCTTTTCCATTAGACTTAAAAAAGATAGAAAACTCGCAGACACCGGTTATCTTTAGTTTTACAATCGTGAAAAAAACGTGTTGTTTTCTTAAACGAGCAATGTTTGAAGATGTAGGCTTATATTATCTGTCTGTCTGTCTGTCTGTCTGTCTGCCCATATGTTTGACTGTCTGTCTGTCTGTCTGCCCATATGTTTGTCTGTCTGTCTGTCTGTCTGTCTGTCTGTCTGTCTGTCTGCCTACCTGCCTGATTGTGTCTGTTTCGTCCTTCGTGTCTGAATGTGCCTGTCTAATTAAGCATGTGCCTGTGACCGTGTCTGTTGTTGTACATAAATAATAATAATAATAATAATAATAATAATAATAATAATGATAATAATAATAATAATAATTGTCAGTAAGTACTGGTGTCACATGACTGATGTGAACCAGTTGATTGGCTAATGGCGATGCGCTAAAACTGTTAGCGCACTCTTGGAGTGCGCTAACTTTTCCATAGAGCGTATTCTTACGCCCCGCTTTACCTAAGCAAGACTGTGCTCTCATCCTCAGAATTAATTACTGACATGTAGTTTATATTCTCCACAATACCAAATGACCATACATTCCCTGCTTCTCAATTAAAGCAGAAGTGTTTTTTTTCTGACAGATTGCATGTGCCTGTGCCACAGTGCGGCTGCCACTGATCTAAAATAGAAGCCGCTGTGTTTAATCTAATTCTCGCCGACTTGCATAGATTCTTCTCATCGTGTTAGTGGCATGTAGCTTATCATCCACATTACCAAATGATGAGTTAATATAAAATTCCCACCCGCTAGCAGAAAACACAAGTGTTATTCCGATAACGTACCAGCTAGACCAGTTTGGAAGACTGACTCGATCGACTCTGTGAGTCTGTCATACGTAGCCGCACTGACTACACTGAAATACGACTGCATCAGTTCAGTAAATGAATGGTTTCCGAATTATTATTTCAAGGCAAGAACAATCGTAATCGAAAACGTGTAGGGTTCAGAACGTTCTTACCATTATAAGACTTATTACCAGCGTGCCTCGTGCGTGCAGACTCAGTCAGTGCAGACTGCATGCAGTGGTTTGATGCCCTAGCAGACGACATAAACCCCGCTCAGCAAATTAACATGTTGGGCAAATGTGAACGAAAAAACGATGGGGATATAATACGTGTAGGGTTCAGAGCATTCTTACCGTTCATATTTAGTATCAGACTCCCCGATGAGTGAAGATACAACACGAGAAATATGCCACATTTGTTTTGAAAATGTGCGAACCGTCGAGTCCCGCGGCTTCGAGTCAATCAGTTCAAGGGGAGTCACTCCGCACAGTCAATCCGTCGAAGCTCGACTGGAGGTTTCGAATCGCAAATAATGAACAGCACAGCCCTTTCTCCGAGTTCAAATGAGGTCTCTCTGAAAGATCATCACTGTTCAGATTAACGCTACACTGGAATTTACCAACAGAAATTAAAATGCGTGTGACGAAAGCACGACACACTTGAGACATCCCACACAAAAGTAGATCTTTACTGTACACGACCTGACCACACAGTTATGCCTATTCAAATGCGCATTGCAAAATGTGCGTTTGGAATCTTCTTTTTTCTATGGCGGTACTGACAATATCGTTATTGAAACAATCCCAGTGCACTAAGGGATTTATAGAGCAAATCTCGAAAATAATTATTGAACTCAGCGCTATGCGCTTCGTTCAATAATGAATTTTCTCGATTTGCTCTATAAATCCCTTAGTGCACTGGGATGTCTCAATAACTTAAATAATAATAATAATAATAATAATAATAATAATAATAATAATAATAATAATAATAATAATAATAATTGTCAGTAAGTACTGGTGTCACATGACTGATGTGAACCATTTGATTGGCTAATGGCGATGCGCTAAAACTGTTAGCGCACTCTTGGAGTGCGCTAACTTTTCCACAGAGCGTATTCTTCCGCCCTTTGCCTAAGCGAGACTGTACTCTCATCCTCAGAATTAATTATTGACATGTAGCTTCTATTCTCCACAATACCAAATTACCATAAATTTCCTGCTTCTCAATTAAAGCAGAAGTGGGTTTTTTTCTGACAGATTGCATGTGCCTGTGCCACAGTTGCCACTGATCTAAAATGATAACCTGCTGTGTCTAATTTTTCAGTTTCGACTTGCGAAGAATCTTCTCATAATTATGCCGTAGCTTATTATCCACATTACCAAATGATGAGTTAGTATACAATTCCCAGCAGCAAACAGAAAACACAAGTGTTACTGTATTCCGATAACGTACCAGCTAGATCAGCACTTTGGAATATATACGTAGCAGACAAGATTACACTGAAACACGACTGCATCAGTTCAGTAAATGAATGGTTTCCGAATTATTATTTCAAGGCAAGAACAATCGGAATCGAAAACGTGTGGGGTTTATAACGTCCGTACCATATATAAGACTTATTACCAGCCTGCCTCATGCGTGCAGACTCAGTGCAACGTGACGAGCATTTTTTGTTTTTGGAATGCCGTAGTGGTTCAATTGCCCTAGCCTAGCAGACGACATAAACCCCGCTCAGAAAACTAACATGTTGGGCAAATGTGAACGAAAAAACGATGGGGATATAATACGTGAAGGGTTCAGAGCATTCTTACCGTTCATATTTAGTACCAGACTCCCCGATGAGTGAAGATACCACACGAGACACATCCCACATTTATTTTGAAAATGTGTTAACCGTCGACCTTGGGGGTTAGCCATATCAAGGGGAGTCACTCTGCACAGTCAATCCGTCGAAGCTCGACTGGAGGTGTCGAATCGCAAATAACTAAGAACACAGTCCTTTCTCCGAGTTCAAATGAGGTCTCTCTGAAAGATCATCACTGTTTAGCTTAACGCTACACTGCAATTTACCAACAGAAATTAAAACAAGAGTTTACGTGTGACGAAAGCACGACACACTTGAGACAGCCCACACAAAAGTAGATCTTCTACGACCTGACCACACAGTTATGCCTATTCAAATGCGCGTAGCAAAATGTGCGTGTTGTATCTTCTTTTTTCTCTGGCGGTACCGACAATATCGTTATTGAAACAATCCCAGCGCACTAAGGGATTTATCGAGCAAATCTCAAAAATAATTATTGAACTCAGCGCTATGCGCTTCGTTCAATAATGAATTTTCTCGATTTGCTCTATAAATCCCTTTGTGCGAGCGTGCGATCATGTTAGTCATGTCACTTTAATGAACAATTGATATCATCTAATCATGGCACAATGACAATTTGATTTGTTTGTACTACAAACGACAAGGACAACACACGATCGATTAGCTTCTTATACTGATGTGAACCAGCAGAAGACGGGCGCAGTGGCGTGGTGGGAAGACGTCGGCCTCCTAATCGGGAGGTCGTGAGTTCGAATCCCGGTCGCTGCCGCCTGGTGGGTTAAGAGTGGAGATTTTTCCGATCTCCCAGATCAACTTATGTGCAGACCTGCTAGTGACTTAACCCCCTTAGTGTGTACACGCAAGCACAAGACCAAGTGCGCACAGAAAAGATCCTGTAATCCATGTTGAAGTTCGGTGGGTTATGGAAACACAAAAATACCCAGCATGCCTACCTAACGAAAGCGGAGTGAAGCTGACTATGCTCTCAGAGTGTATAGTGTGGGGAACCCAAATGGGCAAACGAGCTCACACGTAACCAGACAATTCTGGAACGCTGAAGAAGAAGAAGAATTATGAGGCCAGACATAGGAACACATCTTTCTGAAAGTATCCCTGAGCACAAAATACATTATTAACAATTATCAACACATTATCAACAATTAACAACACATTATCAACAATTAACAACACATTATCAACAATTATCAACACATTATCAACACATTATCAACAATTATCAACACATTATCAACAATTATCAACACATTATCAACAATTCACTGCTGAATAATGCATCTTAATGTCAGCCTTGCCAGTGCTTGGTGGCAACCCTGACAGGTTAAGGGTATTTCACATGGGAATATTTGGCCACATAACAAGTTGCAGTAGACAGCGTTTTCGCCAAACCCAGGCATTGACTGCTGTCACAACATCGGATTGCTGACTATTTTAGAATTCTTCGAGCTAAATAATGTCATGGTACGTACTCTCGTGCTAATTAAGCCATGGCCACACATCAATTTGCAGTAAGTTACTTTGCTTCTCTGCCAAGAGGTGCAGTCTCAAGTTCGTATTATAGGATTCTTCGCGGTGCATCTTAGCGAGGGCACGGATTATTGACAGGGGGCATTAGGTCTGACAGCGAGGTTGTACTAAATGTGACAGGTGTGTGTCTGGGGAATTGGCTTCATGTAGCCCCCATGTTGACTTGAGCTCCTAGCAGAAGCTGAGCTGGTAAAGTCTGTCTTTAAGAGACGCAAATACTCTTGTCTGTGCAGAAAAGCTTCTCTTGTCAATACACACTTGGTTATGTCATTTCATTATCTAGCATCTCTGTATCTGTCTCTCTGATACCCTACCCCGCGCCCCCCCCCCTTCTCTCTCGCCCTCTCTCTCTCTCTCTCTCTCTCTCTCTCTCTCTCTCTCTCTCTCTCTCTCTCTCTCTCTCTCTCTCTCTCTCAAGCCGATTCTTTCTGTTCCCCCCCTCTTTCCCTCTCTCTCTCTCTCTCTCAAATAATCTATCACTCTCTTTGTCCTCCCCTGTCTCTGTCCCTGCCTGCCCCCTCCCATCCCACCCCTCTTCTCCTTCCCTGCGGTGGTTTTCTCCTTCCTACACTCCCATCCGCTGCCCGCCTGTTACTGCTTACACTCCCTATGACTAATGACGTCATCAATATGTGTGTGTCCGCACAGGCTGATGACGTGATGAGCAGAGCCCAGGCGCCGCCACGTCGCGCGCAGCACGAGGATGTTGACGTCACCACCGCCCCGCCCACCCGGACAGCTGCCATGCCGCAGCCACCCGCCCTGCCCACCCGACACCACCTCGACCTGGACCACCCACCCGACATCAACCGCAACAATAGCAACCACAGCAGCAATATCGTTGACGTTCAGGGCGAGAACAGTAGCGGTCACAGCAGCGACTCCAGCCCAGCCGCCACGCCTTACCTGAACCGTTACCTGGACGTGGAGCCTACCTCATCCCCGTCGACCACCGATGACTACCTGAAGCTGAAGGAGGAGTTCTACCAGTCCTACGACCCGGAGATCGGGCTGCACACGGCCGCCGTCCTGGGCGGTATCCTCGGCTGGCTCATCGTCTACCTCCTGTACAAGACTAAGGTCAAGAAGTGCGTGGTAGGCTTCTTCAAGAAGCGCTACAAAAAGCGCAAGCAGAGACGGAAGGAGAAAACGCTGTCTGACGTGTTCGCGGAGTACCAGGAAAAGGACTTCTCCAACCTGGATTCGATCCTTTACCAGCAGGTGAAGAGCAACCACATACAGGAGCAGCGCCAGCAGTTGAGGAGGCAGTTCTCTCAGCCGGAATACCGCTCCCAGCCGCCAGCGGGGCTGAACAGTCCGCCACGGAACTGTCCTCCCCATCGGCGGCACAAAAGCGAAGGAGACCAAAGCACTCCCCCGTCCAACACTCCTCCTCATCTTCGAACAGTCAACGAGTTTCAGCCGGACAGTCCGATGCGCCAGCAGCACCAGCGTCCCATGCCCAGCATAGTGGTGGAATCGTACTCTTCTCTACCACACGCCCACTCATCTCCTTCTCCGTCTCCTTCTAAATGTCCTCCGCAACGCCAAGACGCTGCAGACAGGCATCAGTGTCCTGAAACCCTTCCTCAATCTCACAAAGTTCGGAAAAAGCGCAGCGGGCAAGACCTAGAAGTTCAGGGCGGAGGAGGAGGGGCAGGAGGAGGGGGAAAGAGGAGTGCAGGGAAAGAGAGTAGGAGGAAGAAGTACCAGAAGCAGAGGAGCGGGTTTCAAGGTCACCGGTGTCCGGAGGTGACGGTGTTGGACGTGGACGAAGCAGACGCCATGTCCTTGCTGTTACCTCCCTGTGCCCAGGATGACTCGGCCAGGGCTACGGCAAGGTCAGTTGTAGGACTTTATAGAACGGACAGACAGACACCTAAAAAATAAAAAAAACATAATTAAAAAAAACACTTACACACACACACACACACACACACACAAACACACACACACACACACACACACACACACACACACACACACACACACACACACACACACACACACACGCACACACGCACACACACACACACACACAGATCCGACATTAATAATGCTAATAATTTCTGCGTCGGTTGAACGAATGACTTACATAATTATGTTTCGGATTATACATGATCAGCGAACACACTTTCAAGTGTGTGCGACAAATGGTCTGACGTGTGGTCTTTAGCAAAAAAATCTAGCCAATCGACCCAAGAAGTCGAATGTTTGTGAGCTGATCATACATTGTCTGACGTTATGCAGACCAAATATGAAGTATTTGGTTTAAACAAAATATTATTCAAAATTCATCACAGGAAACAATTGAAAATATACAACTAAGACACGCACTAAAGCAAATGCTTATTTTACTTGAAGAATAAGAAGAAGAAAAAGAAAAAGAAGAAGAAGAAGAAGAAGAAGAAGAAGAAGAAGAAGAAGAAGAAGAAGAAGAACGTGTTTTTTTTCTTCTTCATGTATCGAGCATCTATATTATAGAGACTTGTCATGCGTGCTACAGTTTACTTAATACCGTTGACCCGAGGTAATTACTTATTATTATTTTACCGTAGTGTACGAGTGGTATTGTACAATTGCATTGTCATTTTCCTTGATAGGAAGTATACCTTTTTATTTTTTATTTTTTTCCAATTTTTTCCAACCTTTTTATTTGTATATATAAGTCTATGATATGTATTTACTCATTTATCTATGTGTGTATGTATGTATCTGTGTGTTGTTTGTCTTCATTCTTTTCTTTACCTGCTTTTTCCGGGGGGGGGGGGTGTTTTGGGGTGAGGGGTGGTGGATGGAGAGGTGGGCGGATAGGGGAGGGGGGGGGGGGGGGTATCTGACATGCAGCCAATGCAGTCTTGTGAACTGTAGTACAGTTGCCAGCTCTTGATGAAGACACTACTTAATGCAAACACACGATTTCCTGCATCTGATCTCTATTCCTGGTTCCTGCTCGGTTGAGGTCAGGCATAGGGCACCGGTCATCAATGTATTGAATTCAGATACCATCATACCCGGAAATAGCTGATCATGCAAATCAACAATGTTAGGTTCGAGGGGGATCAGATTATTCTTCAGTTTCGGCCAGCTACTCAAAATAAGCAGCGTGGTTGTATCCTGTGCAGTATAAGAATATTTGGCTGAACTGATTTTGAATATTAAAACGACAGTTTTGACATTGATTCAGCAAACAAATTCCTACTCTGCCCCCAAAAGCACCAAGACTGGTGGTTTTTGGTACGTGCCCAAGTGGAATGATGTTTTTCACTCACTTTAGAGGTTAGGCAGATATGTGATCTTTAATATTTGAAATGGCAAAGCTTTGGGGCTGCGTTTTAGTAAAGTGACCTCGTGATCGACATGTTGTGACATTTTCTTAGGTTCTGCTCAAAAGTGAAAGTAACAAGAAACATTTCTCTAATCAAAAGGACATCATTTTGAAATCCAGAAACATATAGACTGCCAATGTTCCAAAATTCACAATCAAAGAAATGGTTTTAGATTTATTTGTGTGTGCGTTAAAGTCAAGTAACAATACATTGGGTGTGTCTGCGAGCACGCGCGCGCGTGTAAATGTGTGTGTGTGTGTGTGTGTGTGTGTATGTGTGTGTATGTGTGTGTATGTGTGTGTATGTGTGTCTGTCTGTCTGTCTGTCTGTTTTTCTGTTTGTCTGTCTGTCTGTCTGTCTGTCTGTCTGTCTGTCTGTCTGTCTGTCGGTCTGTCTGTGATCATAACTGCCTAAGCTATCAAAACCATGGTACCAATTAAGCGCCGTCGACTTCTATCATTGCAACCTTGTAAATCGGCTCATGCTTGCAAATGCATTTCCAGCAATAACAAACCAGTAACACATCTGATAAACAAAGGGAAGTGTCTGCTATAACTGCATACGGCATGTGTAATAGAGTAAGTGAGACTTATTCGGAGCCAGTCTCCGGTACCTGGGAAAATAAGAAGCATTGAAATGAACAACCTACTGTCATTTTCATCACATCTTGTTTTAGTAAACCAGTAACACTGTATAACTTTTCTCGCCACAGATGGGTGCAGACGATGCCGCTATGGATGAGGAGCCAACAGGACGTCACGGGGCTCATCCTGAAGATCCAACCCAGCATGGTAGGGTCCAGCAAGCAACAGAGCTGTCCCCTCATCTCTGCCGCCCTGCAGTGGGCCGCCCTGCCGCTCCTCGGGCCGCCCAACGTGGGCTGGAACAACAGCATGCCTCACCTGGCTGACAACGGCCTGGGCAGTCTCAAAGACGGCGCTGGCTCCGTCTTCTCTGCGGAACAGGGACGTTTGAGCTCCGAGGGTCATCCTAATAGGGACAGAGGGAATTTCAGCTTCGATGGCTTTCAAAATAAGGACAAGCTGAATTTCAGCTCTGAGAGCCTTCGTAATAACGACAGGCGGAATTTCATCTCCGAGAGCCTCCGTAATAAGGACCGGGGGAATTTCAGTTTCGACGGTGTCTCTAAGAACAGGGAGAAGCAGGGTTGTGAGAACAGTCCGAAGAAGAGAGGCGGTCTCGGTCCTGGGAGCAATGACCTGAAGCTTCTGCAGCCGTGCTTGTCACCAGCCTCCAGACCCCAGTCTTCGCTGTCCCACAAAGGGAGGAGTTCTCCGTGCTGCATTCATCCGGTCAGAACGGCGCCATGTTTGACCATCACCATTCCCGACCAGAAACAGCTGTCGGTGTCGTCTGCCAGCTTGGCCGTGCCTGGGAGCGCAGGGCACTTGTTGACAGGGGGAGTGGGAGTGGGAGGGGGAGGGGCGTGCTCAGCCCCCACCTCCCCCATCCCCATCCCCGTGACACCGACAGTGACGATCCAGAACTGCACGTCTCGCGTCCCTCGCTCCCTGCAGCACATGGACAGCCAGGACTCCTTCACCTCCAGCTCTTCTCTGGAACCTCTCCTGCAGCTTCACAACGACTGCCACTGCCCGTCTCCCCAACACTCCCTGCCGCAAGAAACGCTACACCGCCAGCCACCCACGCTCAAATCCTCACCGCGCTCGTCCTGGACTGTGTTTGACGACGCTGACAGTGGTGGTGGTGGTGGTGGTGGTGGTGGCAGTGGTGGCAGTGGGTGTTCAAGACAGAACTCGTATCGCTCGAATTGTTCTTCATCTTCTCCGCGACGGTCAGATGGAACGGAAAACACAGGGAGGTCAGGCCCACACGACACCATCTTGACTCTGGAGACGAAATTATAGCGAGAGTTGTTCCCCATCTTGCGGGCACGCTTTGTTCACACGGCAGAAAAGTTGTCCCACCTTGAGTATACTTTACGAATACAGTTGAACCCTCATGTTAGGGCCTCCCAAACTCTGAGAAATTCAGGTCTTAAAAGGGAGGCCAGGGAGTCTTAAAGTGTTTTTGTTGGCTTTTGTTGTTGTTAATTTTTGATTGGGGGGGGGGGGGGGGGTGGGGCGGGGGGTAAAATTGCAAAGGTTATGAACAGAAAATTTCAAAAAGCAAGGCCCTAAAAGGAGGGAAATCTTAAATTTGGTGTGTGTGTATGTGTGTGTGTGTGTGTGTGTGTGGGGGGTGTCTTAAACAGAAGATTCCACTGTATGCACTGTGCACACGACAGGAGATATATTCCAAACGTCACTCTCCCTGCCTAACGGTAGTCAAACGAGACTGCAACGCGGAATGAGGCAGTCTCCAGTGCAACGTACCCGTTGAATGACCATTGCTCCACCTCAGGTAATGGGGGATAAAAACCCACACAAACAACACTTAATTCCAGGGTGTTGTGTGGGGCGAGAATTTCCCTAGCAATCTTGCTTCATTGATAATAAGAAAAATTGAGAATACTACATGGCTACCTGTGTCATGTCAGATTTAAACGAGTTTGTTTTTCCCTTCAAATATTGAAGTGCGAGCGAAGGCGAAGTGTAAATCTGATATGACACAGCAAGCTATGTAGTACGTAGTATGTTTATCCTACTTACTGTACTTGCGTGTTTTTAGAATGTCCCGCAGTCGAAGCGTCCAAATTGAAGACGCGTCTTATGGAAACTCGATCTCTTCCAAAGCCTCGTGAAATCGTCGACGCCAAAGCAAAAAGACGTCACTCTAGAAAGTAGAGCGTGGCGTGTACGTTCTCAACATTCTTCCAGGGGAAACAGCCAGCACAAAAGTGTTACCAGAACTACGTTTGTCTCGGTGAATTTGTCATCATGCGCAGTGCAACAGAAGGTCTCTGCCAGACTAGTTTGAGACGACCTCATTTACATGATATTCACACGTGTGAGTATATGATTTAGTTATGTAATGATGGGTGTTTTCTCTCACGTATGTAGGATAATTGGTAAGATTGCATGAGGGGACCCTGACATTAAAAAGCCCAGGAACGCAGAAGAAGGAGAACAGACTTCACTGACTATTGGTCAAAGCGAGTGTAATTGCCAACTAACGAAATATGTTTTGACCTGCGGACCGTGAAATTCTTCTACAAAGTCGATCATACAATAACAATAACAATAACAATAACAATACTTTGTTGACCATTAAAATGTTACATACAAATGGAACATGTTCTTCGGCACACCCTGCCTGCTTGTAAACGATTATAACAACAATTGGACAAAAGGATAGCACACATAAAACCTTTTATTTTAGTGTTTTCTTCATATATATATTTGTTTGTTTATATATTCTTACATTTTGTTTTATTGATTTAAAAACAGACAAGACATAAGTACATTAACAACATTAGGACAAAACACGCAGACATATTTATCAAACATAGCATTTACCTACAATTGATACAGGAACATAACACACACTAAATACAATACTGAGATCTAGAGAGAGAAAGGGAGGGAGAGAGAGAGAGAGAGAAAGGGAGGGAGAGAGAGA
>NC_090250.1:32072471-32089971 GCF_037325665.1 Littorina saxatilis | reverse complement strand
CTCGTAGCATCGTCAGTCCACCGCTCATGGCAAAGGCAGTGAAATTGACAAGAAGAGCGGGGTAGTAGTTGCGCTAAGAAGGATAGCACGCTTTTCTGTACCTCTCTTTGTTTTAACTTTCTGAGCGTGTTTTTAATCCAAACATATCATATCTATATGTTTTTGGAATCAGGAACCGACAAGGAATAAGATTAAAGTGTTTTTAAATCGATTTTCATCGGCCAAGTTTGGCCAAGCAATCTTCGACGAAGGCCGGACTTTGGTATTGCATTTCAGCTTGGTGGCTTAAAAACTAATGAATGAGTTTGGTCTTTAAAAATCGGAAACTTGTAATTAAAATTATTTTTTTATTAAACGATCCAAACATAATTGCATCTTATTCTTCATCATTTTCTGATTCCAAAAACATATACATCTATATATATATATATACGACTAGTGTCTGTCTGTCTGTCTGTCTGTCTGTCTGTCTGTCTGTTCGCGATGCACGGCCAAAGTTCTCGGTGGATCTTTTTCAAATTTGGACACCGTATTCAGCTACACCCCGGACACAACCTCATCGATGAGATATTTCAACACTTGCTCTCAGCGCGCAGCGCTGTGCGCGCTGAACCGATTTTTGTTTTGTTTTGTTGTTATTGTCGGGATCCACTACCAGGAACTCTTCCTTATCTTCTCCAGTGTTTTCAGCCGCGATTATCTCCCTTTCTCCGTGTGGGGTCAATCCATATTCCCGTTACTACGTTACTATTTTTAGAAGGTAACTGCACGTTACTATTTTTAGAAGGTCTCCAGTGTTTTGCGCGTTTATCTCCTTTCCTTCGTGCGCCGGCAAAGCCGGCGTACACTGCCGGGTCCCAGGCGCAGCCTGGTATTCGGCTCTACTTCTTCCCGGCGAAGCCGGTACCCGGCGAAGCGGGTAATCATCTAGTATGTTATATTTGGATTACAAACAAGCTCTGAAAATTAAAAATATAAAAATTATGATTACAAATATTTTTCCAAAATCGATTTAAAACCAATATCATCTTATTCCTAGTCGGTCCCTGATTCCAAAAACATACAGATATGATATGTTTGGATTAAAAACAAACTCAGTAAGCTAAAAAGAATAGACATACAGAAAAGCGTGTTATCCTGGTCAGCGCGACCACTACCGCACTATTCTGCATGGCTTGTCGATTTCACTGCCTTTGCCACGAGCGGTGGACTGACGAAACTACGAATATGTGGTCTTGGTGAAAAAAGCAGTGCGTTCAGTTTCATTCTGTGAGGTCGACAGCTTGACTAAATGTTGTCAGTTCGCCTTACGCGACTTGTTTCCCGTTGAAATACAACGACGGCATTATATTGTCAATGTAAGGGAGGTAACATTGCAGTTCTAAGCTGAACAGATTCTGGGGAGTTGTCTTTCTTCGTTTAACACCCAGGCCATGTGTCTGTGACGGTGGACTGAGCATAGCTACTTAAAGCCCCACTCCGCCTCACATGAGGTTTACAGAACGATGCCATCTTTCACAAAAACAGCAATACTAACCTTATTGGACACACTCACAACAGCATTCAACAACAGTAAATGACACTTACAGATCACTTGAATTGCTATTTACCACAAGTAAACCTCTCACACCAGTTCTTGTGGTTTATTCAACCCTTGAGACATCGGGGCCCCGTGTGACCCACGTGTTCATACATTATCAATGCAGTCGTTTGCGCTTTCAATCATACTCTATAGCTGCAAAAGCATGATATTGTGCACCTCTGAATCTAAACTACAGGGTGGTCCAAAAAAATGTAGACAGTTTTGCGTGCCTGTCATTTCTGCTACAGGGCTCCCACCTATTCTTTTTCACCTGGAATGTCTCACACAAGCATGAAAGTTTAGTAAGGCACAGTTTTTTCTTCTTTACAACATCATTTCTGGGCGTAGCTCAATAGTTCATCACATTCTCAATCCAAGCACCTCGTCTCTGGATTACGGCTGCGACACGGACATTGAAGTTGTTGAAAACTCTGTCCAAGTTCTCGAGTGGAATCCTCCTGATTTCACGAAGAATGTTCTCCTTTAGCGCCTGTATTGTCTGTGGATTGTTGTGGTAAACCCTTTCCTTCAAGTACCCCCAGAGGAAGAAATCTGGAGGAGAAAGATCTGGGGACGAGGTGCTTGGATTGAGAATGTGATGAACTATTGAACTACGCCCAGAAATGATGTTGCAAAGAAGAAAAAAATGTGCCTGACTAAACTTTCATGCTTGTGTGAGACATTCCAGGTGAAAAAAGAATAGGTGGGAGCCCTGTAGCAGAAATGACAGGCACGCAAAACTGTCTACATTTTTTTGGACCATCCTGTACAATTCCAGCCCAACGTAATAACAACTGAGGGCGCTCATAGCGCCCTAGATCAAAAGCCTGATAGTGACACAAAACAGAGTAGCGGCATCTTGAACGAAAATGTAGTGGTTCAACAATTCGTCTGCTTTGCAATGGTAAGATGCAGCACATTTGATGTGATAGTTGCCTTGTCGCGGTAGTACGTTTGTATGCGTGCAATATTTAATCAGGCACAGCAACACACAGTATGAAATTGTTGAAATCTCAGTCGACCAGCATTAAAAACCAAGCCAAAGTTGTATCGTTTTTGGTAGCATCGAGCATCTGTCCACATGTAAACATACCGAACATCATTTCACAGAATATTCTCACTCTGCCCAGACTCAGCCAGGCTCAGGACTTATTGTGAGTACATAAGAGCCGGGAAGGATGCTCGTATTACATTTAAAAGCCCGAACGTGGTGATTTACAAGATGCTATGCAAGCAAAGGACGGGTATTTTGCAACGTCTTTGGTTTTCCCGTGTTTCAGGTGATGGACACACCTGGTCTCTTCGACACTGACCAGAGCCACGAGGAGATGGGTGTGCTGCTCATTAAAGCCGTCATCAACATGCATCCGGGCTTCCACGCTGCGCTCTACGTCATCAGATACGGGGCCCGCTACACGAAAGAAGAGTACCCGGCCTACCAGCGATTCAAGCTGTTGTTCGGTTCTGATGTCACCGGTCACATGATCGTAGTGTTCACGGGAGGCGACGCGTTGAAAGCCGGGGAAGACTTGGGCCAGAAGCTTCTCAAGGCGCCCAAAGAGCTGCGCGCCGTTATGGACGACTGCAACAGGAGGTACGTCGTCTTCAACAACATGGCGGTCAGCGGAGAGGAACAAGGAACGCAAGTAGCGCAACTATTGCAGCGAGTCAGAGAGTTGTCGTCCGTCAACAGAGAACGGACCTACGTGGTGTCCAATTACAGCCAGCTCGGGGAAGCCATCGAGGAAGAGGTAGGCAAGCGGACGCGTGAGGTAGAGGCCAGGGAGGTGCAGGTGACACGGTACGCGCAGGACCTGCAGCGCAGAGCGGACGAACAGCAGCAACAACAGGCTCGGGGCAACGTAGAGCACCAGCAGCAACTGGCAGCAGCCTCAGAACACCTCCAGGCGAAGGTGACACGTATGACGGACGCCATCACCGTAAACGTTCAGCTTCTTCGAGCGCAAAGTGAGAGAAGGAACAAAGAGCTGCAAGCACGGATCGCTGCGCAACAGGAGGCGAATGCAAAGGCAAAGACCCGAAAGAGGGCCAGGACGTGTCTGTCTGTCATGGCTTCTATCGTTGGTGTGGTAGTATGTTGTGTCATGCTCTTCTGAAGCAAACAGTGTTTTTTTGCTGGGTAACCTGACAGCGGCTAGGCTCCTGAAACAAGATCTGTTAATATCTGCTTTGGACAGCTAGATATACTAACAATTACACCAAACACACCCATGTTTATATCCTGCCCCTTTTACACCAAACACACCCATGTTTATATCCTGCCCCTTTGGGGACAACGCCGTAGTCTTCATTACCTTGTATCTGTAATGAGGAAGTGTTACCAGCATGTTTGGATCTCACAACTGTAAGCTTCTGCTTAAAACAAGAACGGCAAAATGATGCTTATTCGAATCATTTGTTGTTTCATAAAATTTGAGCGACATTTGAACGACATCACCAAAGTCATGACGTCAGTTTTGCCAGAACATTTGCTTGTGTTGTTTGCTTTATAAATGCTAGCACAAAGTGTGTGTATTTTGTCAGATTTGTTTGCAATGGCAGTCAGTTATATTGTTGTTGCAGTATTTTAATGAACATAGAAACGACCTATTGCCATCGCTATCGGTTTTCTTGACAAGATCATACTAATATTGGTTTGGATTGAGCTTCAATATGTCGATGGGTTTTAAAATCATTAGGCCAGACAAGTGCAACAAATATATATCTAAGAGTAGATGTTGTTTTGTTTTTGTTATGTAAACGAATGAACAAGAATAGAAGAAAGAAAAAAACTTTCTCTTTCAGGCATCCCACATCTACGATTAAGACTGTTGTTTTTATTGAAAACGAAATGGAAATATGAAATTTAAAAAATAAAAGCTCATGACTTCCTGAGAGTATAAGGACTCAGTTTTAATGTTTGCCTCCCGGCCCTTCAGACTACTTCTCTACTTCTGGAATAATATATATATACAACACAATAAAAAGTCCAAAAACCAAGCCAGAATGTCGCATCTTTTTAAAATTCCAAATTTTATTTGCTGTGTTGTAACTATAGACGCTTGGTCTGTTTACCTTTGAAGAAGGCCTGCGGGCCGAAAATGTGGCTTTATAAAAGGATGCGACATTCTGGCTTGGGTTTGGACTTTTTATTGTGTTGTATAAATAAGCTTTTTTAAGCTTTAAAAAGTTTTCCAGCTTTCATTGTGTGGAGTGGTACAGAGGAAAAAGAGTTTCTTGAATTATGTATATATATACAGACAGAAAGACAGACAGACAGAGACAGACAGGCTGTCGGCCTGTCTGTCTGTCTGTCTGTCTGTCTGTCTGTTTCTCTGTCTGAGTTTATCTATTTGCCTTTATCTTTCTATTTGTCTGTGTGTGTCGGTTGTTTGTCTGTCTGACACACACACACACACACACACACACACACACACACACACACACACACACACACACACACACACACACACACACACACACACACACAATGTACAAACACACACACACACACACACCATCAAACACACAGTCACACACACACACACATACACACACACACACGCACACACACACACACACATACAACCCCCCCCACACACACACACATACACACACATACAACCCCACACACACACACACACACACACTCACACACAGTCAGTGATTATTAGAGTTTCTATTATGAAACCATGCACGCTGAGCAACAACAACAAACAACTATGGATTAAACAATATAAATCAAAATACACAATATCGTATAAAGGCAACAGTGACTGCGAGGACTAATGCACATCTGTGTCCGTAAACTGTATCGACACAGCTGAAACATTTCACTAAGCACGAGGTTTGAACTTGATCCACATTTTTTCCTCTGGTCCAAGACGAACATGCGTGGAGACCTTAGCAGGAAACTGCACACACATCAATTGAAACACAGCTTTCGGATTTCGTCGGAGTAGCAATGGATAAGAACACACAAATTAAAGCCATATGCATGCATTCACTTACACATAGGCTTACATGCACACACGCAAGCGTGCGCACACGGACACACTAAAGCACACACACACACACACACACACACACACACACACACACACACACACACACACACACACACACACACGCACCCTTTCCTTTCATCACAATTTGTTTTCAAAACAGACCGGACAAAAACACAAACATCCATGAAAGTCCCCACTACTCACCACCGACTGCTCACAGAGAAAGGGAGAGAACTTCTGCACGATGCACGCCACCGCCATTTTCACTTCCAGCTGCGACATGCGCATGCCTATACAGTTTCTGGGGCCGATCCCGAATGGCATGAAGCTGAACGGATGACGGGTTGCTCTTGCTTCCGATGTGTGCCTGGAACATGTATAACTGTCGTGATTTGTCACCGAACGTGTAACTACCGCAGGTTGGATCCATGCATCATGTTACTTTTTTTTGTTTTTTGTCATCGGATGACTTTAACATGTAATCTGTCTTTTGAGATAATAAATCATTATTGTATTCCAATATTTTGTATTGCATTGTTTTGTATTGTATTGTACTATATTATATTATATTGTATTGTATTGCATTGCACTGTACTGTACTGTACTGTACTTGTGTTGTGTTGTGTTGTGTTGTGTTGTGTTGTGTTGCGTTGCGTTGCGTTGCGTTGCGTTGCGTTGAGTTGCGTTGCGTTGCGTTGCGTTGCGTTGCGTTGCGTTGCGTTGCATTGTATTGTACTGCATTGCATTACATTGTATTGCATTGCATTGCATTGCAATGTATTGTAACATGTGCCATGACAGCGAGTCAACTTATCTTTAGCTGACATGGAGCGTTGATGCTGTCTCGCCTAGGCAGATTTACTGCTAAACGTAATTTCATGAATGTCCACACTTTCTCAGATTTTCTTTAGATCCCCCAAATGTGCAGGACCCAACAAAAAGACCCCTCCAATGTTCCAAACCTGTCCGAACATGCACCCGGAACGACTGCAGTGCAGCTTTCCGAACAGGAGTAGTGAGATAGTTACAGCCAGGGGATAGTTTGTGTGTGTGTTTGCATTCTCATGTACGTCTTTGCATTTCATGAAAATGTATACATGCGGCGGTATTACTGTATATACAGTGGTGCATGTGTTGAAAGGCGAATACCATTTGGACCAGCCATGAGTGTTGGAACATTGCAAGCTGGGTATCTTGACCGGCACATTTTTAGAAGAAATAACAATGAAAGTAACAGCAAAAGAGGTTTTTTTTCAAGCGACGTGTCCGCAATCTGCATTATTATTATTATTATTATTATTATGATCATTTTTATGCGCCTAATCTAGATATAGTCCTAGGCGCTTACATATTAATTTCTGCCGTTTGAAATGGAATTTTTTACAGACAGACAGACAAACAGACATTTTTTACACACAATATATATGGAAGAGTATACCTCTTGATTTATCTACAGAGCTCATTCTGTTCTCCTAGTTCATTGTGTGTGTGTGTGTGTGTGTGTGTGTGTGTGTGTGTGTGTGTGTGTGAGTGTGTGTGTGTGTGTGTGTGTGTGTGTGTGTGTGTGTGTGTGTGAACGGTGCTGGTGTCATTCTTCTCAAAAGTCATAAAAGGCGGTCTTATAAGCCATTTTAGCGGGTAATGGGACAAGACACTGTACTCCTCAACGCAAAGCCATCACACTTACAGTTAATTGCTGACGCATGTCGCAAAATGCACATTAAATCATGTCATTTGTGACATCAGTTATGCAACATGCCAGAAGAAGAGTTAACAATATAGATGTATCCTGTCAGACTGAATGGAATAATTTGAAAATTACAAGTTAAAAGGACAAAATCAAAAGTACAATTTTACTGTATACATAGTCAACACCCCAAGCTCACAGCGCAATGGTTTGAACGCGAACGAAAGTCAAGTTCCTGGAAACTGCTCTTTCAGAAGCCATGCTAAGTCATGCGAGTGAGCTTTCACAGGCGTTTTCTGCCATTTTCTGTCCGCGACATGACCGAGGCCACTTCTTAAAGATTATTCTCGTGTTGAAATCCTCATGGCATCCATGTCCTTTAAAGGATATACACAACGTTTTTAAAAAGTGTGCAACTATTGCTATTCTTGGAGAATACGAAAAACATGGATTTTTTCGTTGAGTCTGCAAAGGCCTTACGTCCTACTGTCCCTAAAAAGTTATAAAAAATCAAAAAAATCTAAACTTGTCAAAACCTACGTCATACTGTCTTAAAATCAGCCCGAAAGTCCAAAAGATGGAATATTTGCTAGCTAGAGAGCAATTTTTACTTGCCAAACCAACCATTTGTTTCAGCAACTTGACTCGCATTTGGAGAGTACTAGAGTAGATGAACATTTCTACTCGCCAGTTACATGTTTCTACTCGCCATGGAGAGTAAAATACTCGCCACTTTCAGGGCTGCAAATGCATCTGCAGGCTTCTTAAAAGCTTCGAAGCTGTTTCCCACCTGTAGGATTCAAAATATACCGACCTTTCAGGGTCAAACTTGAGCGGGTCAGGCCAGTTGGTGGGGTCAGTGTGGACACTGTAGACGGGAATAGTGATCAGCATTCCCTTGGGAACATGAAGAGTCTTGATCTCCGTGTCTGCAATGCACGTTCTGTCCAGCCTGAACGTAAAAAGAAACAAACACAAACACGTTTCTTAATGCGTGACAGATAAGAAATAGCGATTCGACGGGCTGGTAAGTACGCAATATCGGTGTGTCTCTGTCTGTTTGTCTATGGATGCCGTATTCAGTTGTTAGTCAATCCGTCCGTCCGACGTCCGCCTGTCTTTGAGTCAGTCCGTCTATCCGTCCGTCTGTGTGTCCCCCCCCCCCCCAAAAAAAAAAAAAAAAAACCCAAACAAACGTGTATTAGAATCACGCACAGACACAATGTAATACAGCGGATTGGTCAGTTCTGTACAAGACTTGGCGTAGGGTGAAAAATGAGACAATGCACGTGTGTGTGTGTGTGTGTGTGTGTGTGTGTGTGTGTGTGTGTGTGTGTGTGTGTTTGTGTGTGTGTGTGTGTGTGTGTGTGTGTGTGTGTGTGTGTGTGAATATATAACAGACAACCAAGAGAGAGAGAGAGAGAGAGAGAGAGAGAGAGAGAGAGAGAGAGAGAGAGAGAGAGAGAGAGAGACAGAGAGAGAGTGAGAGACAGCGACAGGGACAGAGACAGAGCTAGAAAGAGAGAGACAGAGAAAGAGATAGAGAGAGAGAGCGCGAGAGAGTCAGACAGATAGACGGACAGACAGACAGACAGACAGACAGACAGACACAGACAGACATAGACACAGACAGATAGACACAGACAGAGAGAGAAAATAAATCAGACAAGCATGCACAGAGACAGAGACAGAGACAGAGACGCAGACAATGAAACAGACAGACCAACAGACAGAAATGTACAGCAACACAGCATGAATTTAAGCAAAACGGACAGAAGGAAACAACAGGCAAAAACATAACACACACACAAAGAAAAAGAACAACAGCTTCAAACTCTTTGGCAAAATTGATCCCTCAGCATTGTTAAAAGAAAACAAAAACACAAAATCAAACAAGCAAACAACCAACGAATAGAACGTGTAACTCTTACATGAGTCCAGGAGGGTAGAGTCGCAGCGTCTCATTGAGACACATCTCGAGGTAAGGCATGTCGCTCACCACACGGTAATCCACCTCGTCCTGTTACCACAGATAACAAGTGGGAGTTCATGAAAGTGGTACTGGTGTTGATGCTAAAATTATGTGTGTGTGTGTGTGTGTGTGTGTGTGTGTACGTGTGTAAGTATGTGGGTGTTTGTGTGTCTTTGTTTGTGCGTGTGTGTGTGCGTGTGTGTGTGTCTCTCTGTGTGTGTGTGTCTCTGTGTCTGTCTGTCTGTGTGTGTGTGTGTGTGTGTGTGTGTCTGTCTGTGTGTGTGTGTGTGTGTGTGTTCATGCGTCTGTGTGTGCGTGCATAAGTGCGTACGAGCGTGTCAGTGCGTACGTGCGTGCATGGGTGCGTTCGTGCATGCGTGCGTATATGGACATGTGTGTGTGTGTTCGTCAGTTATTGTATTCGTCTGTCAGTCTGTCTGCTTGTTTATTTTCTCCGTTAGTACACAGCTTGTCAGTTTATCGTCTGTTGCTTCCTGTCTTCACACGCTATTCTGCTCTTTGTTCTAGGGCCATGAGCCCTAGTACTACGCTGGCGTTGGCTCACATGTATAGCTGAAAGCTTATGGGTGTCGGCAGGCGTTTGCGCATGCGCTTATGTCGGCCTTTTTTGTTTTTGGATCCCCGGACATGATAATGCTTTATGATCGTGTATTTGTGCTATTCAAGGGCGCTTTATAAAATGCGATGGGTGACAAACGACAAATGTCCATGTAAATAAAATTCAACCAGTTTTTATATTTTTATAATTTATTGCCTGTCATGAGCGAAGGTTTGGTGGCCTAACGGTTTAGGCGATGCGCTGCGAACAGTCTAGTCCGGGGTTCAGGCTCCGCTTGCGGCGAGTATATTAGATTACATTTTTCTTGGTCTGCTATTTTTGTGAAATCCTTCTGGAGTGCAAGTGTCAGTTGACACATTTTTTAAGGTCGAATTAGTTTTTAATAATAATTTTTAGAGCGTGTGTTCTGCGCTTGTTCACACTTGTTCAAAATGCATACTCATGATACTGGGCAACTGAGCGACATCACTGACTTACACGACCGAGTTGCCTCCCCTCTCTTTGTGACTTCAAGCTTACGCTTGTAATCTATGAATTTAAAACACACACATACACACACGTGATTGACCGTTGACCTCACCCCGGCATTGAAACAACAGAAGTGGAGGGGGTTATGACAAAGCAACTCTCCCGCTGAGAGGGACAGTTAGACACCGACACTTGGTACCTTTTTGTATCAGTGAACGAGCGCGGGCAGCCTCTACTGGAAGCGCTCTGGAGATAATGATAGGGTTTACTCTGTCGAGTCTTCATATCGAACCATTATTCTTGCGTGCTCCGCCGCTGGTGTTATGCAATATGTCTAGGTTTCACAAGAATTCCTTGTTTTGGTCACCGACACACTGAACATTTCTGTACGCGAAGAACTGTCACCATTGCATTTATTTTGCTCTTTTTCTCATTTTGTTCATGTTGTTTGAACACCGTGTTAACTATTTACAGGAACTTCGTAACTTGTTACTAAAACTAAAAGTTCCGCAGCAGAATCGTCACTGCATATGACATTTTGTTATTTCTTGCAATGTTAACTTTTAATTGTTACTCGTTCTTCTCACTCTCTTCGTGTTGTTTTTACACTTTGCAAATAGTTGTGTTTGTGTGTGCTGTAAGTTCCTCACGAAACACATTTTCCGCCACTCTGCATTTGACATAATTTTAAAAATGTCGGGTCTTCTTTGTTTGAATTCTTCGCACTCTGTTCATATACATGTTACTCTGTATGTCTTCTTTGCAATAAAATGGGTATCTTTTACTCAAAGTTTCTCAACAGGGAGATCTTGCAGTGCATGTAACATTTCGCACTTTCGTACAGTATTCTTTGTTAGCTCATTTGTGGTCTTTTGCTCAAAGTTCTTCAACAGGGAGATCCAGCCCCATTGCATTTGACAATTTTCAATCTTTATTCGTCTGTTTATTTTTTGTTCGACTAATAACTTCATTGTTCTTCATTGCAAAACGTTGGGTGATCTTTTACTGCCTGCAGTGATGACCATATCACCAAGAAAATTACATGGTAATTTGCATCAAGATTGCAGTATATTTCAGCCGGCCAATGATTGACAGTGCACTGCATCAGATCTGCTCTCATTGCTTTACTTATCATTGCAAGGCTCAGAACAATTCATGGGAGCAGTGAGCTGTTTTATGCTATGACATAACTGAACCCAAGTGACCTGGATACCATTTTATTTTAAGGAACATCGCTTTGATGGTTTTATGTTATGTGCAGATTGCTCATTGTCATAATACATTAGTTGGGTGGCTGCTTCATCCGAGTCACCTTGTGTTACATGTTACTGTGATTATGTGTGGATTGGTGCTTCCTCCTTTTTAGTCACTTTTCTTCCACTGATGATACCGTGATTGAAGTTGCATTGCTGCTCCCACCTTTGATTCCCGTTTCAGTCGTTCATTTTTCTGTATATGAGTGGATTGGGGTAATTCAAATGACATAGTATACATTAATCAACATTAGACAATCAATGCCTTCAATACAGCAATTGCAGGCAGGATCAGGATATTTCCCATGGATGAATGCGTTCATATCATTGATTAAATTTGCGCATATTGCGCAAGTGAAACTTTACAACGAAGGGGTTATTTTTTCAGTCATTTGAATTTAACAAATATTTTGATAGCTGTTGTGCATGAACTTTAGTTCGTCCACGACCATTCTACAAAGTTTCGAGTCTATAGGTAAAATGGTCGGACATTTACCTTTTCTCCAAAACTGAGGTGTTATCAAATTACACCTCCGAAATTGTCAATGGCGCGGAAGCTTTCCTGAATAGGCATGGCCTTGAACCCAGCTCTAACTGCTTTCTTCAGGTCACCAATGATCTAGGGGATGAGGCGTGTGTTTGTGCATACTCTAAAAATACGACTATGGCTGCACCATTGGAACCCCTTTCATGACCGTGCCTAAACATGGCAAAATACGGTATAAAGGAGTTAGTTTGATTTTACGTTGGAACGTTCTTTTATGCGGAGTTCCATTCTACGTTTTCAAGGTCGCACACACAACTAATCCCCCCCCCCCCCCCCATGTTCTACAACATGTTTTGGCCCTGTTGATCTCTGATCAACCCTTTTTTCTTTGTTTTTTTTTATCGCCCCATCAGAGAACAACACTTGCATTCATGTACCTTTCCCAGAGCAGCGTCCACTTCGTCTTGTAGTTTCCGCAGGCAATGCGGGCTACCAGCAAGATTGTAGAGAAGGAAAGCTATTCCCGACGCCGTATTTTCGTACCCAGCCAGCAGAAAGTTGAGACTGTTGGCATAGATTTCGTCTTCCGTAAGTCCTGTATAAGAAAGAAAGGAGATGCATCAGTATGAGCAAATAGGGTAGCTTCTACCCTCTTTGGTATGAGTGTCTCGCCATATGAAAACGAACGTACGCACGCACGCGCGCATGCAAATGCAGACGCACGCATGCGCACACGCACGTCCGGACGCACACACGGACGCACGTACAAGAAGGGGAACACAACTGCGCACACACACACACACACACACACACACACACACACACACACACACACACACACACACACACACACACACACACACACACACACACACACACACCATGTACTGGATTGGTTACTTCAGTGCGATGCTGATGCCAAGTATGTGCAGTACTGGCGACAAGAAGGGGAACACAACTGCGCACGCACACTCACACACACACACACACACACACACACACACACACACACACACACACACACACACACACACACACACACACACACACACACACACACACACACACTAGCGAAGGGCTGATAAAGTGTTTATTTATCCCACTACAAGAAAACGAGAAAACGACGAGTGATGTATTTAATCGATTCTTTTCTCAACCTTTCCCTTCGTCTCGAGGAAAGTTTACATTGGACTGAAAAGTAGGCGGTCCTACCTTTGCGGTTCCAAGTTGAGGATGTCTTGAGGTCGTCTCTGTGGTCTATTTCAGGATCCACGGGTGTGTCGTCAGTCTTCTGCCTCTGTGCGTCCACCAGCGTCTGGAGATGGTCCTTGTAGTCCTAGAAACCACGGCAAGGTCAACGTCACGGTCAAGGTCAAAGTCACACTCAAGATCAGGATGGATACAAGAGTTGTGTTTCATACTTAGGGCAAGGTACATGGTGACCCAAAAAAAAGAGTACCCAAACAAAACGTTATAAATTGAAAAAAAATTAAGGAATCTTCATAAAATTTATTTACAAACACAAGTAGCCTCTGCATGATTTGCACAGAAACTTTTAGCGTTCTAGCTTGTCTTTCAGGAAAGTTATGCTCATTCTACAGAACATGCTCCAAACGCCGCTGCAGGCAAACTTGAACTCGCCGCGCAAAGTTATCAATCACCCGCACACACTCCTGTTGCGAGATTCCGCGAATGGTTGTTGTGATGGCTCTCTTGAGTTCTGTGATTGTCTGTGGGTTGTTCCTGTAGATGTTGTCTTTCAGACACCCCCAAAGATAGAAATCGCGCTGACCGAAGTGTCTCTGGAACTGTACTTGCACATCTCTGTATGATTTTGTGCGAAAATAGGTCTCTATGCAAAACGTCCGTTGATCATTAGTATAGTTCATTGTGAGAACAGCTTTTATTTCATCCAACCATGCAGTGGATTAGCTTGACTCACCTCAAAAAGAAAGAAAAAAAAGTTAAAATTGACAAAGTTATTCAATTTTGTTTGGGTACTCTTTTTGTTTTGGGTCACCCTATATGATAGGGCGCGCTGTATTTTCCGTCAAGAGTGAGCGTCGAACAAACACAGACTTCGTCGTCTTTAAAAAATAGCACACGTTCTTTCAAAGACTTGAATACATGAACAAGATTTTTTGGAACTTAGAAAAATAGCATTACAAGGTTGTCGTTTTCTACGGTACAAAATTCTGCAAACAACTTAATTAAGTCTCTTCAATGCATCGAGGACGGAAACAAGCTAAGAAACAGACAACAAACAAACAAACAAACAAACACAAACAAACGAACGAAAAGTCACAATATTTTTTACTCATTCACATCAAATAACTTAAAACGACAATGATTATTCTTGTATTATTATAAAGCGTGAACGTATAAGTGGATTGTGATGTATACCTTGTTGTCCTGTCGCCTCTCTTTGATTGCAGCTGAGATGATGTCAAACATGTACTGGATTGGTTTCTTCGGTGCGATGCTGATACCAAGTGTGTGCAGCACAGGCGACAGGAAGGGGAACAAGACTGTAGACAGAAAATGATGATAGTACTTGATAACCTGTTTTGAGTGTTACTATAGAGTTTTAATTAAGAGCTCTAAACAGCGCTCTGTTTAAAGATATTTATCATAAGTCTTAACAGCGCTCTGCCTAATTTGATTTAGATTTGTACTAGCGTTTTGTTATGCATTAAACTAATATTCACACAATGTTGTTTGCCCCCCCTTCGTGCCCCTGTTAGTGTGTTGAGCTGGTGGTCGCGTTTCTATTTCTATTATCATCACTATGCTGGATGTATGGTTCTATTTTTCTCATGCCTGTGTCGATTATGGGTAATGGTTCTGTTTGCTCGCTGATGTATTGTCCAGAGTTTGGTTCTATCACTACTGCCTTTGTGGGCTGTCTCCCAATGTTTGCAATTTTTGTTAAAAAACTCCTGGTCCTAGTGTTATCGCTTTTACTGCCTCGACCTGTTGCTGTGCTCTTCTGCTCGATTTGTGAGAAATGGCTGCGTACATGCATATATATTTGTGTATTTGTGTTGAATGTGGTCAGGGCTGCTTACATGCATATATATTTGTGTATTTGTGTTGAATGTGGATGGTCTACAATACACTTTTTGCGCTTGATCAATATAGTTATTTGGATGAAAAAGTATAATGGTTTTTGTGTTTGATCACAATGGTAGTCCATGAAGAGTTAAAAATTTGTTCCTTTAATGTAAATGGACTTGGAGACTTCAAGAAAAAGAAAGATGTGTTTGACTTTTTAAGACAGCAGAATGGAAATGTTTTCTTGCTACAAGAAACGCACTGCAAAAGTCACCAAGAAAATTGGATTAGGTCACAGTGGGGCTATGAATGTATTGTTGCTGGTAATGATTCTGCAAGTAGAGGTGTTGCTGTATTGTTTAAAAATAATTTTGATTATAAGATTCATAATATTGTCAAAGATGATGATGGAAGGTATATTTTGATTGATATTGAGATTTTGAAAAAACGTCTGACCCTTGCAAATGTTTATGGCCCAAGTAATGCTGATTGTCCTGTTTTTTTTGACAAACTGTTTGAGAGAATTGTGCAGATGAATAATGAGTTAATTATTATCGGAGGTGATTGGAATGTTGTTATAAACCCCAGTGTTGATACAAACTACCCGGAGAAGGGGAAAAAAATACAAAATATTTTTGTAATTTGGAGAAAAGACAGTTTGTCCAGAAGTCCATGTGTTTTTTGCAGAAAGATGATGGTGAAATTATTCATGATAATGCTTTAATTGTTAAGGAAGCACAGACTTTTTATGAGGAATTATATACTTCAAGAGAAGCCGAACTGGTAAATCAAGAGATTGATGAAAACCTGGCTCATCCTGTATTAACAGATGCTGAGAGTAAACAATTGGAAGGTAGACTTACTCAATGTGAGCTACTCAAAGCTGTGAAAAAATTAAACAACGACAAAAGCCCAGGATCAGACGGGTACACTGCGGAATTCTTCAAGTTTTTCTATTCTGACTTAGGAAAGTTTATGTTACGGTCTATAAATTGTGGATTTGAGAAAGGAGAAATGTCAGTGACTCAGAGACAGGGCGTTATAGTATGTATTCCAAAGGAAGGGAAAAATAAAACACTTTTGAAAAATTGGAGACCAATTACTCTGTTAAATACGGTCTATAAGATTGCATCAACGTGCATTGCAGAACGGTTTAAACGTGTTTTGCCAAATCTGATTCATGATGATCAAAAAGGCTTCTTGAAAGGAAGATATATTGGTGAAAACGTCAGATTAATATATGATACCCTGTTCTACTCAAATAAACATAATATACCTGGCCTACTTTTGATGGTCGACTTTGAAAAGGCTTTCGACAGTGTTGCCTGGTCATTTATTGAAAAATCTTTGAGCAAATTTAACTTTGGAAATGACATGAAACGATGGATTTTTACTTTTTATTGCAAAATTAAGTCCTGTGTTTCAGTCAATGGTCGGTATTCAGCATGGTTTAATGTAGGTCGAGGCACCCGGCAAGGGGATCCGCTGTCACCTTATCTATTTTTGATTTGTGCTGAAATATTGTCTCTTATGGTACGCCAGAACAAAAAGATTGGTGGTATGAATATTCTTGGCGAAAATATTTTATTGTCACAATTCGCTGATGATACCAGTCTGTTTCTTGATGGTACAGAGCAATCTTTTTGCGAAAGTATAAAAGTGTTACAACATTTTGCATCACTGTCAGGTCTGAGAATGAACTATGATAAAACAATTGTAGTTTGGTTAGGACCTTTAAAGTTTAGCAAAAGAAGATTTTTGCCTGATATGAATTTTACCTGGAACCCGGATAATTTTAAAGCACTTGGCGTTATTTTTTCGGTGAATATATCCGAGGTTGTTTTTCTTAACTATAGAAATAAGTTAAAGGAAATTCAAAAACTTCTGAATTCATGGACCAGAAGGAACCTGACACCTTTTGGTAAAATAACAGTCCTAAAAACCTTGGCTATTTCCAAATTGACACATTTGTTTACTAATTTACCTGATCCAGACGAACAGTTTATGATGGAGTTAAATAATATTTTTTTCAAATTTCTTTGGGATGGAAAAAGAGATAAAATTAAAAGAAGTACGGTCACCCAACCCTATGAAGATGGAGGATTAAAGATGGTTGACGTGAAAAGTTTTCTGTCATCTCTAAAAATCGTTTGGTTAAAAAGAGTTGATGGCCTTACTGGATTAATATCAAGATTATTGTTTAAAGCATGTCCATCTGTTACAACAATTAATATGAGAGGAGAGGAATTTGCAAATGTTTTGATGCAGAGAATGGAAAACCCGTTTTGGACCAATGTTTTTAAACATTATAAGAAACTACATGGAAAATGTGACCCTATAACCTTTAACGATTTTGTATCAGAATGTTTACATTATAATGTTAATATTCGGAGAGATAAAAAGACAGTGT
>NC_090250.1:32059971-32067471 GCF_037325665.1 Littorina saxatilis | reverse complement strand
CCGGCCGGGATTCGAACACTTAACCTTCCGCTTGAGAGGCCGGCGTCTTATCCACTCGGCCATGGCGCTCGTCTAGTTCGTTTTCAAAATGTTGCCACTGCCCATAGGCACACATAACGAGTAGTTTAAGCTTGCAACCTGTCGAGCAGCAAGCTAGGTTACCTGTCTGTTGGGGAAAGCAGCAAACTGCTTGACCATAATCTCTCGCAGCATGTCCGGATCGTGGATGACAATAGATGGTTGTTTGGCTCGATAGACTCTGTGACAAGAACACGTTGTATTACACGAAAGTCTTTAATTACTTAGTACAATTAGGTACATCTGAATGAGTCCAATTAGTACTTGCTCAGCAGGCAACACACCAGCAACAGAGTGTTGCTTATCAGAAAGTAAACAGACATGAACTTAAAAGTACAAGAAAGAAAGAAAGAAAGAAAGAAAGAAAGAAAGAAAAGAATGAACGAAAGAAAGAAAGAAGCATGGACATAAAGAAAAGGAAAGACAGTGAGAAAGACAAACAGAAAGAAAAGACACAAACAAATAAACAAATAAACAAAGAAAGTATTGATTTGTTTACAAACGAAATGAAGACATTGCTTCAATAACTTGTTTGTAACTTACCCGTACACTTTGCCGTACTCCTTTTCCCATTCCTTAAAGCAGGCATGGAAACCCTGACAACCAGTCCATAAATCAATTAATCAAATTGTTAATATTATGTGAAGACTCGACATACAAAATACCATAGGGGGGGGGGGGGGGGATTTTAATAACTTTTCTTTGTTCTTGTATTTGTGTTTGTTGTCTTTTTTATTTTTTTTATTTTTTTTACTTGATATTATAAATTTGTGTTGCACTGCAATCCTCGTATGTAACCTGTTATGGGTTTTATATGTTTTTAACTGCTAAATTAAAAAAAAAAGTCCATTGTTCGTAAACCTGATAAGCTGGTCTGTTGGTGCATCCATTCGCATGGGTGTGTGTGTGAGTATTGGTTTGTGCTTACATTTCGGGTGTGTGCATATCGGTGTGAGCGTATGAGCGTTTGCGTAAGCGTTTGTACAGCGCAGTTGTGTGCTTTTCTCTGCGCTTGCTTCCAGTAATTACACAGACGTAAAGCGAGAAACACACACACACACAGACACACACACACACACACACACACACACACACACACACACACACACACACACACACACACACACACACACACACACACAAGCACACACACAAACACACACACCCACACTCACACAAAAAAACACCACACACACACAGCAATACACACACACACATACACACACACACACACACACACACACATACACACACACATACTCACACACACACACACACACACCTTTTTGGTCATCTGGCCCATGTTGCCGATGATGAACCTGGGTTCAGGCCCCTTCAGTCCCATCTTCTCGAGCACCTTGAAAGTCTGGCTTGACTTCCTGTCCCACACACCAATCATATCCTTGTTATGGTCATACATATTAAGATGAATCAGCTCATTTAATACGGTATTGTATTGTTATATGTATTACAATATTGTTAACAACGCACTGAGCAATGGTTAGTTTCAATAGGTGCGCCTGTTAATACAATTACCATATCAATTTTTTTTTTTTTTTTTAAATCGGTGGTAAATATATATATATAAGTGTGTGTTTTATGTGCCTCTTTTTAATGTTCTTGTAATTCTTATTTCGATGTGTATTTTCTAATCGATCACAGGCAGATTAGACGTGTCGAAGACACTTTTCCGTATTAATGTATTCATTTTGATGGACAATAAAGTATTGTTATTGAAACAATAATGACGAGAGAGAAAATGAGAAGGTTTTGGATGGAAAAGCATGGCACGATTTCAAGGCAATGAAGACAAAGAAACAGAAGAACAGAAAGCAAGACAAAGAAGAAAACAGAAGAAAGCGAAGAGGAAAGGACTTGAAAAAATGAAACAAGGCGCAATTTCAATTCACGAAGTCAAACAAGAGGACAGGGAGAAAGGGAAGTGGGTGGAAGATGTAAACAGAAGAAGAAACGCGATGTCAAGACGATGAGGATAACAAAAGGAAAAGGCGAATGAAAAGCACGAGGAAAAGGAAAACCTGGACAGAAAGAAACAAGGCGCGATGTCAAGATGATGAGGATAAAAAAAGCAAAAGGCGAAAAAAAAGCACAAAGAAAGGGAAAACAGGGACAGAACGAAGAGAGTTAAGACGAAGAAACAAGGCGCGATGTCAAGATGATGAGGATAAAAAAAGGAAAAGGCGAATGAAAAGCACGAGGAAGATGAAAACAGAGACATCTAAGAGGAAGAGCGTTAAGAAAACACACACACACAGACAACATGGCGTGATGTCAAGATGACGAGGACACAAAAGGAAACGGGAAATGAAAAGCACAAGGAAGAGGAAAACAGTGACAGAATGAAGTAGAAACAGAGCGCGATGTCAAGATGATAAAGACAATCAAAAAGATAAGGAGAATGGGTAACAAGATAAAATCGAGACAGCAGGAAGAGCATTTAGAAGACAAGAAACAAAACATGGTGCGATTTCAAAACGATGAGGACAAACAAAAGATAAACGAGAAGGGGAAGCAAGGGGAAGATGACAACATAGAGAGGAGGAAGACAAAAACATGGTGCGATTCCAACACGTCGAGGACAAACACGAGGAAAGAAGAGGGCGGGAAGGAGGGGGAAGGGGAGGAGAGAGATTGGAGACAGAAAAAGATGGCAGAGGATAGTTCTGAGCAGGCGGGAAAAGAAATTGATGGGGGGAGGAGAAGTGAGAGGACATGATTAACGGACAGGGTTAAGCAAATTACAGTTAAGCACATTGATACAGAGAACAAAATATTGTATTGCAAGTTTGCTGAGGAATCATGACGAAGAAGATGACGATGATGATGAGCTTGATAACACTGATGAGCTTGATAATACTGCCACTGCTGCTGCTACTGCTTCTGATGGTGCTGCTGCTTCTGCTGCTGCTGCTGCTGCTCAGTGCTGCTGCTGCTGCTGCTGCTGCTGCTGCTGATGATGATGATTATGATGACGAAAATAATGATGGGGATGATGCAGTTGACGACGACGACGACGACGACGGTGATGATGATGACAACATGATGACCATAAGCATAAGGAAGATGAGCGAGAAAAGGAGGAGAAGAAGTGAAATGATGATGACGGCGTTAATGATCGTGATCATGCTATGAATGAGAAACGACGATGCCCTAAGACAACGCCCGCCATTACCTAGATAATAAAGATAGCAATGTTTAAACGCTGTTACTGACCAGAACCAAATAATGGCAAGGGTGACCACACCAAGTAGCAGGGTCCATGTTATAGAAATCCACCCGCTGGTTTCCATAGTTACTGAAACAAGTTAATGTGTTGTTGTTGTTGTTGTTGTTGTTAAATCGGTGGTAACTTTGGATAGTATATTCCCTGTCTCTGCCTTTCTCTTGTCCAAACATTAACGCACACACACGCATACAAATACACACACGCAGATACCCCCCCCCCAATACACCCCCACACACACACATACATAGGCACACAGTCGGACACGCACACACACATGCCACACACACACCTGGCACACATACACACACAAGCACACACACACACACATACACACACACGCACACACACACACACACACAAACACACACACCCACACCTCACACTCACACACATACACTCAATCACGCTTGTCATTGTCTAGTGTGCACTGCCGTCATTTTCTCGTAATGGTATTTCGGCTCGTAGCTCGTAGCACATCTACACTAGCCTATACACGAAATGAAAACGATGAGAATAGTGACAACATACGCACAAAAACAGTTTCCGCGACGCAGTAAGCAATGGATGATATTATGCAGCAACACAGATAACACAGTTTTACACAACACAGGAAATTGTATCTGGTAAATACAACACACTTCACACTCACCCTGCTTGCGTACTGTTGTCTTCCTTTCAAAAAATATGTTCTCCACACAAACAAAGATATAAACGCACACTGAAGCTTGGCGTGTCCTACAGTGCAGCGACTTTGCTGCTTATGGCACAACTCGAGATAACGTGTGGTTCAAATGTCCTCTTATTTGCACAGTGTTTCATATCAGTGGTGCAATAGCCAGGGAGATAGGGAGCGAGTTTTAGCGTCAACTAAGGTGACTCGAGTCGAACCGGAGGTCGCAAAAACTCGGTCCGGTACGACTGGAGTGACGTCACCGGTTAACCAACTTTCAAGCTTGCTTCCTGCGTAGGGTCTCTCCAGTTCCAAGATGGCTGCCAAGGCGAGGTGAGAAACTTCTGCAAATATTTTTTGACAAAGTTACGGATTGTGAGAAGACATTTGTTGTAAATCACTTAGCCTTTCAAAAATTAAGGATACTGGGTTGGATACTGTCTTGGTTTTAATGCATTTTATTTTAGCAGTGATGTTTATTTTGGGAAGAAATGAGGTCAACAGGAGTTTGGGTGCGATTTCGGCTCAAATGTACTTTAGCGCCCTGAACTTTTACCCGGCTGTTTTGCGCTCGATTTTCACGCTCACTTCTTCATTGACGTTCGAATCGGCATTACATTCACATCAACAATAAAACAGTACTGCTTGTTCATCATCGTCGTCCATCAACTCTCCACAACAGTAAATCCGTAACGCGCTTGTCGCCATCTTGTTGCAAGGGACGCGACTGGACACAACCCAACAGCGTTTCAGCGAAGAAAAAAACCAGACATGCGCAGTGACCCTACCGTAGCTCAACCCTGTTCCTCGCGAAAACTCGCTCAACGAGACACGCGAGATACTGGCAGAGAGAAAGAGAGAGAGAGAGAGAGAGAGAGAGAGAGAGAGAGAGAGAGACAGACAGAGAGACAGAGACAGAGACAGAGACAGACAGACAGACAGACAACATCGTCAAGGAGTCAACGCACACTGAAGCTTGGCGTGTCCTACAGTGCAGCGACTTCGCTCCTTCTAAGGTACAACTCGAGATAAAGTGGGGTTCAACTGACCTCTAGTTCGGACAGTGTTTCATATCAGTGTTGCAATAGCCCGGACGATAACAGACACGCGAGATACTGGCAGAGAGCGAGAGAGATAGAGAGAGAGAGAGAGAGAGAGAGAGAGAGAGAGAGAGCGCAAGGTGGAGAGCGAGAGAGAGAGAGAGAGAGAGCGAGAGAGAGAGAGAGAGAGAGAGAGAGAGAGAGAGAGAGAGAGAGAGAGAGACTAGAATGTAAATCATTACGACGAAGGAATGTTGCGCGCAAGCAGTCGACGCATTTTTGTGGACGCCCGCTCGAAAACATAGGCGCAGGGTGACAGACACAAACAAATGTACAAGAAAAATGTTCATTCAAAATGAACAGCGTCGATGCAATGTCCACCAAAGATTTATTTTGGGAAGTGTTAAAGGTTAGGGTCAAAAGTTAATGAATTGCATGTTGTGCTGGATATATAAATTGTTTATTTCAGTCAATGCTTGCTATGAATTGATCAAACAGCCACAAGAAAAAAAACACTTTTTAATTAAAAAATAGAGCTTGTTTGAAACAGGTAGAAAGGAAGAGTTGATATTGCAATATCTGTACGTGGGAATGTGGTGAAAAAGAGTGCTAAAAGTAGTAAGTCAGTCTCAGATCCATTTCAAATATTTATTGCAGAAAAACAAAATACAAATTACAAAAAAACACAGAACCATTACCAGGTGTCATAGGAATGTTTGAAAACAATAGTTTTAATTTTACACTGTAAATACAGGAATCAGAATTAAACACCTCAAATTGGCACATGCATAATGAATCACCTGGAATTGCAACAGGGAGATACTGAAGTAATTGGAAACAAACATCTGAAATTGACAGAGAAACATTTTTAGCACGAAGCATCCGCAGGAGGATGCACTAACAATTACATAGTGCCACAAAATGTGTACGGACATTTCACAACCGTGCATTATTAGCACAGAACACATACATGGGGGCGCACAAAACATTATTGTGACAATAATTTACACGAAATATTTCACATAAGTACATTTTTCAGCATGGTGCATCTACAGGAGGGTGCTCCAACAATGATGCATAGTGCCAACATTTAGCGCAAACTTTTCACAACAGTGCATTATTACCACAAAGAGCATACAGCGATTATATAGTAGCAAGTTCAAATGTTAACAGCACAGCACCAAGTTTTGCATAAGTGCACAACAGCACTGACCATTTCACAAAAGTGCATAACAGCTGTGACAATTTTACAAAAGTGCATTGACCATTTCAGGCAGATGGCTAACATGCAGATTTCGCTTTTGTCTGTCTTTCTTTGAAAAGTAGGCATGTTCAAGATCGATGAAGTCATGAGCAATTGGGTTAGATGACAGAAAAGATTCAAAAACGTCAGATTCAGTTAGATGACAGAAAAGATTCAAAAACGTCAGATTCAGTGTTTTGGGCACTGTTGAACAGGAACATTCTCTCCTGTTCAACAAATGTGGGTTCAATTCAAAAGCAACATTGTCACAGATAGGCTAGTGTTACATTTCTGTAAAGTTTCAAAAACATCTTCCATGTTTTGGTTACTGTTGAACAGAGGCATATTTTCCTGTTCAAAAAAGTCTGACACAAATTTTCGTAGTTGTGGGTTAAGGTTCGATCTATACCGTCATTCAAACGAGTCGTAGAACCGTCATTGTCACAGATAGTGTTACATTTCTGTTTTACATTCAAACGAGTCGTAGAAGTAGTAGTACATTTGCGTTTGGTTGTTTTTTCTTTTAGATTCCTGTCACTCATACTAGCAGACGGTATTGATTGAGGTACATAAATCTGTTGATGTACAGGGATGACTTGTTTGTAATGAATCCTTGTTTCCTCCACATTGAGTTTGCATTGCAGTTGGACAGAAATGAACAGGTGTTAATTGATAAACACATTGATAATGGCTTTTGAGAAAATCAATCAATTCTGCAAAGGAATTAACTTGATGACATCAAAACTGCAGCGCCATTTGAAGAATGGTTACCATTTCTGTTTCTTTGATGGGAATCAAACAAATAAAAGCATTGACTATCCAAGTTACCATGAATGGCAATAGTTGACTCCTGAAAAGTAGCAAGGATATAATTTGAGACGATAAACGCCTGATGCAATCCCTCCTCAAGGTCAGTCAACTCAAAACCTTCATTATTCGCAACATCAGTAGGCAACACAGCGGGATTCGTATGTCCAGAAATCATGTCGAAAAAATATTCCATTTCAAAAGCATGTCCAACCACAGTTGTTGGCAAGTGTTCGTGTCCGAGGTAGCCTTCAGTGTGTGTATATGTATTCATGTGACAGAGAGCGTGACCTCATTCTTCAATCCTCTCTCTCTCTTCTTTCTCATTCGAACGCACACACGCAAGAACGTATCCTACGCACGCATGCACGCGCACGCACACACACACACACACACACACACACACACACACACA
>NC_090250.1:32014613-32059771 GCF_037325665.1 Littorina saxatilis | reverse complement strand
TCTCCAAATAGGCATACACGTTCTAATGGACTGTTTTCAGAGTTTAGCAGACAACACGCTGATGACTGACGGCGTTAAGCGAATAGTTGATGTGATAAAAGACATGGACATTCTCACCAAACTCAACATATCAGGTAGGGGAATGTGCTGTTTGTATATCATCCATTACATTTCTGTCTATCTGTCTTTCTGTCTATTTTCTTTTCGTCTGTTTGTCTGTCTTCTCAGTGTCAGTCTTTCTGTGTGTCTTTATGCTTCTATGTCTGTCTGCCTGTCTGTTTTTACATTTAGTCAAGTTTTGACTAAATGTTTTAACATAGAGGGGGAATCGAGACGAGGGTCGTGGTGTATGTCTGTGTGTGTGTGTCACGATTTAGTGACGTGGATCGAGAAAGTGTCACTCTGTGGGGTGCCTTCTCTTGGTCAACTTGGAATGTGACAAGGTTAGTCACGTGATTTTGTCAAGGTTGTCTGTGTGAGACATGTTAACTACACACTCGAAACTCAGCAGCGAGAGAGAAGCGTCGGTGTCTTAATTCTCCTACAAGTTTGATGGTCTTCAACACGTTTAAATACTTCACCGTATGTCAACGTGCCATGCTGCTTGCCAGTAGGGCTTAAAAGGAACTACAAGGACAGATCACCTTCTCCCTGTATACATGCTGGCTGACAGTCGGGGCGTCAAGGTTTCTCCGCTGTGCGTTTTCACCGCATTAAGGATTCAGCGCGAGAGGAGGATGGCGGTATTTCTGTGACGAACAAAAGTCATTCAAAAGGAAGCGGATTCGCTTAAAAGAGAGAGCTACCTACATAAGGCTGTTGAGGTAATAAATCATTATTTAACGCTGTTGACGAGTCTGTGTTTGTGGAATGAAATACTCTCTGTTGTTCTTTCCAGGTAGCGCATAATTTGCTCTTTGTGACGCTAAAATACTAATCTGTATATGGTTTTTGCAGATATGGAGAGAAGGAAGGAAAATAGCTGATTTGTTGTTGTAAAAGTCCGTTTGTGCAGGCCCACGTGCTCGATGAAATATGTCAGGGTGACATGTTTAAAGGTGGTGTGTGAGGGGTAGCATGACATGTTTAGTGCACCGATGCTTTTTGTTGCAGCCTTCGGTTACCTGCTGTTTTCTACGGCCAACGTATGCTACTACGTGCTATGCTGAGCGGGATGCTATAACCAGGTCGTCTGCGGCATCGATGTAACCTGCTAACCTGCTGTACTGGTGATTTGCTGTCGCTGTCGCCGTCCTACCAGCTACAACTCTACTTTTTCTGGTAGACTACGGGAGGACCTTCAGCGACTGAGTGAGGCGCCTGATGTCTCCACTGTTCCCTGCTTCGTTGCCACGCTAACCGGCACTACATTCAACGGAGCAGTTGTGGAGACTACAGACTAATTACGGGCCGCCCAGCTAAGTTGCACCATGTCTTTTGCACCCTTCTTACCACCAAGTCATCTGTATTAATGATTATACTCGAGTGGTGACGACGTGGGGTGTGTGACACCTGCATATAACCAGCACTTTAAGGCAGACAGCTATATTTCCTAACTATACACGGGATCAGCGTGTTATTATTATTTTCTGTACTTTAACTGGCATTTTTGTCAGTGACCACTTGTTTTTACGTTTTTAACGTAAAAAGAACATCTTTTGGAGTGAAGTCTCGAGGGAGGTGGCGTGATATTACATAAACAGGCGTCTGAAACTTATACTTTTGTTGATTCTATCTATTTGTATGACTGCGAGAGTGGATCGTGGTGTGGTTAGTTAGTTAGAAGTAACTAACCGTTCATAATCACCTTATTGTGATATTGAAACATGACAGTGTGTGTGTCTGTGCGTGTGTGTGTGTGTAGAGCGATTCAGACCATACTACTGGACCGATCTTTATGAAATTTGACATGAGAGTTCCTGGGAATGATATCCCCGGACGTTTTTTTCTTTTTTTCGATAAATACCTTTGATGACGTCATATCCGGCTTTTTGTAAAACTTGAGGCGGCACTATCACACCCTCATTTTTCAATCAAATTGATTGAAAATTTGGTCAAGCAATCTTCGACGAAGGCCGGACTTCGGTATTGCATTTCAGCTTGGTGGCTTAAAAATTAATTAATGACTTTGGTCATTAAAAATCTGAAAATTGTAAAAAAAAAATTTTTTATAAAACGATCCAAATTTACGTTCATCTTATTCTTTATCATTTTCTGATTCCAAAAACACATAAATATGTTATATTTGGATTAAAAACAAGCTCTGAAAATTAAAAATATAATAATTATGATCAAAATTAATTTTTCGAAATCAATTTAAAAACACTTTCATCTTATACCTTGTGGGTTCCTGATTCCAAAAACATATAGATATGATATGGTTGAATTAAAAACACGCTCAGACAGTTAAAACGAAGAGAGGTACAGAAAAGCGTGCTATCCTTCTCAGCGCAACTACTACCCCGCTCTTCTTGTCAATTTCACTGCCTTTGCCAGGAGCGGTGGACTTACGATGCTACGAGTATACGGTCTTGCTGAAAAAATGCATTGCGTTCAGTTTCATTCTGTGAGTTCGACAGCTTGACTAAATGTTGTATTTTCGCCTTACGCGACTTGTTGTTTTGTCTGTTTGCCTGACGTTCTGTCTGGCTGTCTGTATGTCTGCATGTTAATATATGTCTGTCTGACTGTCTGTTTGTTTTGTTTGCCTGACTTTCTGTCTGGTTTATGTATATCTGTATGGCAATATGCTTGCATGCCTGTCTATTTTTGCCTGTCTTTCTGTCTGTCTTTATGCCTGTCTTCTTTCCGTCTTTCTGTCTGTCTTTCTTTCTGTCTGTCTGTCTGTCTGTATTTCTGAATGTCTGTCGTTCTGTCTGTCGTTCTGTCTGTCTTTATGTCCGTCTTTTTGTCTGGCTTTCTGTCTGCCTGTCTGGGGAACTTGTACAAAGTACGAACATGCTTGTTAAAAATAAAACCGACGACGTTGAACAGATTAGAGCGTATGTCTTTCTGTTATGCCAATCATACTTAATGTATTAATGTCATTGTTGTCGGAATTATGTTCCCCTTTCTTTCTGTATTTACTGTGCACAGTTAAACCAATAATAACTATGAGTATGCTAAAGTATTTAAGAACGTAATTGTACTGTAGTTGTGTGATGTGCTTTCTACTTTGTTCAAGGGAACAATTTACAGGAATACGATGGTGAGATAGTACGGGATTTGATTGAGGTACGTGTGTTGTTTGTACATTTACTCATCAGGTTAATTAATGCATTGCATTCCAATACAATACAATACCACACAACACCATACCATACCATACCGTACCATACCAAACCTGACATACCATACGATACCATACCATACCATACCGTACCATACCATGCCATACCATACCACACCATACCTGACATACCATACCATATCATACCATACCATACCATACCATACCATACCGTACCATACCATGCCATACCATACCACACCATACCTGACATACCATACCATATCATACCATACCATACCATTCCATACCATACCATACCTGACATATCATACCATACCATACCATACTATACTATACCATACCATACCATACCATACCATGCCATACCATACCATACCAAACAATACAGTACAATGCAATACAATACAATACGACGTACCAGTAAATGTAATGTTTTTTTGTTATCAACAACAAACGATCCATTAATCTACAATTGTGTTTCATTCTCAAATGTGGACCCTCAGCAGTCTATCTGTTTTTGGAGTTGTATCTCACTGTGTGCTGTACCAATGCAGGAATCACGGAGTCTAAAGGAACTACGGTGCTCACACAACTGTTTTCGCGAAACAGGAGGAATTGCTATCGGGGATGCCATTGGTAAGTTTAACTGATTATACGTATATGCTCCAACAAACACTTCCTGTACTAGTCGTGTGAAACCTTCTTACGCGAAAGGAATTGAACGATGTTTTTTTTTTAGGAACAAAAATCAGGTTCATTTCTTAACGTTGTTATTGTACATAACGTCGCAGTGTATTGCTCTCTTGTTGGTGTTTGTTTGTTGTTGTTTGGATATTGTTGATTTTCAACAGCTGGGTTTCGGTTTATTGCAGATGTATTTTTTAATCTATTTGAATTGTTTGTCGTTGTAAAATCAAGCTTTCTTGTGATGTGGCATCAGTTCAATGCCATGGGATTCAATAACGATGAGATTCTAGCGAGGAATGACTCTGCAAAAATGCTTCACGTGTCTGGAAACAACAACGACAACAACAACAACAACAACAACAACAACAAAATGAAGTATGTTGGTATGAGCAGTTTTTTAGCCACAGGTTGGAATACGACAATGATGGAATTGTGAAGATCTGTAGGGAATTAAAATTAGCAAAATTACTCATCAAAATATGGATTGTCATTTGTGACCTGTGACAGGTTGGAACGACAGTCTGGAGTTGTTGGACCTCAGCTGGAATCATTTACGTCGTGAGGGGGCTACCGCCATCTGTGCTGCCCTGGCGGTAAGTATGCCGGCCACTGCCCCCCCACATTGCTACATCTTCCTGACAGTCTGGCTGGTGGCTAGTTAGTGTAATTGCTTCACGTGCAAACCATCATGCAAATCAATATAGATATATCTGTCTTGGATTGTTACAATACTTCTCGCTACCTCTCTGCCTTTGTGGTGTTTTTATGTGTGTGTGTGTGTGTGTGTGTGTGTGTGTGTGTGTGTGTGTGTGTGTGTGTGTGTGTGTGTGTGTGTGTGTGTGTGTGTGTGTGTGTGTGTGTGTGTGTGTGTTTTCCTGATCTGTGCGGTGTGTGTCTTCAATGTCCACACCCATTGTACGTTGGGTATGTTCACCTCTTCATCTATCGTCTTTGTGCGTTTGCATTGCCATTCCATCATGTTTGAGTGTGTTCTCCATCTGTGTCCATTATGTTTAATTGGCTGATGGCCTTTCCCCATCATCGGTTTGTATGCTTGTGGTGCTCACTGGCCTTAAGCCTGAGTTTAGCTTGGCGATGACTACTTCACGAAGCTCGCTGCAGGAAGCTTTTGCACTGAGGTTTCGTTAAACAACATTTTGAGAAGTCTTCGCGAAGTTAAATTGGGCGCAGTTTAGGAATGAATTTTGCCAATACCTCTGTGTGTGTTCACAACCCGGAAAAAAACCACACATGTGTATTATGTTAGAAGTCTCCACACACAAAACATCTATTTGCGTATTTTCTGTCCTTAGATTAACAGCGGGCTGAAGGAGGTGAATGTCTCGTGGAACGGGTTCTACATCCACGGTAGCAAAGAGCTGGCCAAAACCCTGGACAAGAACAAGACGCTTCAGGTGCTGGATCTCTCCGCCAACCGAATCAACAAGGAGTGTCTGACCCACATCATGAAGGGGCTCAAGACCAACAAGACCCTCAGGGTGCTTAAGGTATGGCTGTATAACCTGAACAAAATCCAAGTTTTACGCCCTCACGGCAAAGCCATTGGGCCAAACACAAATATATGTTGGTTTAGGGTAACGTGACCAAAAACAAAAAAAAAGGTTCGGTAGGTCGTTCTTACATTTAGTCAAGTTTTGACTAAGTGTTTTAACATAGAGGGGGAATCGAGACGAGGGTCGTTGTGTGTGTGTGTGTGTGTGTGTGTGTGTGTGTGTGTGTGTGTGTGTGTGTGTGTGTGTGTGTGTGTGTGTGTGTGTGTGTGCGTGTCTGTGTGTGTGTGTGTGTGTGTAGAGCGATTCAGACTAAACTACTGGACCGATCTTTATGAAATTTGACATGAGAGTTCCTGGGTATGATATGCCCAGATTTTTTTTCTCAGTTTTTCGATAAATGTCTTTGATGACGTCATATCTGGCATTTTGTAAAAGTTGAGGCGGCACTGTCACACCCTCATTTTTCAATAAAATGTATTGACATTTTGGCCAAGCAATCTTCGACAAAGGCCGGACTTTGGTATTGCATTACAGCTTGGAGGCGTAAAATTTAACTTATGACTTTGGTCATTAAAAATCTGAAAATTGTAATTAAAACTATTTTTTTATAAAACGATCCAAATTTACGTTTATCTTATTCTTCATCATTTTCTGATTCAAAAAACATATAAATATGTTATATTCGGATTAAAAACAAGCTCTGAAAATTAAAAATATAAAAATTATGATCAAAATTAAATTTCCGAAATCGATTTAATAACAATTTCATCTTGTTCCATGTCCGTTCCTGATTCCAAAAACATATAGATATGATATGTTTGGATTAAAAACACGTTCAGAAAGTTAAAAAGAATAGAGATTATAGAAAAGCGTGATATCCTCTTCAGCGCAACCGCTACCGCGCTTTTCTGGATTGTTAATTTCACTGCCTTTGCCAGGAGCGGTGGACAGACGATGCTACGAGTGTACGGTCTTGCGGAAAAAATGCAATGCGTTCAGTTTCATTGACTGAGCTTGACTAAATGTTGTATTTTCGCCTTACGCGACTTGTTGTTGTTTTTTGTTGTTGTAATTTAGTCGATTTTAAAGGAGGTATTTTCCCTTAGTCTCGGTATGTTTCGCAAAATGATAAAAATCTGTTAGGGTTGGCGGGGAAAAAATAGGGTCGGTCGAGTTACCCTAAACCAACATATATATTTATTTGGCCTTAGGTGCATGCGCCCGTGTTTTACCCCGACTTTAGATGAGATAGAAAAGTGCATGCGTGTTTAGGTGGTATCAGCCATTTACATTTATGGCAGAATGACCGAGGTCTTTTGCGCGCCATTGTGCTGACACGGGGTGGGGCATGGATACCGTTTCTGGGTCTGCACATAAAGTTGACTTGTGTCCGTCCCTGCCTGGATTCGAACCCTTGACCTTAGGATCGCAAGTCCAGTACTCTACCAACTGCGCTACCCGGCCCCCGGCTGTATTACCTTGTTAATTAAGTGTGCGAAGTTAAAGGCACATATCTTTTTTGCTCTGTATGCTAATACAATTATCAATTATTAAAACAAAACCGTGACTCTTTAACTTACTATGAGCGAGTGTCAAAAGTACGAATATAACTTACTCTGAGTGTGTCCCAAGGTACGAACGTAAAGTAATGTGAGTGCGTGCCGATATTACAGATGTGACTTGGTCTGAGTGTGTACTGACATTACAAATGTAACATATTACTAGATGATTACCCGCTTCGCCGGGTACCGGCTTCGCCGGGAAGAAGTAGAGCCGAATACCAGGCTGCGCCTGGGACCCGGCTCTGCCGGGTGTACGCCGGCTTCGCCGGCGCACGAAGGAAAGGAGATAAACGCGCAAAACACTGGAGACCTTCTAAAAATAGTAACGTGCAGTGACCTTCTAAAAATAGTAACGTAGTAACGGGAATATGGATTGACGCCACACGGAGGAAGGGAGATAATCGCGGCTGAAAACACTGGAGAAGATAAGGAAGAGTTACTGGTAGTGGATCCCGACAAAAAAACAAAAAAACAAAAAAATCGGTTCAGCGCGCACAGCGCTGCGCGCTGAGAGCACGTGTTGAAATAGCTCATCGATGAGGTTGTGTCCGGGGTGTAGCTGAATACGGTGTCCAAATTTGAAAAAAATTCAACGAGAACTTTGGCCGTGCATCGCGAACAGACAGACAGATAGACACTAGTCGTATATATATATATATAGATGATTGCGTTCTAAAAAGACGAATAACTCTTTCGTGTTTTTATTAGGTTGTGGAAGAGTGAATACTTTTGCTGTCAGTTAGGCTAACTTTCCACATGTGCTTTATTCTCCACGTGTGTCAGACCCACCCGTCGCTAGTGAATGGCCTATAATGCCACTTGAGAACATGTGCCTCTTTAAAAGCAAGGGTATGGATCCACTCTTTCACAACACATACAAACCCAACAGAGTAACGTTTTAAAATCGTATACTTGAGATTCTGTCTTTCTTTCCCTTTTTCTTTCTGCTGTTCCTTCTTTCCTAATTTCCCGCTTTCCTTCTTTCCTTCATTCTGTCTATCTGTCTTTCTTTCTTTCTTTCTTTCTTTCAATTCGTCCACCGTTCGCTTGTTCATTGGATCGTAGGTATACCAGCTACCTTCTTAACCTATAAGTAAATTATGTGTATCTGCGAGTCAAGTTAGTCAAGTCAGCAGCGCCGCGGGACTACACAAGTGTAAACTGTTCTGCACAGTTAAGAATCTTTACACGTTTCTGACATTAACCTGATTTCTGCAATGAGTTATTTTGTTTTGCTTGCTTTCTTAGCTGGCTGACAACCCCATCACCGCAGTCGGTGCTCTCTATGTCCTCAGAGAACTGGTTGAAATGAAAGAGTCTGGCATCAGAGAGCTGGACCTCGGGGTAAGAGGAAAACGCTCGGTAGTAGGGCTACTCCCTCACACATGCACACATGTGCGAACACATGCACAAACACACAAGCACACGCACGCTCACACAGACATTATATATATATACATACACACACGCACGCCCAAACATACACAAACACATGTTTTGCAAATGTGTAATTGGATAAGGATTAGGAAAACAAAATTATTATTGCTCAGTCGGGAAGGCAGGTGGTTGGAGGTGGGGGGTGGTGTGTGTGTGTGTGGGGGGGGGGGGGGGCATAGATTGCATGAACAAATGTAGCGTGAAAAATACAGTCCAAAACATTTGAGAAAGCAAGGAACAGTTGTGTATTATTTTCATGTGTTGTACAGGAGCAAAGCGTCGAGCCAGAGTTCCTGGTGGTTCTGGAAAAGCTGAAAGAGGACAGAGACATTGAGGTCAGGTTTGGCGCTGTCCTTGGCCAAGATGTCGAATCCAAGGATCAGGAACAGGAACTCATGGATGAAAACCCAGTTGTTGTGAGTTTGTGTGTGTGTGTTTGTGGAGGGTGGGGGTAGTGGTGGTGGTGATCGAGTTCATAGCGTATGTCGGGGGGTTGGAGTACGATTTTGTAAGCATATGCGTATGTGTGTGTTTGTATTACGTTAGTGTAGTGTACGTCCCATCGCTGGGATATTCTGGTATCTACCTCACAGCGGATAGCTAGCAGCAAATATAGGGCGTGTGTGTGTTTAAACGTTTAAAGGGGGGGGGGGGGGTCGTACGTGTGTGTTTGTAAAGACAAGCTTGTGCATGTCACTGCTTGTTAGTCTCTCATAGTGTGTGTGCGTAACTTAAACTTTTCACATCATTTTCCCAGGTTTTGATGGAATTCGGCAAGCTGCTAGGTCTTCGCCTGGTGGACCTGTTCGCCATGATGGACAAGGATGGTAGCAAGACTCTCACGCCGATGGAGATCAGGAAGGGCTTGCTCGTACGTTTGACAGAATAACAAACAAAAGTGTAGCTAGGTTAATGGTTGGAACGTTTAATTATGGACAACACAAAACGTCACATTTACAGTAAGTTGACCCAGTGGTCTTAGTAAAATGACCCAGTGGTCTTAGACTTAGTAAGTTGACCCAGTGGTCTTTTAAGAAGACAGACGGACATATGCTTCTGATACAAAAAAATAACATTGCCGGCATCTTGCAAGCGAGTTGCATCGATGATTTTGAGATACATTCATTATTTGTATATCAAGTGTGTGTCTTCTTAAAAGACCACTGGGTCCACGTACTGTAAATGTAGCATTTGCTTTGTCAACAATTAAATGTTCCAATAACCTACAATTCTGTGTTTTTTTATTCCGAATTTTGAAACGTTAGCAGTCTAACACGGCTGTTCAAGGGGCTTCATTTCTGCTTCTCTAGCTGCAGGCTATCTTTAGCACCCATCCTTTCCCCACAGCAGAGATAACACGGCAGCTAGTAGCTCTCTCAGAAGGCCAATCTCCCAGTATAGCGCGGAAGCAGTTGGGTATAACAGGCCAAGCGAGCTTAACAGTGAGCTGGCTGCAGCTGTTGGTAGACAAACTATTCCCTCTGCTGAGCTATTTTTAACTCACACTAAAACACAAGGTAGGAACAGCCGTGATATCTGTTTTGGGATTGCGTACGTTTTACACACATGCAAACATAAATACGGTCCGTCTGTAGGATTACATAACTGTTGATTCATGCATTCGTTGTGAACAATACATGAGAATGAGTATTTTCGAATCAACAACAAGCGTTCACTAACTTAAAGTGCTGATCCTACGGTTTATGCAACTGATGACTTTTGATTTGTTTTGGCAATAGAAAAATCGCTTCGCTTTTTTGTCATGCTGATTTGGAGAAGAGTTGTTGAAGCGGGTAACGGAAAGAAACTCAATAGGGGGATAATCTTTCACATTACGTTGATTGATTGATTGATTGATTGATTGGTTGATTGATTATTTGATTGATTGGTTGATTGATTGGTTGATTGATTGATGGATTGAGTATGTGTTTAATTGGTTGGTTCGTTGATTGACTGATCGATTGATAGATTAAAATATTGATTGATTGATTTATTGTAATGTTGATTGATTGATTGATTGATTGATTGATTTATTAATTGAGACATCATTCGTTAAGTCAATGCTTATTTGATTCTTCCGTTCAATGTTGTACATACATATTTGATTCTATGAATGTCGTGTGTTGTTTCATTTATCTATTCCTTTGTATTCTTATCTGGACTTATGACTTAAAGATTGCCGACTTACCCATACTTACTAAACATATCTTTTGTTCACAGGAGGCGAACATCCCGCTGTCCGAAAAAGCCCTTGACGCTCTGGTCAACAAACTGGACGCAGACGGCGACGGCGAGATTGATTATGCGTGAGTTATAATTTCAAGCATGACGATATGTGTGCGTGTGTCGGTGTGTCTGTGTGTTGTGAAGTGTTGTGATGTTAGGGACAGTAGTGCAAGTGGTGTGTCAATAGGGGTCAGTGTGTGTGTTGTGAAGTGTTGTGATGTTAGGGACAGTAGTGCTAGTGGTGTGTCAATAGGGGTCAGTGTGTGTGTTGTGAAGTATTGTGATGTTAGGGACAGTAGTGCTAGTGGTGTGTCAATAGGGGTCAGTGTGTGTGTTGTGAAGTGTTGTGATGTTAGGGACAGTAGTGCTAGTGGTGTGTCAATAGGGGTCAGTGTGTGTGTTGTGAAGTGTTGTGATGTTAGGGACAGTAGTGCTAGTGGTGTGTCAATAGGGGTCAGTCTGTGTGTTGTGAAGTGTTGTGATGTTAGGGACAGTAGTGCAAGTGGTGTGTCAATAGGGGTCAGTGTGTGTGTTGTGAAGTATTGCCGTATTAGGAAAAGTAGTGGTGTGAGGGGGGAGAAGAGGCGGGGGAGGGGGGTGGGGGGTCGGTTGGGCGTGGACAATGGTAAGTAGGTTTGGAGGACAGCGGTGTGTGCGGTTGGGGGTTGTGTGTGTGTGTGTGTGTGTGTGTGTGTGTGTGTGTGTGTGACTGTGTGTGTGTGCGTGTGTGTGTATGTGCGTGTGTGTGCATGCATATGTGTGTGTGTGTGTGTGTGTGTGTGTGTGTGTGTGTGTGTGTGTGCACCGTGTTTGATTTTATTCACAGTACACATACAGTTTTATTAGTAAGCAATAAGAGTTCCTTGTTGCAGAGAATTATTTTCTTGGGACTACGAGCCAAGGTACCTGTATCAATTACACCTGCATTTTGTCCAAACAGACAATGTCTTCGTCTGTAGTTTCGGGTCTTTGAGACAGGTGCTTGCCAAACCCAAATTTACGCTGAAGGTTGCATTTTTTTAGACTTAGAAAATGCCAGGGTGTTTATGGTTAACTTAACTCTGCGCACTTATTAATAGCATAATACGCATACGGGGTACTTGTTTACTTAGCCTACTTTTGTAAATTTATCAATAGCTTATCTAGCACACTGCCATAATACACCATGCGTATCGTAAATGAGCACCCTTATCAATTATTAAGTTCTATTTCAAGATCGTACATTAATAACCAATATTAATGCGTCTTTATTTCCTCACAATCCTGCTTGCACCCTTACTGGTCTTCTATTTACTCTTTTTAGACGCCATTTTGGACGAATTGTCTGTGATTAGCAAGTGTGTTTTTTTCTTTTGTTTTCGTGTGTGTTTTTTTTTTCTCCAGGTCTTTGTCTTAACGTCCCTTCTTGAAAACAGACATATGCCTCAAAGCATATGTCCATGTTTAACATTATTCATTTTTTGGGCCGTCCTTTTCATAATTCATTTCACACAGTAACGCCCCCATCCCTCCCTTGCAAGTATTTAAATATTCGATACCAATTAATGATACATTATGTGCATGTAAAGCATTATTGAAACCGCCACAATTCGAGTTGTATCTGCTTCCTGCGCACAGTGGGATGTGTGCATTGTACATTGACACAGATGGTGATTTAGAAGATTGATCTCACTTCATGTACACGCCTAGACGAATCTGCGGTATTCTGTTCTGCTGATCTGCACCGTTGGATCTGTGGTACTTCATGAAACATTACCAGGACGAGTTTAATTTGTTTTTCTTTCTATCCTTCCACATAGTTTCTAAAAACGGACCCCTTAATGCGAATAAATAACTGTATGAGTGTTACTGTTCCAGCTGAATAGTTAACAGATGATAACATACACGTACACTTGATTGTTAAATGCCTAACATAGACCTGATTATAAAACCACTGAGTTGACCACAACGACGTTGGCAACGGCAACGACTACAATGATCACAATAATGTTTATTATCATGATAAATAAGAATGCAGATTGAGTATTGTTCTAAATATCCGACGGCATCCGAATGTTCACATTTTGCTAGCTCTCAATGTTTATGCATTTATTTATGATTTATGATTTCCGTGCGCACTTGGTCTTGTGCTTGCGTGTACACACGAAGGAGGTTAAACCACTAGCAGGTCTGCACATAAGTTGACCTGGGAGATCGGACAAATCTCCACTCTTAACCCATCAGGCGGCAGCGACCTGGATTCGAACTCACGACCTCCCGATAAGGAGGCCGACGTCTTACCACCACGCCACTGCGCCCGTCTATATATGGCTTCAAATCACAAGAAGACACAGATAATAGACATAGCTTTATAACTTGGAGAACTTACTTTGTAATATACCTATTGATGCACACACGTATTTTGTTTCCATTTTGTCAGTAAATTAACATCGGGGTAAGTTTTCATCTGGGTTTTGTTTTTTCTTTTCTTTTTGATTAGAAGACAGCTTTTCTTTTGGATTTGTATGCCATCCTTCCATCCTTTTTTACTTTTATTTAAGTTGTATTTTGTGCTTTATTCGATTACAAACAACAACAGCGCTGTGTAGCCTAACTTTTATTGTCGAGATAATCATTCGCTTATGGTTCAATTGCTTTCATATGCCTGTGCAGCAAATCGTTTACATTCTCATTTTGTTTGTTGAATTTTTTTATTTGACGACATGCTTGCAATTTGTTCTATATCATTGTGCTGGAATATACAGCAGATGCATTCGCTTTCATTAGCACTGTTCTATTATTGTATTATGAATCAAGCAATTTAGGTCCAGGCTTTTACATGTGCTCTTTTTGCTCATATTGCTTTTTTTCGTGAATATTACAAAATAATGCTTGTTTTGTTTTGTGTGTGTGTATGACAGTATGTGTGTGTGTGTGTTTGTGTGTGTGTGTGTGTGTGTGTGTGTGTGTATTGTGCGTGCGTGTGCGTGTCTGTCTGTCTGTCTTTCTGTATGTCTGACTATTTGTTTCTCTCTCTGTCTGTCTGTCAGTCGGTTTGTCTGTCTGTCTGTCTCTCTGTCTGTCTGTCTGTCTGTCTGTCTGTCTGTCTGTCCGTCCGTGTCTTTCTGTATGATGAGCTGAGTACGCTATCGATATGTTGTGTATAGTTTTCGTGTTGTCCAACAAGAAGGACTTTGTACGTGGCTCCAGTACTTTTTAAACGCATGCAACCGTTATTGATTGTCATTTTGCTACAACCCCTAGTTTAATATAACCCTAATTTCCCCGATTTAAATTCAGCGTGTGTAACTTTCAGCCTGTGCCTTTATTGTTAATTAGGCAATTTATTGTAATGGAATACACAGCTTTCCACAGAGTATAATATTTATACAGCTGTTATAATCATCAATTTCCAACTTTTTATTCTTTCATAGTTGCATTTAATCTTAATTTTGTAAAGCTCTTCTCAACTTACGTAACTATGCACACTTCCCTGCCAACGTTACATTTCCATTCAAGCCAACGTTATCTTAATTGATAATTGTTGTTGTTGTTGTTGTTGTTGTTGTTGTTGTTGTTGTTGTTGTTGTTGTTGTTGTTGTTGTTGTTGTTGTTGTTGTTGTTGTTGTTTGCCTCTCTCTCTCTCTCTCTCTCTCTCTCTCTCTCTCTCTCTCTCTCTCTCTCTTTCTCTTTCTCTCTCTTTCTCAGAGAAAGCTAAAGTCTAACAGGACGACAGTCTTCGCCAAGACTTAATTTGTACTAGCTGATACAAACACACGCATACACCATCAACCTCGTCTCGGTTAAAAAACAAACAAACTTTTCTTAAAGGCACAGTACGCCTCTCGTAAGCCATCACAGATACTGTCAGGCTTTTACACAGAGTACAAACACCCTTCCATTTGAACGCTCACCAAACGGGAACATCCTAGGTGCCCTACGTAAAGAGCGAGCAATTTTCAAATAATTAATTTTGCGGAGAGAGTGTCAGAGGCAATCGGACCGTGGTGCGTTTTGGCGCTAGACCTAACTTTTAAAATCTAAATAACAAATTGACAGCGTGTTACACAAACATTCTTAAATCATAAAATAATTTTTTTTTCATCAAGACAAGATCAGTACAATTCGAAATTTTGAAAGTTTGAAAAAAGAAAAGCCCGGAAGCTGGGTCACGCAAGGTCGTGGTTCTCGTAGCAGACGACGGTTTATACCTATCGCCAGTTCCTCTGAACAGTCAAAAGCCATCGCTAGAGTTTTTGTGAACCACAGCCGTTTGTTTCGTACATAGTCAGAGGTACTTAATAACGTGCTATTGCAGATAAGCTCACAGCGAGTTTTTGTTTGTTTGTTTGCTTAACGCCCAGCCGACCACGAAGGGCCATATCAGGGCGGTGCTGCTTTGACATATAACGTGCGCCACACACAAGACAGAAGTCGCAGCACAGGCTTCATGTCTCACCCAGTCACATTATTCTGACACCGGACCAACCAGTCCTAGCACTAGCCCCATAATGCCAGACGCCAGGCGGAGCAGCCACTAGATTGCCAATTTTAAAGTCTTAGGTATGACCCGGCCGGGGTTCGAACCCACGACCTCCCGATCCCGGGGCGGACGCCTTACCACTAGGCCAACCGTGCCGGTCTCACAGCGAGTCGCATTCAAATTACTAACTGACGACAACATTGTGAAAAAGGGAAACTTGATCACACGGGTTCACGATGGCTCAGGGGTAAGATAAACCACGCAAAAATAAATTCTTTGAAAATTGCTCGGTCTTTACGGAGGGCACCTAGGATGTTCCCGTTTGAAGAGCGTTCAAATGGAAGGGTGTTTGTACTGTGTGTAAAAGCCTGACAGTATCCGTGGTGGTTTACGGGAGGCTTACTGTGCCTTTAAGGTAGAATTATTGACCACGTAAAAAATAGTTACATATAGTATTACCGACAAATCTACACATAATGACTTCACTATTTATAACTGTCAAACAAAGAGCGGATCTCCAAGAAATGAGTGCATATCAAACCTTGACATAAAATTGACATACATCTACGCTGTATGTCTATTCATCTCGATACTGACTGTGCATGTGTGCTATTCATTGTTTTCACTTACAATATCAAGAATGAAGGTAATTGGTCAAATACACGTGTTTTGGAAACAACTCCGTCGGTGGGTTGCTTTTCCTGTGACATATAACTTCGAGTCACACGTGCTCCTGTCCTCGTGTTTCCGACCCCCCCCCCCCCCCCCCCCCCCCCCTTCGTTATTGATCGGCCTCCCCAATGTTTTTCCGAATAAAAAGCCTTCCTCCTGCTAGCTTTTTCCTGTTCCTTTTGGTTTGCTTCAACTATTCTGTTGACCTAGATAGTTCCATAGTTTATAAGTAATGTTTGTCCGACATCATATTTTTGTTAATTTGTAACTACGTAAGGCGCGTAATATAAGCGTTCGCTTGAGTTCGTGTCCCTATTGTTTATCGTTGTATTGTTGTACCATGTTTGATTTAATAAAACATTGTTTAAACCAAAAGCCTTCACTCTTTCACATCAAACAACCCGACAGACTTATTTTCGGAATGTGTCTATTGTACTACTATTGCAATGTTATTACACTGTACGCCCCTGACTGTGTGCAATGCATTGCTCCAACTCATATTATCAAAAAATGACGGTATTAAACAATAACATTATTGCAAAACAATATGTATTTTTCTACACTGTATGTCCGCTGTCACGAACTGAAAACTCTGCTGAACAATCCCTCTCAATGCTGTCAATGCGCATGCGCCAATCTTGGACTTAAAAAATGCGACCCTTTGACCGAACGAACCATGGGTTAGGATTAGGGTCAGGGTTAGGGTAAGGGTTAGGGTTATGTTGTTCACGACATGATTAATCTCCCCATGTTAGCGCATGCGCATTGACCGCATTGAGAGGGATTGTTCAGGCAGAGTTTTCAGTTTGTGACACCGCCACTGACGTTGTGTTATTCATGGCTTTCTAAACAGAGAGCTGATCGCAGGCCAGCAAAGCCACCGGCGAAAGATCACCAAGACCATCATGATGTCTCGGGAACAGAAAGTCGACATGGAGGAAACGGAAGTTGGACGAGTGAGGTCCAAACTGAAAAAGCTGATGGCCAACCAAGGAAAGTCCAAGATTCGAGTCAAGTCTGGCATCAGGTTGGCGTAAGCTTTAACAGTGGTCCTTAATTGAGCTCGAAGTCGACTTCGCGAAGTCTTTTTTTTACCGAAAACTCAGTTCTAGATCTTTGCGTAGTCCACTTTTCCCAGTGCTAAGAACAGGCTTTAGGCGAACCCGGAAATATCTCTGTCGGATTTGTATGATTCAGGGCTCCACACAGACGCCCCTCCTAGTGTGTCCCGGAACCCCCACTTTTAGTTTTTAGATGGTTCATTGACCCCCACTGCCGAATTTTAGAGGGTCCCAAGGGTCCACAAGCCGAAAAGTCCCAGTTTATTTGTAAAACATTGTGGTCACGTAAAGTGTACTGCGAAGTGTCTTTTTCAATGGAATATTCTAGGTGGACATGACAATCCCACAACATGGTATCTACGGTACGCACGATAAAGGACATTTAGTGCGTCCCAGGACCTGCTCGTTTCAAGTCTAGTGCGTCCAGGGACCCCCTCCATACATTTCTAATTCGTGTTTTCGGCTTTTAGTGCGTATAGGACGCAGGGACGCGCGCTATGGGGAGCCCTGTGATTGAAAGCGTGAATACTCTTGCTTTTGGTCAGGTAACTGTCTTCATGTGCTTCTTCTCAACATGTTTCAGACACACCCCTTGCTAGTGACTGGCTTTTAATGTCACGTTGTAAAGTTTGACTCAATAAAAGCAAGCGTCTTCCTCAACCCCTAGCCCTATACGTTATTTCCGAACCTCGTTGATGATGTTATACATGTGGATCGCTCCATTTTGTGACAATTATATCCTTATATTCGATGGTTCTAGTTCTAGTTTATGACCAATTCTAATTTTGTTCGGTTATTGGATGTGGAAGTTGTTGCCATTTTCATTGGTTGCATTTTTTTTAGATCACCCGGCCTGTATTATAGAATATACAGAAAGAAAAAAAGAAAAAAAAGAAAAAAAAGGAAGAATTATTTTTTTTAAATTCTAATTGTGTTTATAACCGATAATGCACACATATTCTTCCTTGCTGAATTGGCCGAGTTGGCACTTGTTTGGCCGTAATTGCCGTTTCTTTTTTTCAGTTTACTTCAAGGCAAAACAGCGACAGTGGTAGAACCATCGCAAAAGCCCGCTCCGACAGAAGAAGGATCGGCTCCTGCCCTGCCCAAACTTAACCTCAAGAAAGGGTCCTTACTCAAAGCAATCGCATAAGAGAGTTACTGGTCTTGCACTGGTCTTGAGCGACTGTCGGAAATCGTTGCCTCTTTCAGCCTTAGATGGCAAAGTCTGATAACCAGAAATAAACTAAATATCAAACTTAATTGTCGTCGTCGTTGGAAAAATGTGGCGTAACTCGTTTGAAACCGTTTTTCAGAGGGACACACCTGATTACTTGTATTATAAAATAGTGTTTATATTCGTTCCTAGTATGGATAGAACAATGAAATGATGTGAAATAATGCATTTTCAGTCATATTTAAGATAATGTGTTAAATGCAGAATGATTTACTTATAGTCTAAAGCTCAACAACATCAAAATCGCACAAGAATCGAGTTACGCCAAAATACCACGACGACGACGTGGTGGTCTTTATAACGAAGACCACGCGTGCTCACATGGGAGCTAGGTCGGCGCCATTTTGATGATTGCACACACACACACTAACGCACACACACACACACACACACACATACACATACACACACACACACTAACGCACACACACACATACACACACACACACACACACACACACACACACACATACACACACACACACACACACACACACAAAAGCCTGCACTGCTTTCTTTCCTACTGAATCTCCACCTGTTATATTCTTATTTGCCACAGGTTATTAAGGAAAGACATGTTGACAAGTGCTCATTGGCATTGCAATTGGAAAAGTTAATAACTATGTATCTGTAAAAAAAGAATTGTCTTGTTAAAAGTTGACATACAGTCAATCCACCTCTTCATGAACAAGTATTAAGGCTTTTTGAAATGGAATTTTGTTTTGCAAATACATTGTCAAACCATCTCGTCATGAACAGTAATAGGCTAATTCAACTGTACTTTTAATTTTACAAATCTATTTTCCACATATTGATCATTTTCTTGAACATTCTTTCTGTGATGTAATGTCCTACGAGTGTGTGTGTGTGTGTGTGTGTGTGTGTGTGTGTGTGTGTGTGTGTGTGTGTGTGTGTGTGTGTGTGTGTGTGTGTGTGTGTGTGTGTGTGTGTGTGTGTGTGTGTGTGTGTGTGTGTGTTTGAGAGAGAGATATGTCAACATTGTATTAACGTAATATTTCAAGACTGTATGATCACATACATTTAAGTCCCTTGAATACAATGTATGTATCTGTATTTAAGTGTGAATGTTTGTTGTTTGTGCCATAGTGATACGTGTGATTTGCATTGGACTTGAATTATATTTAAAGGCACTTTCGTGTTGTAACAAAACATAATTATTTATTTCATGTACAATTACAATTTTAAAAAGAAACCGGGATTTATTTCAAGAGCAGTGCGTGTATTTGAGTGTTTTTGCAAGAACGTTCTTTTGTTGTGAGTAAAGGGAAAAAGAGAGAGAGAGAGAGAGAGAGAGAGTGTGTGTGTGGGAAATATATTTTAGAAGGGAGAAAACTGCACTCTTGCATCACGTAACAAATGCAATGCTTACTTCCCTTGTCAAACCCGCACTTGGAAACGGCCACCAGGTACAACTGAGCTGAACCCTGAAATCAAAACAAACACACACACACACACACACACACACACACACGCACGCACACACACACACACACACACACACACACACACTGACACATAAGAAATTGTCCGTACCCAATTTACAGGGAGATCGAGACGATTCAAGTTCGTTTCTGCGTTCAGACTAAGCCACCTTTATTTTACCTGCCATCTAAACCACGAATACGCTTCACCCATCTGGCTTTTCTGTATCCCCAATCCTCACTCCACTCTCACCATCAGCCCTGCAACAGGGTAGAATACTCTTCTTCGTCTTGTTCTTGTTTTCTTCTTATGTTTACACGTTGATGCAGACAAAGTCAATCAACAAAGCAAAATGAGTGCCCGTATTATAGTCAAAATTAAAGGAAAGCAGTCTCGAGGCGCCTTTCAGAATAATAATCATTGGATGATTAATGAGATGAGGATGATTATGATGATGCTTTGGATTTCCAAGAAGAGTATTCTACCCTGTTGCAGGGCTGAGGCTGAGAGTGGAGTGAGGGTGGGGGATACAGAAAAGCCAGATGGGTGAAGCGTATTCGTGGTTTAGATGGCAGGTAAAATAAAGGTGGCTTAGTCTGAACGCAGAAACGAACTTGAATCATTGATTTAAACAAAATGTTATTCAGAATACATGACACGTTACAATTAACAACATACAGCGAGGACACGAACTCAAGCAAACACGCTTATGTTACGTGACCAGATAAGAATCATTGATATGTGCAGGCGACTCATTTTTGTAAAACCAAACGTCGTGGCAGACGAAGATGCCGTGCCAGACATTGATGTGGACGAAGCTCAGTTTGTTTGACAACACAACTGAGACATCAGCCTTACACCAAAGGCTGATACTGCTATAACCAGCCAGGGTATGAAGAGTTGACTGACTAGAGGCCTTCAACAATCTATAGGCAAAAAAGCTGAAGACTCAGCAAATAAGTGGTTATAACGACGTATGCTCTTTACGACCAGACTGAAATGCAATGGCAAACACCAACAAGTCGCGTAAGGCGAAAATACAATATTTAGTCAAGTAGCTGTCGAACTCACAGAATGAAACTGAACGCAATGCCATTTTTCAGCAAGACCGTATACTCGTAGCATCGTCAGTCCACCGCTCATGGCAAAGGCAGTGAAATTGACAAGAAGAGCGGGGTAGTAGTTGCGCTAAGAAGGATAGCACGCTTTTCTGTACCTCTCTTTGTTTTAACTCTCTGAGCGTGTTTTTAATCCAAACATATCATATCTATATGTTTTTGGAATCAGGAACCGACAAGGAATAAGATGAAAGTGTTTTTAAATTGATTTGGACAATTTAATTTTGATATTAATTTTTATATATTTAATTTTCAGAGCTTGTTTTTAATCCGAATATAACATATTTATATGTTTTTGGAATCAGAAAATGATGGAAAATAAGATGAACGTAAATTTGGATCGTTTTAGAAATGTTTGTTTTTTTACAATTTTCAGATTTTTAATGACCAAAGTCATTCATTATTATTTAAGCCACCAAGCTGAAATGCAATAGCGAAGTCTGGGCTTCGTCGAAGATTACTTGACCAAAATTTCAACCAATTTGGTTGAAAAATGAGGGCGTGACAGTGCCGCCTCAACTTTCACGAAAAGCCGGATATGACGTCATCAAAGACATTTATCAAAAAATTTAAAAAAACGTATGGGGATTTCATACCCATTAACTCTCATGTCAAATTTCATAAAGATCGGTCCAGTAGTTTAGTCTGAATCGCTCTACACACACACACAGACACACACACACACGCACACACACACGCACGCACATACACCACGACCCTCGTTTCGATTCCCCCTCGATGTTAAAATATTTAGTCAAAACTTGACTAAATATAAAAACAGAGGGTAAACTATCGAGCAAAAACAAAACAAAGCAAGGAAACGAAAACGACAGAAAGATAAACGTAGAAGAGTCTGATTCCACAAACACACACACACACACACACACACACACACACACACACACACACACACACACACACCCACACACACACACACACGCACGCACGCACCCACACGCACGCACGCAGGCACGCAACCACGCTCGCACGCACGCTCATACACACACACACACACACACACACACACGCTTTAACACTCACACGCATACCACACACTCACTCTTCCATCCGTGCCCAAACTTGACCAACAACAACTAAAGTTGTACCATCCTCGGTTGCTGATTCTTCCCGTGTCACTGAGTATTGTTTAATGGTCATTGTTGGTCGAACTCTACCAATGACCATCTTACAAAACCTCAGTGCCACCAGAAAACGTCCAAATCCCTTCTAATGTGTCGGCATGATTCCCTCTGGTTGACCTAACCTTCTATAATCGGCTTGTTCATATGCTAGAAGAGATCAATATTCTGACTGTGAAGACTATCAACACATTTGTAAGCCTCAAACGTCAATGCCCGCAGAAACTGTTCCGTCTGGTTGAGCTAATCTTCTATAATCTGACTTGATTTTCAGCAAATGTGTGACTAATTGATTTAGTTTTCTATCATCCTTATGTCTTTAACAGCGTAAATCGTGGATTGTAAAAACGATCAATATGCCATCTTTGAAGACTAACGAAGCATTAGTCATAACGTCTGAGCTGTATATTAACTAACTGTGTTAATAAGAAAAGGACGGTACTAAGCAAGATTAAATGTAATAAATGAAATACATGTTGTGGGAACAAACGTATTATAATAGACAGGTGACTGACTATGTTTACAATAAAATACATTAATGTTTAAAAAAAACAGTGCATCTCATTCCAATCGGACAGTTATTTAGCAAAAGGTATACAATCGCAACTTTATATTTCAGAGTTGATGTTTGCAGGAAATATGATAATTATAACCTTAAACTAAACACAATTATGTTACAAGTTGCTCTTTACTTTAAATAGCAACAGAACATGAACGTGAAGCATCAACTATAATTGCTTGCTAGTCAGGAGTATGTTTAGATATAAATATATTTTATAACACTATTTTGAAGATACCCCGAAGCTATTGATTCAATCAGACAGATTAACAATTCTTACTTCTCCTGCAAACTATCCTTTTTGTCACCATAAATTTGTCCAGACTTGTATATAAGACAGTGATTTTGTCCATTTGCACACATAACACAATCCATCAGCCGGGTTGCTTTCTTTGGAGATCAGGAATGCATGTTGACACCTATTATATGTGAGTGTGCGACATTAATTTACCCAAAACGTATTGCTCAGTCTATCAAAACCCAAACGCCTGGTTTCTTTGGAGAGCAGGAATGCATGTTGACACGTATATGTGAGTGTGTGACATTAATTTACCCAAAACGTATTCCTCAGTCTACCAAAACCCAAACGCCTGGTTTCTTTGGAGATCAGGAATGCATGTTGACACCTATATGTGAGTGTGCGACATTAATTTACCCAAAACGTATTCCTCAGTCTACCAAAACCCAAACGCCTGGTTTCTTTGGAGATCAGGAATGCATAGTGACACCTATATATGTGAGTGTGCGACATCAATTTACCGAAAACGTATTCCTCAGTCTACCAAAAGCCAAACGCATGGTTTCTTTGGAGATCAGGAATGCTTGTTGACACCTATGTAGGTGTGCGACATTAATTTACCCAAAACGTATTCCCAAGTCTGCCAGGAAGCAGTCAAAACGTCTTCTTAGAGTATGCATTCAAATGAAACGATGCTTATGTATTCTACATACGTAGCAGAGATCACCCATTATCATAAATAAACCATTTCTTCCCACGTGTGTATATTTGACCCTCCACCACGAAATGAGTCGCATGTCACCTTTGCATGATTTTCATATTTGTACATTTTCCTGAAGAGTTTTTTATGCTCTATCCAGTGGTGAAAACCGTTTTAGAAAAGAGCAAAAACTGTTTGAGTTATAAGCCTGTGACTAAGGTGACCCTCACACTGTTACCAGACACTCCCCGGACTTATATTAAGCCTAGCGCAGAACCGCGCGAGGTGACATGCGACTCATTTCGTGGTGGAGGGTCACATATGATGTAAATGAGCACGGGTCAAACTGCAGCCTGGCAGATACAAATAATGTGTCACTTATTTCGCTAGCTTTTCTTCTTCTTCTTCTGCGTTCGTGGGCTGAAACTCCCACGTACACTCGTGGTTTTTGCACGAGTGGAATTTTACGTGTATGACCGTTTTTTACCCTGCCATTTAGGCAGCCATACGCCGTTTTCGGAGAAAGCTAGCTTTTCAATATTTGAAGAAACAATTGCAACGAGTGTAAACTTGGTATGACACAGCAAGCCATGTAGTAGTCTCAATATCCAGCCTATAAGGATGGGCACATCATTTTACATCAACGTTTTCGCAGAATAAACACAGTGACTATGTGTACATGTGAGGATCCTTAAGGAGAACTCATTTCGGCACGCTTCAAGAGTGAGATTTACTTAGAATGTATCGATTGAACATTGAATGTTCCCTTCTTTTAGCCATGTGACACCAAGGTCCGACAAAAACTCATACTTAGTTGGATAGCAGAGACTACAACGAGTGTTTGTGTATCTTCAATCTAAACAATAAGATAAAAAGGAATTATAACAAAAATCGATTGATACATGAAGGTTATTTGTATTGTTGACCAAAATATGATATTTTATACAGACCTCGACAGTCATCGTCGACCGCTAGCGCGGTCTCGGGGGAAGCACTGACTGTCTCGATCTGAGTAAAATGTCATATGTTGGTAAACAATACAAATAACATATACTGCAATTCTGTCACATGCCTGACGAGTCCTCTTATTGAACTGATCAGAGCGTTCAGCTTTAAAGAAAGAACTGAATTACACAGAAACAAAGTAGAGGATGATGATGATGATGATGGAACTTTATTTTTCAAGGATAGAGGTTCAAGGCAACGCCTTTTCTTACAACCGGTCCTTACTTCAAATACAAATGTCTAATAAATGATAAACAAGTAAAGCAACACGACAAATAAACAAATTAAACGAACGAACCAGCAAACAATCGACAAGTACGCACAAACTGACAAAGAAAGCAACATACAAATCAAAAGCGAAACATGCAACATGTTAATTGAGGTTACACATTAAAGTGATCGACGGTAAAATTCACACAATACCAACGTTTACACTAATGCTTTCAATGATTATTTGGTGTAAATGGTGATGATGAAGATGATGAAGATGATGATGATGATGATGATTTGATGATGATAATGATGATGTTGATGATGATGATGGAAAATCGCAACATAAATTCCACATAATACATGTAATAAAGAACATATTTTTGTAATTCATAAAGCTTTGCCAATTGTTGACAGCTACTTGCACATGTTAAGACTAGATATAGCCATCTAGGTAGACATATAATGATTATGCAGAGCTTGTTTAAAACTCTTTAGTGAGGTTAATGATCTTATTACAGACGGAATGGAGTTCCACACCATAGAGCCAGAGAAGGCTTGACTAGTTTTGAACAAATCAATCCTGGGTATTGGTGGTAGAAAATTGATAGACCCGTACCTTTCGGTGACTCTGTGAAATAGGTCCTAAATATATTTGGGCACTTCGCCATGATATACTTTGTACATCATTACAGTCTTATTAAACTGTAACTGTTTAACTAGCAGCAGGTAGTTTAGATTCTTTAACTTCAAATCAGTTGATAATTGTGGACCATTTAACATGATTTTAGCTGCCCGACGATGTAGAGAGTTTAACTTTTTCATGTGAATATCAGAGACGCCATATCAGAGGAGAAAGAGGAAGAGGGTGGTGATAGACAAAGCCATTCGAAGACCATCAGCAATAAAGACTAAAACCTTACATTTACCTTCACGACGACAAAAACAGTGATGTTGCTGCCTCTTCTGCTTCTGTTGTTGCTGCTGTTCATGCTGCTGCTGCTGATAATGATAATTATGATCCGCCCGTCTGTCTCCCGCATCTGACGTCTGTGTCCGCAGTCGTGATCAAGGTAGGCAAACTGGCATTCACAACAGTTGGAAACGAGTGTCCCCTTGTGTTGATGCTAGAGGAGAATGATCCCTCAGCGGGTTGAGCTCGGGGGGTCTTGTGACTTCCAACGATGGGAGACCGGTCGTTTTATGCTGCAGGGATAATGCCATGGTAACTGGACGACAAAGCCCGGAATGTCCGCCATCTTTGACACCTGCATAGCCAAGCTGATGATGACCGTTGAAGGATTACGTGTCTTCCTAATTGCCTGAATTTCAGGGTGTTTTGTGCCGCGGTTTGTTCGCTGACTCTACAGAGGTGAGCGTAAAGTTATAATGAAGGGGGTGGGATGGGTTGGGGTAGGGTGAGGTGGGTAGAAAGATTGCTGTGCTTTGACAATGACATTTACAAAACAACACTTTCCTTATGGGGCATTTATTTCAAAGAGCAAGACTAACAAAGTGTAAATAATTTAATAGATACATAAAAAATAAATAGATGAATAAATACATAAATAGATAAATACATCAATGAATAAATCAATGAAAGAATGAATGGACGAACGGATAAGATAAGATAAGATAAGATAAGATTTTATATAGTCCATGAGGGTAACCTCACAGAAATTCGGGCTGCTTTCTCCCTGGGGAAAGCGAGCTGCCATACAGTATACGGCGCTACCCATTTTTTTCCCCTGCATGCGTGTATTCATGTTTCCAAGCCCTGAGACTTAATGCCGTGTGAGATGGAATTTTTTTTATACTTTATTCCAAGTCACACAGGTATTTGGTGGACATTTTTATCTATGCCTATACAATTTTGCCAGGAAAGACCCTTTTGTCAATCGTGGGATCTTTAATGTGCACACCCCAATGTAGTGTACACGAAGGGACCTCGGTTTTTCGTCTCATCCGAAAGACTAGCACTTGAACCCACCACCTAGGTTAGGAAAGGGGGGAGAAAATTGCGGCCTGACCCAGGCCTGAACACGCAACCTCTCGCTTCCGAGCGCAAGTGCGTTACCACTCGGCCACCCAGTCCAATGCATAAATGAATGAATGAACGAATAAATACATCAATCAATCAATGTATCAATCAATCAAGAAATGAAAATAAGTAAATACATAAATAAATAAATAAGTACATAGATAGAAAAATAAATTAATTAATCAAATGCATAAATAAATAGATAAATAAATAAATAAACAAATGAATACCCAAATACAGTAAGAAAGAATGAAAGAAAGAAAGAGAGACAGAAAGACAGAAATAAAGACAGAAGGAACGAAAGAAAGAAGAAAGAAAGAAAGAAAGAAAGAAAGAAAGAAAGAAAGAAAGAAAATAAAAACAGAAAGAAAAACAGCAAACGCAAACAACACAGTCATACCCATGACTCAGACCTTTTTCTTAGTTCCTTTGTTTGTTTCGTGTATTTAAAGGTTGCAAAACCAACACGTAGTATTATAGATTTCTTGTTCTTACTGGTATTGTTTTTGTCTTTGCTTGTGTGTTTGCTTGTTTGCTTGCGTTTTCATTTGTGTGTGTGTGTGTGTGTGTGTTTATTTATCGGTTGGTTGGATTTTCTTTCTTGTTGTTGGCTTTATGGGCCCTTTACAAAATACCTCTTTTGTGTTTCTCCTTGTTTCTGATTCACAGACAGAGCAAATCACGTGTGGATCTTGCAAACGTCATCATAGTCATTCTTCTTACATTATTATATTAAACATCGCGTGGGCAACAACAACAAAGTTAGACCTTGGGAGGTATGTATGTTACTTGAAATTTGCGTGATGAAATCTGTCATTTGTACACACCGGCCTGAGTCTATTCGTTGTCCGAATAAAGGTAGATGACGTGTCGAGAGGAGCTGAATGTGATGCAATCCGTATCTTAAAGTTCCCGGTGTTAACAAGCAAGCTCACGGGTAACTCTTACGGCTCACTCGTAGAACGGAAACAGGTGCGCGTGGCCAGCAAACCCAAAAACGAAGCGCACGCGCACGTGTTGAAAGTAACTTCCTGTTTCTGCGGCTGCGGCTGGAGTGGCCGCAAACGAGTGTGAGCGAAGCATCCGGTTGGGAGAGGTAGGTGCTATATCGTTCACCTGGTTTCACCCATATGCTGGTTGCATGGCTACCGAAAAGCGACGTACAACAAAGGCAAATGTCGCTGACTAAGCTTCAGCTTATGTGAGTGCAGTATAGTGATAGTGATGGTTGTGGTCAATAAACATTGGTAGTGGTGGTGATAGTGGTAATGTCTTGCGCCCCACATTGTTGTACGTGCATTTGAGGATAGAGCCTTCTTAGTGGCAGAACATAAATATGCCTGCGGAGTCGAGCTGTTAAAGTGGGTTAAATGGACCGAATTAAACACGGTCTCTGATCGCGTCAAAAGCTATACAGTTCGGATTGGGGGTTATCATTTTGTCACCATACACCAGAAATACATATACGTGTTTGAGAGTGTTTTGAGCGTGTTTGAACGCTGCTCTCAAAGTTTAAAACGGCCGTGTTTAGGATGGTGTTTTGGGTAAGGCATTCCTTCAAGGCTCCCTCTGCTGTCCCTGTTTTGATTTACGTCGAACTGTTCGCCCCTGGGAGGAGCTCGCATTTCACGCGCTGTTGATAAATGAACCGTTTGGAAATCACCCAGATCGATTCAGCTTTCGATTTAATGTTTGAATACATGACAGTACGCACGAGGAGAGCCTTGGAATTAGAGTCTGAGCGTTCTAATTTTGAAATCTAAATGCTGTATCGACACTTTGGTCAAGCAAGTTTACACTCAGTCTGGACAATGCGCTTGCACATGAAGATTAAACATGAATTAACTACTTTGCTCTTAAATTTTGTATCAACATCAACATTTCCCTAACAGATTTATAAATGACTGCATTGTTTTCTTTACGTGTTCCTGAATCCAAAAATAGTCAGGCGTCATGTTTACTAAACAAATCTCCCCAGAATCAACGAAAATCGGTTTCTGCAAATGTGCTCCTCGCCGTCTATTCTCCATCAAGACAACTCCGTGCCTCTTCTGACTGTCGCATCCTTACCATTCCACACACCAAAACCAAAACATACGGACAACGCACTTTCACTTTCTGCGCACCCACACAATTGAATTCTCTCCCCTTTCACATCCGCCACTCTCAGTCACCCCAAGCATTCAAACGAGCACTTAAAACGCACCTCTTCAAGAAATACAACCCCTGATTTTGTTTTCTCAGTCCATCAGTAGGCTACATGTAGTGTATTTGTTGTTTTAGTGATAATGTATATAAACATCTAGGACTGTTTTCAGCATTGTTGATAACATGTTCTGTTTGATTAAGGGTATTCAGCTGGTATTTCCTTGTTTTCACTACCTATTTTATTCATGTTTTTATTACTTAGTTAGTGGAAGAATGTTTTGTAATGTATGCTTTTAATTAAGCGTTGTTGACTATGAATGTAGATGTAAATGCTTGTATAACTGTGTTTTAATTTTAAATGTGTCAAGCGCAAAGAGCATAATTGTAAAATTATGATGTTGCGCTATATAAATGCTCATTTATTATTATTATTATTATTATTTAAGTTATTGAGACATCCCAGTGCACTAAGGGATTTATAGAGCAAATCGAGAAAATTCATTATTGAACGAAGCGCATAGCGCTGAGTTCAATAATTATTTTCGAGATTTGCTCTATAAATCCCTTAGTGCACTGGGATTGTTTCAATAACGATATTGTCAGTACCGCCAGAGAAAAAAGAAGATTCAAAGCGCACATTTTGCAACGCGCATTTGGATAGGCGTAACTGTGTGGTCAGGTTTGTGTCACTGGATCTACTTTTGTGTGGGCTGTCTCAAGTGTGTCGTGCTTTCGTCACACGCAAACTCTTGTTTTAATTTCTGTTGGTAAATTCCAGTGAAGCGTTAAGCTAAAAAGTGATGACCTTTCACAGAGACCTCATTTAAACTCGGAGAAAGGACTGTACTCTTAATTATTTGCGATTCGAAACCTTCATCGAGCTTCGACAGATTGACTGTGCAGAGTGTTGCCCCTTGAATTGACTCCGGCCAAGGCCACGGTTAGCAGACTCGGATTTTCAAAGTAAATGTGGTATGTTTCTTCTGTTGTATCTTCACTCATCGGGGAGACTGGTACTATTATATATGAACCGTAAGAATGCTGTGAACCCTACACGTAGTATGTCCCCATCGTTTGCTTGTTCACATTTGCCCAACATGTTAATTTGCTGCGAGGTTTATGTCGTCTGCTAGGGCGGCAAGGGCAAGCGAACCACGGCACTGCACTGCAGTCTCATTTCAAAAACAACAATTGCTCGTCTGCACGCATGAGGCACGCTGGTAATAAGTTTTATACATGGTAAGAACGTTCTTAACCCTACACGTTTTCGATTCCGATTGTTGTTGCCTTGAAATAATAATTCGGAAACCATTCATTTACTGAACTGATGCAGTCGTATTTCAGTGTAATCTAGTCTGCTACGTATATATATATATTCCAAATGCTGATCTAGTTCAGTGGTACGTTATCGGAATAACACTTGTGTTTTCTGTTAGCTGCTGGGAATTGTATACTAACTCATCATTTGGTAATGTGGATAATAAGCTACGGCATAATTATGAGAAGATTCTTCGCAAGTCGAAACTGAAAAATAGACACAGCGGGTTCTATTTTTAGATAGTGGCAACTGTGGCACAGGCACATGCAATCTGTCAGAAAAAACCCACTTCTGCTTTAATTGAGAAGCAGGAATTTATAGTATTTTGGTATTGTGGAGAATATAAGCTACACGTCATTAATTAATTCTGAGGATGAGAGCACAGTCTCGCTTAGGCAAAGGGCGGAAGAATACGCTCTGTGGAAAAGTTAGCGCACTCCAAGAGTGCGCTAACAGTTTTAGCGCATCGCCATTAGCCAATCAACTGGTTCACATCAGTCATGTGACACCAGTACTTACTGACAATTATTATTATTATTATTATTATTATTATTATTATTATTATTATTATTATTATTATGTGTGCATGCGCTATCCGTCTCGGTCTTTGGATTTGTGTTAACCAAGCATTTATCAATGTAAATCTCGGTGATGACTGGTTTTCAAGGTTGATTTCTTAATTTTAGGCCGGTAGATTGATTAATTGTTTTGGTATCTCTGCACACGACGTTTTCCCCCTCATTACTTGTGAGTCTAATATTATAGACACTTGTGGGGTACTAAGCGACACTTCGCTATTACTCTTTCTCTTCTATAGTTTAGATCAGGGGTTGGGGGGGGGGGGGGGGGTGTGGAGGCGTGAGCCCGGCGTGAGCCATGCAAAAACGCGAACGCAGGTTTAGACCAAGGGAGGTAATCGTGGTTGCCGTCATACTGAACATGGGGTTACTTCCCGGAATAGAACGTGCTTTGAAAAATACACATGTTATATGTATAGTACATGTAATAACTTCATACCGATGTGAACACTCTTAATTAGATAATTTCGTCGTCTCTTTTCCGAGTGTGTTTTTCAACCGCAATATTTAGTGTCCATGGTCTGCCTGAATGTAGGCATAACTCTTACTTACATCCTTACATATATTCATATTTACATGCATACATAAAATACATACATACATACATACATACACACATACAGACATACACACGCACGCACGCACGTACCCACGCCTACCCACCCACATACACACATCAAACACACTAACACGTATGTATGCATGCACAGACACACAGACAGACACAGACACATACACACACACACACTGACACACACACACACACACACACACCGACACACGGACACACACACACACACACAGAGGTGGTTATAAGGGTACCTTGGCATTTGTGTGCAGAATTTGTGTGTAAAAGTCGCACACAACTACCTAAGGTCGGACCCAAACTTCTACAAAGTCACACACAAACACCAATAGTTAGTACATTGGGCAAGAGTTCACACCCAAATGCCAACGGTTCCCACCCAAACTACTAACAATTATACAAGGGCAGGTAACTCGTGTTTTCTTACTGTCAGTAGCAAGACATACTATATCATGAGTTATCTCTCTTGGAAATTATAATGAATTTATTCAAGTACACTGCTTAGTCCATAATGACCGTTTTTAAACTGCCACAACTTTTTTATTTTTCATCGGAACAAGATTGTTCTTATATCAAATTATTCAGAAGAGTATGTAGATTACATCTATGCAATTTAAATACAATAATTACAATATTTAAAGAGAATTATACTTAAAAGGGACTGAAAATTAGTTCAGTATTTTGGGCAGCCCTCTCAGCAAAGGCAAACTCGCAACTTTGGAGTGCACCAGACCCAACCTAGTAAACATTAATTTTTTGGAGAATATTTTTGAGGGGGGAGCAGACTGGAGAACCCGGAGTAAAGCCCCGAAATGTGGCCTGAGTCGAAACAGAAGTTGTATTATTATCTCTCTTTCTTTCCCTTAGTGGGGACAAGAAGCGAAGTCTGTTAGCGCATTGCGCTGGTTCGAATCCCGGATTGGGGAGGCAATATTGGTTGCTCCATAACAGAAAACGGGTCCCTGGTGTCAATAAATTGTGACCAGCCGCCCCAAATACGCTCAGATTCGAGTGGGCGCTCCAAATTGTTCATTTCCCTCTCTGTATCTCTCTCCATCTCTTTGTGTATCTGTTTGAATGAAAATGAAATTTGGCTATTTATACCGGCCGCGCTTTATCTTATCATACCAAAGCAATTACCTCAAAGCGCCATGGTCTACAACCAAATACCTAATTTGATATAAGAACAATATTGTTCCTATGCAAAATAAAGAAGTTGTGGCAGTTTAAATACGGTCATAATGGACTAAGCAGTGTACGGCGACCTTCTTGGCGCAGTGGTAGCGCCTTGGACTTGTATTCATACGGTTGCATGTTCGAACCCTGGTCGCCGCAAATTAATTTGGCCACGTGCTCTACCATCTTACATTGTTTAGTATGTATGATAGTTATTTGAGAGCTTAGAGTTAGAAAAAGTCCCCTAAGATCCTATAATTAGAGCTGGGGTTTATAGTCTCTTTAATAAATTCATTATAATTTCCAAGAGAGATAACTCAGGATATAGTATGTCTTACCTGCCCTTGTATAATTGTTAGTAGTTTGGGTGCGACCTGATAGGTATTTGTGTGTGAACTCTTGCCCAGTGTCCTAACTATTGGTGTTTGTGTGTGACTTTGTAGTAGTATGGGACCGACCTTAGGTAGGTGTGTCCTAACTATTGGTGTTTGTGTGTGACTTTGTAGTAGTTTGGGTCTGACTTTAGGTAGTTGTGTCCTAACTATTGGTGTTTGTGTGTGACTTTGTAGTAGTTTGGGTCCGACCTTAGGTAGTTGTGTCCTAACTATTGGTGTTTGTGTGTGACTTTGTAGTAGTTTGGGTCCGACCTTAGGTAGTTGTGTGGGATTTTTACACATTCTATATTTATTACTCATTAGGTCACGATCAGGTCACTAACATTCGTGTGATTTTGGTCATGATGTGACCCAAAGTGGTTGGCGGGACCCCAAAAAACAATAAATTTGATTTGACTAACATTCGCAGCTTTGGTCAGGTTAAAAAGAGACCTGCCTGCGCCAGTGTGTTGCATAACCCACTGTGGACCGAAGTCAAGGACTGGGTGGCCGAGTGGTAACGCACTTGCGCTCGGAAGCGAGAGGTTGCGAGTTCGACCCTGGGTCAGGGCGTTAACAATTTTCTCCCCCCTTTCCTAACCTAGGTGGTGGGTTCAAGTGCTAGTCTTTCGGGTGAGACGAAAAACCGAGTTCCCTTCGTGTACACTACATTGGGGTGTGCACGTTAAAGATCCCACGATTGACAAAAGGGTCTTTCCTGGCAAAATTGTATAGGCATAGATAAAAATGTCCACCAAAATACCCGTGTGACTTGGAATAATAGGCCGTGAAAAGTAGGATATGCGCCGAAATGGCTGCGATCTGCTAGCCGATGTGAATGCGTGATGTATTGTGTAAAAAAAATTCCATCTCACACGGCATAAATAAATCCCTGCGCCTTGAATATGTGCGCGATATAAATTGCATAAACAATTTTTTTTTTAAATATAAAAAAAATCCCTGCGCTTAGAACTGGACCCACGGAATACGCGCGATATTACCCAATATTGACGGACTGTGTGATGATATCTTCTGCTATGGTCTGTTTTGACAGTGATATCAAAATCGAGACCGGAGGTCGAAGATATCATCACACAGTCTGTCAATGTTAGATATATTGCTAATTCTTTGGACATTTTGTATTTACTTGCCTAGGGCGGGGATATAGCTCAGTTGGTAGCGCGCTGGATTTGTATTCAGTTGGCCGCTGTCAGCGTGAGTTCGATCCCAGGTTCGGCGGAAATTTATTTCAGAGTCAACTTTGTGTGCAGACTCTCTTCGGTGTCCGAACCCTCCCCCCGTGTACACTACATTGGGTGTGCACGTTAAAGATCCCACGATTGACAAAAGGGTCTTTCCTGGCAAAATTGCTTAGGCACAGTTAATAATTGTCTACCTATACCCGTGTGACTTGGAATAATAGGCCGTGAAAGGTAAATATGCGCCGAAATGGCTGCAATTACTGGCCGTATAAAATTTCATCTCACACGGCATCACTGCAGAGCGCCTAGAACTGTACCCACGGAATATGCGCGATATAAGCGTCATTGATTGATTGATTGATTAAAGAAATTACAAAAGTATTTGTCTCAGTTTTGGCTGTTCCATATCCCTCCCTCTGATTATTATTTCTTTTTGTTCTCTCTTTTCTTGTACTTTGATTGATTGATTGATTGACTTTTCAGTATTTCAAAATGGCTTTTCTTTCAAAAAGTCTTTAGTCACTTGATCAACTAAATTCTGGGATCATTACATTTTCATATATACACAAAGAAAAAAGCCAAGCACCCCCCGAATGAATTTGTGATAATAATTGAGTCAAATTTGTTTTACCATTTTTTTTCTTCGTAATGACATACATGGGTTTCCATAATAAAGTTGGGAAGTTCACGCGTCAAGATTGTGTCGCCACTGCCTGTGAGAAGCACGTGCAGCATGCAACCCATGAATGTTAAAAAAGGCAGTATGCTCACGCTGCAAATTTCTGTATTTAACACTGGGCGACGACAATTTGCAAACATTCTCTGTGAACATGGCGAGAAGACGATTATCAGAGGCGATCCGATGGCAGATTATAGGAATGCATGCTACAGGAGCATCCTTCAAAGCGATTGGTCGTCAACTTGGCTACCACTACACAGTCATCAGCCGTTTGGTACGCAAACATCGTCAGACTGGTGCTGTGAAGGACCGTCCACAGTCAGGGCGACCCCGTGTGACGTCAGAACGTGAAGACCGAGCTTTTCTCCGAATAATTCGGCGTGAGCCATTTTCAACGAGTACCGTCCTGAAACGAGCATGGCTTCCAAATCGACATCTGTCAACCAGGACCGTACGAAACCGCTTGAAAGCTGCAGGAATGGCAGCCCGAAGAGTCATTAAGCGTCCCCGACTGACAGATGACCACAAGAGAAGACGCTTGGCATGGTGTCTGGCACGGCAAAGATGGAACCTGAGAACGTGGAGGAGGATCCACTGGTCGGACGAAAGCAGATTCCTTCTCCATGTCACTGACGGCCGACTGAGGGTATGGAGGCACAGGAACACGGCCTATACACCCAGGAACATCAGACAAACTGTTCCATTCGGTGGCGGGTCAGTCATGGTTTGGGGTTGCATTTCCCATGACTGCAAGCTAGACCTTGTCACCGTACGTGGCAACCTCACGGGTGATCAGTATATGCGACATGTCCTGGAACCTGTTGTCGTTACTCATTTTGACAACCACCCACTTGCCACAAGACCCGTGTACATGGATGATAACGCCAGGCCTCATCGATCCAGGGCAGTAGTGGACTACCTCCAGAACAACGCTGTAACAACACTCCCATGGCCGGCAATGAGTCCAGATCTTAATCCGCTGGAGCATGTTTGGGACATCCTGGGGCGTCGTATACAAGCTCTGCAGCCTCCTGTGCAGACATTACGTGAATTGGAGGCAGCTTTGCATCGTGAGTGGTTGCAAGTGACCCGTGAACAGATCCGACGTTTGACTGGAGGGATGAGACGCAGGGTTGACGCCGTCATCCGGGCACGCGGGGGTTTCACTCGATATTGAACTTTTGAATCGCGTATGCCATCTGAGCACTCTCAATTACATTTTTTTCATGACACATTTACCTAAACCTGTCTTTTTCAGCTTGCAGCTCCATACTTATCAGGGGTACTGTTTTAGGGTTAAAACGTCACTTTTTGGCAAGGTACCAAATCACGATTAAAACCAATCAAAACTGGAGTTTTCTTGTGTGATGTTATTTCCAAAGAGTTGCTCTTGTCGATAACATTTGTCAAACCGAGCTCCTGAACTTACTGTTTCCATACCAGAACTTTAAAAATCAGTCATTGCGAAATTGAAGGGGGGTGCTTGGCTTTTTTCTTTGTGTATATATTTGTTTGTTTTTAAATTTAGGTGTTTTTGCTTTTGAAGTGGGGAAGCAATAAAGGAAATGTCGTCGATATCACTTTTGCACTGAGCTCAGTTTTGCCCAATTGACCAATGGAAATCCACGTAACATATGAAATAGCAATATCAATCAATCAATGACGCTTATATCGCGCATATTCCGTGGGTACAGTTCTAGGCGCTCTGCAGTAATGCCGTGTGAGATGAAATTTTATACGGCCAGTAATTGCAGCCATTTCGGCGCATATTTACCTTTCACGGCCTATTATTCCAAGTCACACGGGTATAGGTAGACAATTATTAACCGGCTGTGCCTAAGCAATTTTGCCAGGAAAGACCCTTTTGTCAATCGTGGGATCTTTAACGTGCACACCCAATGTAGTGTACACGGGGGGTGGGGGGGGGGGGGGTTGGACACCGAAGAGAGTCTGCACACAAAGTTGACTCTGAAATAAATTTCCGCCGAACCTGGGATCGAACTCACGCTAACAGCGGCCAACTGAATACAAATCCAGCGCGCTACCAACTGAGCTATATCCCCGCCCCAATATAGGCCTCATATTGATTGATTGATTGATGTGACCGAGACACGGCGCCGGCAGCGTAGGTCACGATCAGGTCACTAACATTCGTAACCTTGGTTAGGTGAAAAAGAGGCCTGTCTGCACCTTTGTGTTGCATAACCCGCCGTGGACCGAAAAGGTAATGTGACCGACCACCAGCGCCAGCAGTATAGGTCACGATCAGGTCAGGTGGACTGCATCACTGGATGTAATTTATAACTGCTTCTGAAATATGCTCCCAGAAAATAAGGATCAGTACTTTGAAGCTCCATATCTCTGAAACTACAAATAATGAAATTGTTTAACTGGCTATATAATTATGCTCGGAAAGGCCATTCTTCTACTTTTTCTTTTTCTGCGTTCTCCCCGTACCTAGGAGAAAAACGCGTATGTGACCGCTTTTAAGTTCCCACCACATTGGGGGTCACATTCCGTCTTCGGGGAGGATGAGTACTTTGGTACGTGTGTTTGTGTAGCCGGCATTCACCCGTCAATATTTTAATAGCATCATGCTTTAACCCATTTCTTTCTAGGGAGATTTTTTCTAAGGGCTTACAAAAATAAGATATTTTATTATCAGATCAGCTTGTAAAGGAGATACTATTTAAAAAAAAACAAAGAAGTCGAATGCGTGGTGACAACTGCCGCTCCGACTGAGGGGGGATTTACTAAAAAGAAAGGAAGGGGGTGGGGGGGGGAGGTGTTCGGGAAGAGGTCGAGGGCAAAGGGATACAGAGCCGATACGATTACGATGTTGAGGGGGGGGGGGGGGGGGGCAGCAAATATGTGCATGCACGTGGTGGTCAGTAACATTTTTCACACAACTTGCCGTTTGCTTTTAATCCTACTTACATATGTTCATTTCTCTTGTGTTATTTTATTTCTGTCAGAAGAAAAGGGATGAATGAAAGACATGACCGGCTGGATAAAATATATCTGAGTGAAACGTTACTTCTTCAAGAGTCCGTCTTTGATTTCTTTTTTCTCTTATTTTTAACAATTTAGATTGATTTTATTTATGTCAATTTCTCGCGAAAACATTGTTTTCAATGCTGACTGGTGCGTGGTGTCTTGGTGCGTGGTTCGAACATGACTGTGGTGTCCAGCTCAAGTCGTGTCTTCCGCGTGTGATGTTTGAAGTGGGCCTATTTGGACGAAGCTAAGTAGATGGGGAGTACGAACATCAGCAGATTCCACGATTTTATGATCCTACCGGGGATAAGAGACAGAGACTGTCAAGTGCTCTTACATGAACCAGTCTGTCCGATCGAGTCAAGGTGTGATTTTTGCGTTCTACTTACACGCCTGTATTCTCAGCTCACAACTCCTCGCAAAACATCTCAAAGAAAAGTGACATTGCATGAGTCGGAAAGATAATAGGAAAGATTTAGACCTCAGAATAGGGTCAATTAGAGACGATAAACCAAAGCACAAAGAATACTACACAGCATTACGTGTATTTTTTGCACGCGATCTGTTTCTCGTAAGGCACGCAATAAGGACGCCTGTTAACCCGTGATTTGTAAAAATTTAAACAAAAAATGTAATTCTTTTTTCATGTCTTTCTTGTCCCATCGCTGAGAAATTCGGATCGCTTCCTCCAAGTGGAAAGCTAGCAAGCGATGGGACAAGAAATACATACACAAAAATATATATAATAGATCCCTTGACTTTGGGGTAGCACGACTAGGTTGCTGCTAGCTTTCCACTGGGAGGAAGTGACCCTAATTTCCCAGCGATGGGACAATCTATAAATGAAAAACAAATCTGAAAAAAAATCTTATAGATCCCTTGACTTTCGGGGTAGCGCGACTCTGTAGTTGCTGCTAGCTTTCCATTGGGAGGAAGCGACCCGAATTTCCCAGCAATGGAACAATCTAGTAATGAAAAAAAATAATCTAATATATCCCTTGACTTGGGGATAGTGCGACTCTGTTGCTGCTAGCTTTCCATTGGGTGGAAGCGACCCGACTTTCGCAGCGTTCGGGCAATCTAGTAATGAAAAAAAAATCAAAAAAAATCCAATAGATCCCTTGACTTAAGGGTAGCGCGACTCTGTTGCTGCTAGCTTTTTATTGGGAAGAAGCGACCCGAATCTTCCAGCGATGAGACAATCTAGAAATCTAATAGATCCCTTGACTTGGGATGTTAAGCTACTGGGATTGGGGCGAAATGGGATAACGGCGATCCGGGATTGCGCCAAAATGGGATGTGGAGCTAATGGTACATGACATGGTGGTAAAATGACACTTGGCCTGAGAAATGTCGCCAAAATGCGATGAGGGCGAATTGGGATAACGGCGAAACGGGACTAATAGATCCCTTGACTTTGGGGTAGTGCGACTCTGTCACTGCTAGCTTTCCACTGGGAGGAAGCGACCGGAATTTCCCAATGATGGGACATCCTAGTAATGAAGAAAAAAACCAATCTTAAAATTAACAGAGTCGCAATACCCCTAAAGTCAAGGGGTTTCGTTTTTGTCCCTTGACTTTGAGGATGACAAGAAAATATCGGGCGCAAAAACGTGATTTGTAAAAACATTTTTACAAATAGCGAGGCGCGCCCCGCGATTTGTAAAAATGTTTTTACAACTGGCGGGGCGCGCTCCGTGATTTGTAATTATTTTTTTTACATTTTTTACAAATCACGGGTTAACAACGGCTTATTGCTACACAAAGCATCTAGTGGGCAACGAATTCTGATTTTTTTTAAAGTTTTTTTGTGTGAGTAAGAATATTTTTTATGTGCACCCCAACCCCCTCCCCAAAGTTGATTTGGTACGATGAAAAGATAAGAAAATCTTCCAAGCCATTTGGTCGTTTCAATGACGTAAACTAGTTATAATTAAAAAAAAACTAAAACCCATGTGCCTACTTTTTTATGACGTGTAGAATAGACCTCCGAACCGCATATCTACACTATGTTGTATTCCAACCATCCCCTAACTTAATAGGTCTGGCACTGACAAACATATCTGACTGCCCAACCGACCATCGCGTGCGATCCAGAGCAACTGAATAATAGTGACTATCCACAATAGAACAATTTAATTCCAACCAAAATGGTACGGAACAGTTTCCTATCTATATGCGTTGGAAGGCGTCTGCATTTAGAGTAATGTTTGTCCCGGGCTAAAGTATTTTAATGTATATTCAGAACTCATTCTCGTCATATGGACATAATACAGTTAACTTGTTTTAGTTTGCCAAGTTGTACCTTGTATTCATATAAATTAACAATCCTTGTGTAAAAGAACAAACGGGTGTAGCTCGGTTGGTTTGACAGGAACACGGCGACAATAAACATTTCCAGCTGACGACGGTGGTCAACTCAACCGGACCAATGATGTGTGACCTATGAAGTAGGATCCTTTACAGTGAATTGCAATTGTTGTGTCTGCTGCTCTCTCATCATGTACTTGAAAGCCCTTTACATCAGTCTTTCATGACAAACCTTGCTTTAACAATTGCCTCTTGAAAAAGCACTGATTTCAATTAGTAACATAGTGACAGCTTAGGGTAACCTTCGCCTACATTCTCTTGCTAAGTGTGTACAGAGAGGAAGAGAGAGAGAGAGAGAGAGAGAGAGAGAGAGAGAGAGAGAGAGAGAGAGAGAGAGAGAGAGAGAGAGAGAGAGAGAGTGAGAGAGAGACTTAGACTTAGACTTAGAACATTTTATTGACATAAATGGTAAACATTTTAAGCCAAGGGCCTAATCTTACAACGTGCCCTTTACATTCACACTAACACATCCGCACGCATATAACCAACATAATATAATGAAATCATATAGGCATAACATGTAAATGTACAGTAAATAGGCATAAGCACCACGGCCACACGAAACACACAGTCTAATAAATATACGAAGTAAAACAATATGAATACTATATGCTATTAATATGTAATATGACGTGAATATAATTATATAGTAATATTAATATAGTATACATTAGACAGAACTGTAAGATTCACATAATTATGTCACCGTGGGTGTGTACTTACAGAGAACAGTTTAGATGTTTTTTTAAGGAAGATTTAAAGATATTTACAGATTTGCTAGTTTTAACATTCGAAGGAAGAGAGTTGCACCTTGACGGCCCAGCAAAGGAGAGAGAGAGAGAGAGAGAGAGAGAGAGAGAGAGAGAGAGAGAGAGAGAGAGAGAGAGAGAGAGAGAGAGAGAGAGCTCAGAACTCAGAACTTTATTACATAAGGATAAAGGTTTTAGGCTTAGCCTAATCTTCCAACCTGTCCTTGGAACATACTACAGAGAATAATTGTAAACGAAAGCAAAGACTGCGCACACACACACACACACACACACACACACACACACATCCACACACACACCCTCGTATACACACACACGCACACACAAGCTCACACACACTTACACACACACACACACACACACACACACACGCACACACACACACACACACATGCACACATATACACACACACATGCTCGCGCGCGCGAGCGTGCGCTCGCTTACCTACACACATGCACATGCTATCATTTCATACCTAAAAGGAGCAGTATCTAATCAAAGTATTAAAGGTCAACCACATTGCTCGGTCAAAAAAATTCTGCTGAGAGAACATTACTAAATAGTACCAGATGCAAAATATTGGCAAGCAAAGTCCTTTGGTTTAATAGATATCGATCAATGAAAGTGGGTTTTCATACCTGCAATTAAGGGTAAGGGAAGTAAGAATCTAAAACGCAGCCATGGCTGATCTCCCCTCGCAGTGACGTCAGCAGCTGTATTGGCATGGCAGACCATGAAGAAAACAGTGAAACAAGCAGCGTTTCTTCACTGGAACTATCGTGCTACAGTAGTGATTTTGAGGTTTTGAATGAACACGATCTTCAACCATACCAGTTTGAACCTGAGCTGTCCGATGCTGAGGTTGAAGAAACACCCGACAGAGACGATTTTAGCGAGTCTCTCGATCGTTTGATGTCCACCAACTGGTAAGAAACTACCACTGATTCAGTGATTGTGAGACTCTTCCTCGTATATATTCCTATTATAGAATCGATTCTGGTAGAGCTTGTTTTGCAGTCAGTAATTTGTAAAGTTTGTGCGATGTCTTCTTTTACCCTTGATGCAATTCATGCATGCCAGAAAGTGATGCGCATTCCTGATTATAATTTTAGTCAAAACATCATCCTACTGAGTAGTCAGTATGCCCACTCAATCATTGCTAGTAGCAGTCCCCAAAACTAAAACTAGCCAAATCAGTACACGTATGAATATACCAATGTTCCAATGGAATAACAATTTATTATGGTTTTGTCTAGACATAATGGTCACTACCATTGGTTGTGAATTTGTCCATTTCAGTTGTTTTACTGCCTTAGTAGATCAATTTTTTTGTGTGAGTTTGTAGACTGCAGAGAATTTGAACTAAACTTGTATCAAATTTTGTGTGTGCAGGTGTCAGTGCGCAAACTGTGCAGGCATGGGCTCAATCCGAGAATGCCGCTGTTGTCAAGAAATTCCAGAAATGGAATCACTGACAGTAAGCACAGGGGTGGGCTGCATCACTGACCACCCTGGCTTCAGATCAGTGTGCTTGGACCACTATGTCTTGGAGACATGCTATCACTGGTACAACCAGCAGTATGGGAGGGCTATACAGGATGCTAATGAGTAAGTTATTTTTTTTTTTAGAATTGTAATCATGATACTATAAATAGGTTTATGTCATAGATGTGCAAAAACAAATAACAATAAAATAAAAAAATGAAAATTAATTGTCAGATATTCATTTTTATTTCAAGACAATTCATTTATTCGCATGTGCTAATTCTGAGCAAAGCAATATGGGGAATGTTTTCAAGTATCCTGATTGTACACTTTGTGTACTGTGGACTGGGTGGCCGAGTGGTAACGCACTTGCGCTCGGAAGCGAGAGGTTGCGAGTTCGACCCTGGGTCAGGGCGTTAGCAATTTTCTCCCCCCTTTCCTAACCTAGGTGGTGGGTGCTAGTCTTTCGGATGAGACGAAACGCCGAGGTCCCTTCGTGTACACTACATTGGGGTGTGCACGTTAAAGATCCCACCATTGACAAAAGGGTCTTGTGTGTGGCGCACGTTATATGTCTTTCGGATGAGATGAAAAACCGAGGTCCCTTTGTGTACACTACATTGGGGTGTGCACGTTAAAGATCCCACGATTGACAAAAGGGTCTTTCCTGGCAAAATTGTATCGGCATAGATAAAAATGTCCACCAAAATACCCGTGTGACTTGGAATAATAGGCCGTGAAAAGTAGGATATGCGCCGAAATGGCTGCGATCTGCTGGCCGATGTGAATGCGTGATGTATTGTGTACAAAAAATTCCATCTCACACGGCATAAATAAATCCCTGCGCCTTGAATATGTGCGCGATATAAATTGCATAAAATTTTTTTTTTTAAATCCCTGCGCTTAGAACTGTACCCACGGAATACGCGCGATATAAGCCTCATATTGATTGATTGATTGATACTGTCATTAATACTGTATGCTTGTTTTTCTTTCCAGGCAGTATCGGTATGTAGCTTACCGCATGCTTGTGCGGTGGGTCTGGAAATGGCTGGGAGAGACATCAGGGTCACCTTACCAGCTTGTGCGGTTGCAAGAATTAGAGAACAGTTTCCTAGTGCAGATGGGCAGTACGTGGGTTATAGGGACCCACGACCTCCCGATCACAGGGCGGACGCCTTACCACTAGGCCACCGTGCCGGTTTGTCTTATTAGTGCAGTAGACGAATTCTGGCATTGTAGAGTGACATACTGTGTCCGGTCAGCAAGATACGATTTAAAGAAGTCACAGACCGAATCGTTTCTCAAATAATAGTGAGCGAGAGAGAGAGAGAGAGAGAGAGAGAGAGAGAGAGAGAGAGAGGAGAGAGAGAGAGAGAGAGACGGACGGAATGACGGGCGGGCGGGCAGGCTTACAGACAGACAGATAGACAGACAGTCAGTCAGACAGACAGACAGACAGACAGACATACAGACAGACAGGAAAAGAGAGAGAAAGAGAGAGACACATACACACATACAGACGGACGGACGCGCAGACAGACAGACAGACAGACAGGCAGACAGACAGACAGACAGACAGACAGACAGACAGACATATTGAATGACTGACTGAGAAGTGGCGGACGATGACAGAAACATAGACATATTTATACGGTGATATCAACACCATCATGGGTTGACTAACTCTGTAAGTATGCTTTGGTACAGATCTGGAAGAACATTTTATGAAAACAGTACCACTGGTACGCGTGATTATTGACACGTAGTGTTTTCGGTAACCGCTCTTTTCATTTTTGGTGCGTCGATGTATTTTCTCATTCATATTCGAGCATAATCATGTTCTCGGCTTTCAGTGTCAGTGAGTACTAAACGCAGGGGAGACCTAATTGGGTAATACTGTCATGTATTTTAAATTTCAACAATATCGGGAAGATTTAAGTCGGGAAAGCCGGGGGGGGGGGGGGGGGGGTGTCAGAGAGATGATGACTATCAGAGACTTGCCAATTCAAGGATTTCATCCAAAATGTTGTCTAATCTTATCAAGCTGAGCTAAGTTATGTGAACACACAAACAAACCTTTAAGAAAGATTCACTCAAGCATAACATTCGATAAAAACATAAAACAACATGACATGCCAATAATCAAATACTAGATCATTAACATGGTAACCACAGGGTAATCAAAATCTATCACTTAACCTTATACAACTATGTACCTATGTTGCAACTGTTTTGACATGTGCAAGTTATCCATAGAGGTTGAATACAGCGAATGAAATTGTTTTGAGCGTTCCAGCGCCGTTAGTTTTCTGAAATGAATCAATCAATCAATATGAGGCTTATATAGCTATTCTGATGAACACGTGGGGGAATTCGGGGGCTGTGGTCTCTTCCGATCATCAAAGCATAATGCTACGGAAGTCGGCCATTTTTCTCAATATCCAAAAGCATATTGTCGATAACAAAGACGCATGGTTCCGGTTTACCCATCTGTACCACGGCGATGTTTCTATCGACAACAGCATACACTGACAACATAAAAAGCTGTTTCAACAATTGTGTTGTGAAATCGAATGCACTTGGAGTCAGTTTTTCTTCCAAAGTCAGAAAGCGTGTAGCGGTGTGCATGCCTGCGCGAACATGATGCGCGTAAGAAGTTTGTCTGCTATCAAAACCTGAGATCAACGCATCGACGCAAAAACTGTCATTTTGTAAGTTTGGAACAACAAATCAAGGTCATAACAGCTATATAATCGCTATTGTGTTTTCAGCGTAGCAATAGGGTCCGATATTTAGACTCGAACAAGTATAATGCGACTCGTCTTCGACTCGTCGGCATTATACTTGTCTCGTCTAAATATCGGACCCTATTGCTACGCTGAAAACACAATAGGTGTTAATATCGCG
>NC_090250.1:32010836-32014413 GCF_037325665.1 Littorina saxatilis | reverse complement strand
CTCTCTCTCTCTCTCTCTCTCTCTCTCTCTCTCTCTCTCTCTCCCGCTCTATCTCTCTCTCTCTCTCCCTCTCTCTCTCTCTCCCTCTCTATCTCTCTGTCTCTCTTTCTCTTTCTCTCTCTTCCTCTCTCTCCCTCTCTCTCTTCCTCTCCCTCTCTCTCTCTCTCTTCCTCTCCCTCTCTCTTCCTCTCTCCCTCTCTCTCTCTCTTCCTCTCTCCCTCTCTCCCTCTCTCTTTTGCTGATCCCTTGTGTCCCCATTTATCTGCACTTTAAATTCGCACACGACCCCATGCCCACCCCCATTCCTACACCACCTCCCCCACCACTACTCCGCTCCTCTGCCCCCTTCCTCGTCGTATGAGAAGACTTCTTAGGAACGCTTTTGCCAGACCAAAATATTTACAGATGTCCTCCGCATTCCACAAAATCTGGTTATCAGACGACCGGGTTTCTTGAATTCTCATAACGTTTTAGTCGATTATCTGAAATATACAGCTTTTTGATTGTATCTGTTTATGTCTTGCATCACCGAGTCGTCGATAAGGTATTTAGTTTTCTATTCGGTTTTGTTTTTAATTTACAACTTACAGGAGATGTTTTACAGAGAATGGGAAAACAGAACGATTCGCAACCACTTTGTCGTTTACACATCATCTTAATTCAAAAGCAGTTTGGGAGAGGACCACAGAGAGCAATAGAGAGATAGAAACTGAAACTGAAACTGAAACTGAACTTTATTACGAAAGGATAGAGGTTTTAGGCAAAGCCTAATCTTACAACCTGTCCCTTATACAAACACTTAATACAGACGCACAGAATATAGATAGTAAAATTGACAAGGTTATTGTTTCTTACAGACGTACATAATGTAAATAGTAATAAGGAAAAGGGTTATGGTTTTGTATACACACTCACAAATGGGAAAAACAATATAGTATGGAAATTGCAGCATAGTTGCAATAATGCATTGCATATAAACATCCAAAACAACTAATAACAAAATGGAGGAAAAAACAATGTGGGGAGGAATTGTCCATATCATCTGCATGTATATCATTATCAATACACATAAAGAACAATCAAAATACAAACATAACTTGACTAAATGTAAAAAGCACTAAAATATCAGACATGAAAAGTGTCTGTTTGTTTATGTGTTTGTTTGTTTGCTTAACGCCCAGCCGACCACGAAGGGCCATATCAGGGCGGTATGAAAAGTGTTCTATTTACCCATAAAGCGGGAATGAAACTGGCGCCTAAACGTTTTCACAGAGGAGGCATTTCGGAGGGGTAGGGGTATGGAATTCCATAGAGACGCTCCTGAGAAGGCTAAACTTGACTTATACAAGTCTAGACGAGGGATGGGGGGAATCAGGTTCTGGGACCCATATCTTTTTGTGGCATGTCTAAAATGTAATTTTAAATATCCAGGAACATTATTGTTAATTACTTTGTACATAAAGACAGCCTTGTTTAGCGTCAACTGATCTTTCAAGGGAAGGAAATTAAGGAGCTTTAATTTATCATCTGTTGGCTTATTTGACTCATGCAGAATTAGTTTTGCAGCACGGTGATGAAGAGAATTGAGTCGTTTGAGATGAACATCACTGCAGTTATCCCAAAGTGTTGAAGCAAAGTTGATATGGGGCATTATGTGGGCGTAATAAAACAACTTGAGTGCTTCCACATCGGCATAATGTCTTAATTTAGACAATAAGTACAAATTTTTAGATACTAATTTGCAAATTGTACTCAAGTGAGTTTGCCATTTCAATTCTTGATCAACGGTAACCCCTAATAATTTATGCTCTTTAACTTGTTGCACTTGAGTTGAATCTATTGACAGTTGAAGCTGTAAGGGTTTTAATTGGTGTTTTTGTCTAGTTGTAATCACCATACTTTTCGTCTTAACAGGGTGAATAACCATTGCATTAGTGGTGCACCATTCTGTAATCTCATCTATACTTGTTTGAAGAGATTGGTTGACGGCTACCAAAGACTTCTGACTGGTGTGGATTGATGAATCATCCGCAAAGAACTCACATCTTACTTTCTCATCTGACACATGTAGAGGTAAATCATTTATATAAATACAGAACAATATAGGTCCTAATACAGACCCTTGAGGCACACCACTTTTGACAAAATCTTTCGACGAAGTTTTACAGTTGATGAATACATATTGTGTCCGTTTTGAAAGAAGAAGGCACAAGCAGAGTCATCTTTTAAGTGGCATTGTAATTTCTTTAATAATAAGGAGTGGTCTACAAGGTCAAAGGCTTTTTTAAAGTCCAGGAATAACGCTCCTGTTACTTCGGACTCATTAATAGCTGATAGCCAAGTTTTACATAAAAAGCTGAGAGCAGTGTGGCACGAATGCTTAGAGCGAAATCCAGACTGAAATGGATGAAACAAATTCATTCGTTCCATATATTCCAGTAAATATTTCTGAATATGCTTCTCCAAAGGCTTAGATAAAACAGGTAAGAGGGAAATTGGTCGAAAGTTTTTAGGGTCCGCAAGATCCTTGCTTTTTGGGAGTGGCACTACCTTGGCACATTTTAAAATAGAGGGGAAAACGTTTTGTTGTATGCCAAGGTTGTAGACATAAGTCAGTGAATCAATTATGTATGGTAAAGCAAGTTTGAGCAACCGGACAGGAATCTTATCGGGACCCATTGACTTTTTATTCGCCATCTGTTCTATCAGTTTTCCAACCTCGTGGACAGTAATGGGTGGAATAGAAAACGTTTCGTTTTGAGTCAACTTTTGTCCACAAAATGTTTTTAATTTATCTAGAGAGACATCATTATCAAGGGACTCATTCTGCGTGAGACAGGCTTTCAGTTTCTCTGCGAGCGAAATAAAGTGTTGATTAAAATCTTCTGAAGTTATTTGTGACGGAGAATTGGTCGATCTCTTTCGAGATTTATCAAGAACTTCATTCATTGCTCGCCAAATTGTAGAAGTATCTCTCTCATCAGAAAGCAATTTATCAAAATAATCTGCTTTTGCTTGCCTTACCGTTTTCAAAACTTCATTCCTTTGTAATTTGTACTCGCTTTTCATGTTATGTTCTTTAAAGAAATCACGCAACGCCATAGCCTCAATAATGTCCGATGTCAACCAAGGGGGCAGGTGGGGATGTTTCACTCTATGCTGACGTAGTGGAGCGTGTTTATCAATAATGGAACACAACATATCATGAAAAAGATTGCAAGCATCTTCTGCGTTACTGCAATTAAATACGCTTTGAAATGGCGCTTGATTAAGATCACAGAAAAAGGCAGACTCGTCAAAGTATTTAAAACTTCTGTACTCGATAGTTGTATGACCTTTATGCTGTGATTTGGGCAATCTCAGAACAATCGAGCAAAAAACAGAATAATGATCACTGAAAGTGGAGTGTACTACTTGTACAGACACCCATACACACAGACAGACAGACAGACAGACAGACAGACAGACAGACAGACAGACAGACAGACACACACACACACACACACACACACACACACACACACACACACACACACACACACACACACACACACACACACACACACACATTTAACAT
>NC_090250.1:31990836-32005836 GCF_037325665.1 Littorina saxatilis | reverse complement strand
AGCGTAGGCCTGGAAGTTTATTCAGAACGCAGATTAAAAACAGAATCCAGCGCACCTTAGTCTTCACACACTGACAGACAGGACGGGGTTTGTACTCTCTCAAACCGCACAAGCACTCAACGACCAGAGGCAAAGAAGATCAAAAACGGATTCAATTATCTCATCCCTGAAGTGCCTCTCGGCATGCAGACAAACTAAACACGTAATAAGTGAAATGAAAACAATTACCTGTATCAACAGCAGGAAACGCTCGTTTCCCACCCAGTGGCCTTTTTGATTTCATTAAGATATTCCCGCAGATTGGATTAATCTCATACGTGACGGAGGTGCGGGGCCGGGGATAATACGCACCGTAAATAATGTGATTGCACGTACCTGATGGTCTGACCTGGGTTAGCGACGACGTAATGCATCCGCTGACACCTCCGGTGATTCTTTACCGCGAGAGAGAAATTCTAAAAAAAACACGTTCAGTGGGTGTTATAGAAAGAAAACATCAACTGAATTTGACCATTATTTTGCTCTCCGGGTTTCGCAGTTGCATTAACGTATTAGTCTAAAGGCGATTTACTGCGCACTGTCTTGTAAAGGAAACTTGGCATTTCATGTTAAGAATTTATGTTCATCCCAAAATCCACTCTCTCTCTCTCTCTCTCTCTCTCTCTCTCTCTCTCTCTCTCTCTCTCTCTCTCTCTCTCTCTCTCTCTCTCTCTCTCTCTCTCTCTCTCACTTCCTTGAAGGCACACTCTTTCACGTAAAAACAGTTCCGCTCCCCATTAAGCTTTGGCCTCAACAACTAGGCCCACTTCTCTCCATTTGGACCAAAGATCAACACACGTGATCCCGTGAAGAGTTTAAATCAAAGACTGCCAATAGTGTCAATTTACAAAATCAAAAGATCTAAATATGTCCACTCTGTACATGAAACAGTCATCATTTTGAATGTCGGTATATGTCCAAGTACAGGGATTGTCTTACTTCACGTTTTCTTCTGTTTCTTGTCTACTCCACGTAAAAGCCGCGACAGATCTGAAATGGTTAGCCGAACTGTTTTTAAGTCAAGGGCGTTGCCTTGGCTAAAGCTCTGATCTCCAAATAAAATGAAAAAGGGAATGAGAGAGAGAGAGAGAGAGAGAGAGAGAGAGAGAGAGAGAGAGAGAGAGAACAAGAACAAGAACAAGAACAAGAACAAATCTTTAATTGGCTAAGGCCACAGCCCCTTACAATAGTGGTTAAAATAACAGCAATAGTATCTGCACAGTTATAAATTATAGTCACGCATAAAATTCAACAAATACATTAAAACCTTGATGACATATCACTGAACCTCATTTATAAGGGTTCGTCTCTTCTGCAGCATGAAGAACACAAATCTGCTGAAGCTGTTCATCACATTTTCCTCATTATTGCCACAGAAATACACAAGTTGTTGTTGCAGCGTCTTAGAGTTCGAGATTTTCAAATACTTTGCTCGAAGGTCTTGATAAAAAGGACATAAAAATACAACATGGTGTTCATCTTCTTTATCAGCTGTACAGAGAGGACAGTTTCTTGTCGTTTGGTTTGGTGCTTACCGAAACTTGTGAGCGTTGATTTCGGATACTCCTGCGCGGAAACGAGTAAGAGCAACTCTGTACTTAATATCTTCGATTAATTCAATGTATTTCTCTTTTTCCAAGCATGTTTTGTAACAATTATAAATGTCAAAACGTTCACTGCATTCTAAAAAGGAGAACCATTCTTGACAAAAACAATCTTGTAAACGTCTTTTAAACTCTTGTAAGAAACACTTCTCATTCCCAACCGTTCCGTACATCCACACAGCAGCAAAACCATTACAACATAAAAGACTCTGCACATGTGAGACCCAATTTGTGTGGCCCTTCGATGCCAAATTACATAAAGCTTTATATGCAATCTTGGAATATCTTGAATCAGGTTGCTTCAGCAGTGTAAACCAGTATTTCACACATCTGACTGCAGAGTTAATATACAGCGGATGTCTTCCCAATTCACCATACACAATGTTGTTTGGAGTTCGAATTGTCACTTTCAGAAACTTTTTACACGCAAACAGGTGGACCCTTTCCACAGAGTCATACTTTCCATATCCCCATAGCTCTGAACCATACAAGAGCATAGGAGCGATCCGTGCGTCAAACAGTTTGAAAAACACCTTTGCCGAATGGCAGCCAAGTCTGTTCAGTAATCTAACGATTTCGATCACTCCCTTTTTCGCCATGGTTGTCTTTGTTTCTACTGCAATGTTCCAGCTCAGTTGGGTGGAAAGGGTTACACCGAGATATCTAAACGAGTTCACAATCTCAAGACGATCCATTCCGTAGAACCACTTCTCTTTCTGTGCAATGTGCCCGCCCTTTCTAAAAACCATGACCTTAGTCTTTGTCAAGTTCACGTTCAGACACAGTTTTTCTGCAGAGCAGCGCAGGACATTAAGCTGGTTTTGTAGGCCCACTACAGTGCTGGATAACAGCGCAATGTCGTCAGCAAAAAGCATTACAAACAGTTCTAACTCAGACTGATATTACAGGATATCACATGTATCATGGTTGTTGGCGTGTGTGTCAACACTCAGTTATGCGCGCAGATGACACAACAGTGACACAATTTCAGAGATAAATAGTTATGTATTTATTGATCTGTGATTTGTTTTGTTTTTTTATTTCAAAAAAGAATATGTTTTGCATGGATAGTAGTTTGTGTTGCCGCATTAATGTGAACGTTGAACATATCTGCTTGCTATAGCACTGTTTTAAGAGAGAGAGAGAGAGATAGATAGAGAGAGAGAGAGAGAGAGAGAGAGAGAGAGAGAGAGAGAAGAGAGAGAGAGAGAGAGAGAGAGAGAGAGAGAGAGAGAGAGAGAGAGAGAGAGAGAGAGAGAGAGAGAGAGAAAGAGAGAGAGACAATGACAATGACAAATTATTTATTTACGAGGGTAGTGGCATAAGCAAACAGGTGCTTTTTTACATCTAGCCCTCGCCCATGGGAGGGTTTAATCTAATGATAATACGTTTTAAAAATGTTGCAATATCAAATAAAGAAGTAATAACAAGTCGCGTAAGGCGAACATACAATATTTAGTCAAGTAGCTGTCGAACTCACAGAATGAAACTGAACGCAATGCCATTTTTCAGCAAGACCGTATACTCGTAGCATCGTCAATCCACCGCTCATGGCAAAGGCAGTGAAATTGACAAGAAGAGCGGGGTAGTAGTTGCGCTAAGAAGGATAGCACGCTTTTCTGTACCTCTCTTTGTTTTAACTTTCTGAGCGTGTTTTTAATCCAAACATATCATATCTATATGTTTTTGGAATCAGGAACCGACAAGGAATAAGATGAAAGTGTTTTTAAATTGATTTGGACAATTTAATTTTGATAATAATTTTTATATATTTAATTTTCAGAGCTTGTTTTTAATCCGAATATAACATATTTATATGTTTTTGGAATCAGCAAATGATGGAGAATAAGATAAATGTAAATTTGGATCGTTTTATAATTTTTTTATTTTTTTATTTTCAGATATTTAATGACCAAAGTCATTAATTAATTTTTAAGTCATCACGCTGAAATGCAATACCGAAGTCTGGGCTTCGTCGAAGACTACTTGACCAAAATTTCAACCAATTTGGTTGAAAAATGAGAGCGTGACAGTGCCGCCTCAACTTTCACGAAAAGCCGGATATGACGTCATCAAAGACATTTATCGAAAAAAGGAAAAAATTGTTCAAGGATATCAATCCCAGGAACTTTCATGTAAAATTTCATAAAGATCGGCCCAGTAGTTTGGTCTGAATCGCTCTACACGCACGCACGCACACACACACATACACACACACACACACATACACCACGACCCTCGTTTCGATTCCCCCTCTATGTTAAAACATTTAGTCAAAACTTGACTAAATGTAAAAAACACAACAACTTCGAGTTGTACTGATCTTGTCTTAATGAAAAAAGAAATCTTTATGATTTTAAGAATGCTTGCGTTACAAGCTGTCAATTTATTATTTAGATTTTAAAAGTTAGTTCTAGCGCCAAAACGAGGTGTAGGCCTATTTTCAAAATGGCTGCCCCATAGCTGTGCACGTTTTAAGTTCAAGAACCCGAGTAGTCAGCAAAGCATAACTCCAGAAGGAACAAAATGAGTGATCTTACTTCTATCACTGTACTTGTTATTTTTCTCATCACTTTCATTTCAGTGGAATTAGCTCTTTCAACTTTTCCAACATCAGCATTTCCATCATACGCATGAAAGTCAGAATGGATTACTTCGCTTCATTTTGTAACAAGCGAGTGTATTGAACAGCAGAAGACACACAAACACGTGACACAAACCACCAAGAGTATAACCAGGCTTAGGTCACACACACACACGCACACGGACACACGCAGACACACACACACACACACACACACACACACAATACAACCAGAATACAAAAATATCGTGTCTACTGTATGCAGATGATCTAGTACTTCTTTCAAAATCAAAAATAGGATTACAAAATAAGTTAGATTATCTAAATAACTATTGCCTACAGTGGGGTTTGAAAATTAACATAGAAAAAACAAAAATTATAGTATTTTGTCATATAAATCCAAAAATGCACACAATATTTAAATGTGGAACTGATGTAATCAAAGTAACAGATCAATATAAATATTTAGGTGTCATATTCAACAAGAATGGAAATTTTGATACAGCTCAAGATCATTTAAGTAAACAAGGTAATAAAGCAGCACATTCCCTCCGCAGAATTTTCAGCAATCAAAACGTGCAAATAGACACAATGATACATTTATTTGATTCACTTGTAAATCCGATATTAACATATGGCGCTGAAATCTGGTATCCGTTTACGTTTAATAATAAAATAAAACAAACAAATACTGATCATTTCTTTGGATCATGTTTATCTAGCAAAACTCCTCATGAATTTGTTCATATCAAATTTTGTCGATTCCTTCTTGGAGTTCATAGAAAAGCTATGTGGATACCTGTACTGGGGGAATTAGGAAGGTTCCCTTTAGGATTAAAAATGTTATCACAAACAATAGCATTCTGGGCGCATATTCTAGACTCCAAACAAGATTCGTATATACATCAATTATATGACTCAATGTTGCTCCATCCGACAGAAACGCCATGGCTACAATTTGTTAGACAATCTCTTTGTAACTTAGGTTTTAGTCACGTTTGGCATAACCAATCTACATTAAATGTACACAAATTAAAGTTTGCCATTGACAAAAAACAACAAGAGGAATATATAAGATACTGGACAAAAGAAAAATCAGATACATATTCCAGACTTAAGTTTTATTCTATGATCAGTAAATCTTACGAAATGCAGTCATACTTAATACAAATTAAGAATAATAAACACAGAAAGATGTTAAGCAGATTAAGGACTAGCACACATTGTCTAAAAATTGAAAGTGGAAGACATCAGAATATCCCTAAAGAAAATCGTCTTTGTATTGAATGCAATGTCATAGAAGATGAAATACATTTTCTAGATAAATGCAATAAATATGTTAAATTAAGGGATGAATTTAAAGAAGATGCTTCACATATCAATATGAAATATGCTAACAAAAATCCAAGTAACTTATTTTTAGAAGACGAAGTTCAAGTTCGTCTTGGCAAATTTGTTACGGATTGTTTTAGCATTGTATAATGCATTATTATTATTTGTTGTTTGTTGTGTCAATAACTTTACTGGTTCATGACAATAAACATTATTCTATATATTCTATTCTATTATTCACACACACACACACACACACACACACACACACACACACATGTATAAACATACGCACGCACACACGCACGCATATACACATGCACACACCACAGTAGTATGCTTGGATAAGCATTGGAATTCTGTTAAAACTCATAAGCGCCCCGGTAAGCTTCAGTCAACCTATACCATTTTCTGGAACCCTTGTTCTGATTTCCCTGATTGGGACGAGTCACTTCTTGACCTGTTCCATGAACAAAACAAACGTTTCAAAATCAATTTTTCTCACTCCTTTCTTTCTCAAAAACAAAGAGTCGGGTGAATTGTCTTTCTTTCATGCCTCGGTCAATAACCACTCTGTCTTACAACGACCGCGCCTGATCAACTCAAAGCAGGACTTTCTTTCATTTCTCGGAAATCAGTGACCATGACATTCTGGAACAAGTTAGACTCGAACGCCCAAACTCTCGGTATTATGTTCACAGCATCATGTCTTCTAGTTTCTATGTCACCGTCCTTTGTCTGACTTTCCAATCGGTTGTGCCTGTGATAGTCTACCTGACTACATCACAAACACACAGTTCTTGCACAAGCTCCAATACGACGAGAATAATCATTTTCCTTATACTGACGGTCTGTGTCTCTTTCGCTGTCTTGCTTTGTACAAAGGAGCCTTGCGTCATTCTTTGCAAAACCCCACAAAAACCTTGTTCAAACAGTGGGCCGGGCATTCTCCCCCTGTCCACTTTCCGGGGGTCACTTTTTTCAACTTGAGTCGATTGAATCTGAGTTTAATTATGGGGGCGAGGACGCCCCCATTCTATACGGATAGTTTCGAGGTTGACCATGGGCAGCGCCATTTTGTTGTGAAATACGTCATCAGTTTGTGTACACAGGAAGTTGTGACATCCGTCACCCTATGGGAGGGGTGACGTCAAAATTGTTCATCTGTAGAAAGTTGTGAAATTGGTGACGTCAAAATTGGTCATCACAGAGTTTGTGTAACACAGGAAGTTGTGAAATACGTCACCCTATGGGAGGGGTGACGTCAAAATTGTTCAACAAAAACATGATATGTCGCTTTGTGCAGGGTCAACTGCAACAAACTCAAACCGAGCCATTCATACCTAGCTGTATTTGAGTGACTTATATACCCGACATTTTTATTTCTTATTTTTAGCACAGGTGTAGGAAAAATCATGAACCAAAATGTTATTTATTTTCTAATTTAACATTTTTTTTACAAATATGACCATGGTCTTTTAAACATACAGTGACATTAAACATTGTTATGTTAAAAAAAAGAAAAAAGAAAAAAGCTTTTGTGCACAAATCAGAAAATACATTGTACATTTTACCTACAGGCCAAACCGTGAGTGTCTGTGGCAAAGCCCGACCCAGGAAATTGCACTGATCTAAATTGTCAAGAACAGGCGCTTGCATTTGGATGTGTCCAATGATAGTAGGTTTGGTTGTGATCAATCAGAATAATGTAGGAATAAAAATGTATGACAGTTTAGTATGATGACATGTAATTCACATATGCTGAAATATGATATTATACATCATGTAATATTATTATGGCTGTTGCCATGACCATGAAACCCAACAAAGGTTTAATGTAATGTAATTCAAAATACCAAAACCGAGCACCTATTAATCTCGTCTTTGCGCGTGAAGATTGAGGCCGTCTGCCAGTAGCGGTTAGGTCATACAGTGGAACCCCTCTCTAGCGACCTTTAAAATGTTGACAAAAATCGGTCCTTGTGGAGGGGGGTCCTTACAGAGGGAGGGGGGCGGAGTCAGGGGGCCACAAAGAAAGTCAGATTTAAAAAAAAAAGAAAACAGAGAAGTTTGAGTTGCTGACGACCGTTCCCTCTGAAAGCAAACTGCTTCGATTTCATGTTTGTCCTTGGTGTCCACCAGTTCTGGTGCATGTACTACCCTGGCCAAGTTTCCTCTCAAGACATCAAAGAGACCGCCCCAGTATACTCTACAGCCTCTGGGCGAACCACCTCTCATAGCTAAAACTGGGTCAATGACCCCTGGGAAGAAGGTCAGTGTCTATAAAATTTTACTCCTAGGCCTGCGGCCAGGGGGGGGGGGGGGGGAGTATACCGGTACCATTTGAGAATCAGACCAAATGAGAATTGAACCATTTGAGAACATCCTTTTTTTTCAATCACTACATCGAAGGCCTGCGGCCCGGGGTTCACATGGGTTGGTTTGTTTGTTTGTTTCAAACCCACACCCATATACACACATTTCCCATTTAAACCATTTGTCGGCCCCCTGTCGATATTTATCGACTAAGTTCCTTGTGTGAACCATGTGTTTGAGTTTGATGAGAGCCAAACACCTTTCTGTCTCGTTCCTCTGCGTCGTAGCGCTTACAAACATACTGGCGTTATGCGCCTCTTGCGTTACAAAGACCATTTCATGTACATTTCAGATATTGATAAACTCGGTCATGCTTTGGCTTGTTCCAAATGCGGAAAATTCTGGTCTTCTTTGTTTAAAATGAATCGACATGAACAGACTTGTCAGGGTGAGGGCTCAAAAGAAACGTTGAAAGGCGGGGTTTACTCACCACCCAAAACATGTTTCAACAGCTACAAAGCCACGGTGTTCAGGTAGCCACAGATTTTGTTTTTCCTTACAGAGCGACTTTTGATTTTGAGGTGTTTTTTGACACAAATAACCTGCCACAGACAAAATCAGCTGAGTCAAACTGTACACAGTACACAGCCAAACATATTCCTCTTTCTGTTTCTGTATGCAGTAACGTTCCTCATTTCACAGAACCAATCTGTTTTGTGAGTAAAGGTGAGCCGCAAGAACTAGTGGATAACATGGTTAACTACCTAGAACGTATCTCCGAGGCCTCCTACGCTCTTCTTTGTGAAGAATTTAAAGATGTGTTTGACCAGTTGACTGAGGTCGAAGAGACAGATAGCCTCAACATCCCCGTAGAAAGACTCAGACAGAAATTATATGAGTATGTACAAGAACTGCCTGTCGTACGTTTCAATTCTTCTCGCTACGATCTGAATGTGATCAAACCTTTTCTCATTGAAAAGTTTGTCAAAGACAAAACAGCCCATAACGATCTTCCAAAAGACGAAAGTCAGCCTATCTATACTACTCACCACACACACGCACACGGACACACGCAGACACACACACACACACACACACACACACACACACATGTATACACATACGCACGCACACACGCACGCATATACACACACGATTGCTAAACCTACTGCTCTTGACGCTCACGGTCAAGTTCTCAAGATAAAAAGTTGTTATCTGCAACTGGTCACTCAAGTATATTGCGGATGGACTAAAAGTTACATAGTCAATCTGAAGATCAACGCCAACAGCATGCACAGGATCTATAGCCAAATCTGTCCGGCGTGTGGTGGTAAAATGTAGGTAGCAAATTAGTGCGAGTGAATAGGCACGTGAGTACGGAACGTGCACACCAAAAATAGTGCAGCTACTTGCAAAACATCCAGAGGGAAAGAAAGAAAGATAGAAAGTAAGGAAGAAGGGACAGGACAGAAGAAAGAACGAAACCAATTAGATAAATCAACGACTGAACTGACTGACTGACGAAATGACTAACTAACTCACTCACTCACTCACTCACGTACTCATACTCACTCACTCACTCACTCACTCACTCACTCACAAACAATCAAATAAAATAACTAAATAACTAATTAGCCTACTTATAACGAACTAACAAATAACTAACTAACTAACTGACTGACTGACTGACTCACTCACTCACTCACTCACTCACTTACTTAATAACTCATTCACTCGCAGGCTTACTCACTCACTTATTCGATACATAACTAAACGCATGTCGCTGTCTGTATGCTTTGTAGACAGGAATACATAATGCGTGTTCCTGTTAACAAACACAATCCCTTAAACACGGTTACAGTTTCACAATGTCAAGTTACAAGAACAAGTTACGGGAGCTTAGGTCAGTCTGTACGTCTTGACTATAACATGTAATACCCAATATTGACGGACTGTATGATGATATCTTCTGCTATGGTCTGTTGAGACAGTGATATCAAAATCGAGACCGGAGGTCGAGATTTTGATATCACTGTCGAAACAGACCAATACACGTAGCAGAAGATATCTTCACACAGTCAGTCAATGTTAGATATATATTGCTAATTCTCTGGACATTTTGTATTTACTGTAAAAAAATTACAAAAGTATTTGTCTTAGTTTTGGCTGTTCCATATCCCTCCCTCTGATTATTATTTCTTTTTGTTCACTCTTTTCTTGTACTTTTCAGTATTTTAAAATGTCTTTCCTTTCAAAAAGTCTTTAGTCACTTGCTCAACTAAATTCTGGGATAATTACATTTTCATATATATTTGTTTGTTTTTAAATTTAGGTGTTTTTGTTTTTGAAGTGGGGAAGCAATAAAGAGGTCGTCGATATCAAAACTGATATCGACGGAAATGTCGTCGATATCACTGTTGCAATGAGCTCAGTTTTGCCCAATTGATCAATGGAAATCTACGTAACATATGAAATAGTAATATAGTTTAGATGTCGTCCCTCAAAACTTTCAGCGACTTTTTGGTTTATGGGCGTTTTACTCTACTTTTTTTCTTCTCATGTTTCATCCTTTAAATTACCAGCAACAAGTTACGGAAGCTTTGGTCAGTCTTTGCGTATTAAACTGACTAAATTATAAAATATAGTTTAGATGTCGTCCCTCAAAACTTTCAGACTTTTCGATTTCTGAGCGGTTTACTCCACTTTCTTTCGTAAACATTCTTTAAATTACTAGCAACAAGTTACAGAAACTCAGTCTGTACGTCTTAATTCTAAAATGTAGCTTAGATGTCACTCAAAACGTAAAGCGACGTTTCGGCTTCAGAGCGGTTTACTCTACTTTTTTCCTTATACATGAACTCACAGACAGGTGAGCAGTGGTTTATCTAATTAATTGTCGAATCATTTGTACCCGCAGGCAGTGTGTCGTTCATCTTACTAATAACCTGCGTGTAGATATATAGGTGACTTTAAGCTGACTGAGCATTGCGTCGTTTAGTTACGTCTACAGTTTCGTGCTTTCTAGCAGTGTTCTGTCTCTTTGTTCCGAAAATCGTCGAACTGCTGTTAACAAAATAAGAACGCTGTGAACCATGGCGGAAAGCACAGCCAATCATGGCATTAGAGGTTGGGCAAATGGGTAATACAACACTAACAGCCAATCATGGCATTAGAGGTTGGGCAAATGGGTAATACAACACTACTATTCTTTTCTTCTAAGACCTCCACAAATTTCAAAAGTGTTGGTTTAAACAGTGTTTTATTCAACAATGTATGGATATAATATATAATAAGCATGTTTATGATCAACAACAAGCTACAAGCTTATAGAAAGGGTTGGTTTGAACAGTGTTTTATTCAACAATGTATGGATATAATATATAATAAGCATGTTTATGATCAACAACAAGCTACAAGCTTATAGAAAGGGTTGGTTTGAACAGTGTTGGAGGCACTTTAACAGACCCAATGAAGTAACAAGTCTAACAAAATGGGGTATGAATGTACAAGCAGTCTTGGAATGGAGGTTTCACTGTGCATTGACAACGGGAGGAGTATCTGTAGCTCCAAAACGTAACCTTCAGTCGGTCGCATGGCAACCGTTCAAACGCAAGCTTGTCAGTATATACCTCACTACTGAGCTATTAGAGTGAGAATAATACATCTTACTTACCTCCTCTGCACTAAGATGCACTTGTACTTTCATTTTTCAAATCTGGCCACAGCCAGACTTCGCTGAAGTGTGCATTTTTTTTCTCCTTCAAGAAACACCTCGTTAGTGGAAGGAACACATCTTTAAAATCAATCCACAACTTTCTTCTCGGAGTGCTGTTGGTCTTTTGAAGGAGCTTGTACCGCAACACCGTCATGTTAGCATCCGCATGTCTGGTGGCCAGTGCAAGTTGAACAGTGAATTTTGTTAATTACTTTGAACACATGGATAATTAAATGAAAGGAAGCAGAATAACCACACGCAAGAGAAAAAAAACAACAACCAGTACATAGACATAGCTATACTTAAAGAAGCTATCATCCATGTTTGTCTGTCATGGTTCACTTCTTTGTCTGTCTGTCTGTCTGTCTGTCTCAGTGCCTGTCTATCTGTCTATATGTATGACTGTCTCAGTGTCTGTCTCGCGTGTCTGTCTCATTGTCTGTCTTAGTATCTGTCTGTCTGTCTGTCTGTCTGTCTGTCTGTCTGTCGGTCTGTCTGTCTGTCTGTTAAATCTTTCTGCCTGCTCGACTGCCTGACTTTCTCTCGCCATCTTTATTCCACCTCCCCCCCTCCCCGCCCTCCCTCTCTCTCTGTCTCTGTCTCTCTCTCTGTCTCTGTCTCTCTGTCTCTGTTTATCTCTCTCCCTCTCTCTCTCTCTCTCTTTCTCTGTCTCTCTGTCTCTCTCTCTGTCTCTGTCTCTGTCTCTGTCACTCTCTTTCTGTCTCTCTCTGTCTCTCTGTCTCTGTCCCTGTCTCTGTCTCTCTGTCTCTCTCTCTCTCTGTCTCTCTCTCTCTCTCTCTCTCTCTCTCTCTCTCAAATAAAATAACTAAATAACTAATTTCCGTCTAAATTGAAAAGCGCCAAAGTCATACCCCTTCCCAAATGTAAAGATCTCTCAGACCCAAGTAATTTTAGACCCATAGTCTTTGCTGCCTGTTTTGTCAAAACCATTAGAACGGCATGTGCACAAGCATCTTCTTGCTTACATGGAAGAACAAAATTTGTTCCATCTGTTTCAATCCGGTTTTCGGTCCAAGCATTCTTGCCACACAGCTCTTACGTCTCTCTGTGAAGCTTGGCTGTCAGCAATGAACAAGTCTGAAGTTACAGGAGCATTGTTTTTGGATTTTAAGAAAGCATTTGACTTAGTCGATCATTCCATATTGTTGAAAAAATTACACTATTATTTGAAAAACGATTCGGTCTGTGACTTCTTTAAATCGTATCTTGCTGACCGAACACAAGATGTCACTCTACAATGCCAGAATTCGTCTACTGCACTAGTAAAACATGGCGTCCCTCAAGGGTCTGTATTAGGACCTATTCTCTTTTGTATTTACGTTAATGATTTGCCTTTACATGTATCGGATGATTCATACCAGTAACACCTCGTTGGAATCAGTAAATTCTTCCCTGAAGAACATTTTGGACGAAGTTGCGAAATGGTGCACATCAAATGCCATGATACTGCACCCAAAAAAAACTAAAAGCATTGTTATTACCACAAGACAAAAGCATCAGATAAGTCCTCTTAAATTACAACTGTCCTTAGGTACAACTCAAATACAGCAAGTTAAAGAACATCGCATACTTGGTGTAACTATCGATGAAGAAATGAAATGGCAAACACACATAAGCAACCTCTGCAAAGTGTTATCAAGGAATGTGTTTTTGTTGTCAAAACTCAAACATTATGCGAAGTCTGAAACATTAAAAATGTTCGTTCATTCTCATATAATGCCTCATATTAATTTTGCTTCCACATTGTGGGATGGCTGTTCAGTGATGTTTACTTATTGAAACTCAATTCTTTGTACCGTCGTGCTGCAAAACTTATCCTGTATGAATCGCACATGTCTACAGAAATGAAGTTAAACAGCCTTAATTTCCTTCCCCTAAAAACCCAACTTGCATACAATAAGGCTGTCTTTATGTATAAATTAGTTCATGGTGATGTGCCCAGTTATGTGCAATCCTATTTTACACATGTTACGAAGAGGTATGGGTCTCAAAATTTACTTCCTCCAATTCCGCGTATAGATCTTTATAAATCCAGCTTAGCTTTTTCAGGATCATCTCTGTGGAATTCTTTGCCAATAGAAATCAAACGATCCGCATCCTTAAAGGCCTTTAAAAGGCAGTTGCACATACATTTGATCACACTATAAACTGCCCCTGATGTTTAGTTTCCATTGTGTACTCGGATAATGTATGCAATGCTCAGTCGCTGAAAGTTTTGAGGGACGACATCTAAACTATACATGTTATAGTTAAGAGACAGCGACATGCGTTTAGTTATGTATATCTGTCTTCGTCTGTTTGTATCTGTCTCTTTTAAACAAACAAACAAACAAACAAACAAATAATTAACCAACCAACCATGCAACCAACCAACCAACCAATCAACCAAATGACATATCTGAAACCTGGTTTCAGTAGCAACACAGCAGTAGAATATGCAATTTTAAAAAAATGCTAATGCGAAACATACTGACAACATAAAAAAGCCACCACTAACAAATGAAGAAAGAAGATTCTGAATGCTGTGTCGCTGCAGCGTGATTTCCCTAGGGGATAGCAAATGTAAATTTTATCATGCGTGGGTGTGCGTGTGAACTAGCCGAGTCTACAGAGGTCAAAGAAAAAGGCAGACAGAACGAATAAAAGAGGAATAAGATCAATTAATGTACAGAGAGAGAGAGAGAGAGAGAGAGAGAGAGAGAGAGAGAGAGAGAGAGAGAGAGAGAGAGATTCGGATTCGGATGGTTTATTCACATAGGCCATTGCCCCTAGTGAAGGGGTGTGAACAAAAGCAAAAACATTGAATCATTTTTACATTCAGTAGACTCAAAACAGTGCATATTTTTCTCAAAAGTGGATAACAGATACATCAATGCAGACATCTACACACACAATTACGATAACAGTGTTTCTCGTATCTTAAATGCTTTAAACAAATATAAACATAAATCACGTACAATTTGTTCATGTGTTGAAGCTAAAAGAAGGCTGAGTCGAAAAGCACTTGGTTGCCTGTAATATTTCAGTGGGATGAATTTTTCTCTCAATTTATGGAAGTATGGACAGACAAGAACAAAATGGACTTCATTTTCCAGTTTATCTTTACAAAAGGGACACATGTAATTATTAACATCATAAACTTTTTTGTAACGATGAGTGTGAACGGCAATTTCAGAGATCCCTAACCTAAACCTTATCATCATGAATCTTAAATGTCTGTCAATATTGAACAAAAGCTAAGGTTTGATCTCAGGAACAGTACAAAATGTTCTATACACAGAAAATCTTTCACTATTTTGAAAATGAAACTCCCAGTCTTGCCATCTGCATGCAATTAATCTATCTTTTAAAACATACAAAAACTTGTTTTCGTCAACAACACCTTGATT
>NC_090250.1:31978336-31985836 GCF_037325665.1 Littorina saxatilis | reverse complement strand
CGCCTCACGCGACTTGTTTTCAACAATGGTAATACGGAAGAGCATTACTTGTGTGTGTAATGTATGTATGTGTGTGTGTGGAAGGGGGGTGCGTGTGTGCGTGAGTAAGTTTGCTATAAATGTGTATGTTCGTGCGTGCAAGCTTTTGTAAATGATTGCGCCTGCGATCGTCCGCACATGTGTACACGGTAACACCAACTTGTCGGTCAACCTGTCAGTGAAAACCTCACCGACATTTGTTTGTTTATTTTGTTTGCTTAACGCCCACCCGACCACGAAGGGCCATATCAGGGCGGTGCTGCTTTGACATATAACGTGCGCCACACACAAGACAGAAGTCGCAGCACAGGCTTCATGTCTCACCCAGTCACATTATTTTGACACCGGACCAACCAGTCCTAGCAATAACCCCATAATGCCAGACGCCAGGCGGAGCAGCCACTAGATTGCCAATTTTAAAGTCTTAGGTATGACCCGGCCGGGGTTCGAACCCACGACCTCCCGATCACGGGGCGGACGCCTCACCGACATGTATCATAGTTGTTGTCAACAACGTTTCGTTATTACGCTTGCACGTTACACTCGTGGTACAGTATTCAGAACTGTCGGTGAAGGCGACACTGAGCATATGTAAACAACATCTGAGGATCGAGTTTCCAAGAGAGGATTAGTCATGCTGGTGCTTGAACGCTAACGTGAAGTAAACAACAGCACCACCACCACCGCCGCCACCACCACCACCACCAACAACAACAACAACAACGACGACGACGACGACAAACGAGAAGAACAAGAAGAACAAGAAGAACAAAAAAACAAGAACAAGAACTTGAAACAAACGGTTTTACAAGCATTCAGTCGATCCGTCGTGAGAGAGAGAGAGACAGAGGGACAGACAGACAGGTAGACAGACACAGAGAGAGAGAGAGAGAGAGAGAGAGAGAGAGAGAGAGAGAGACAGACACAACGAGAGAGAGAGAGAGAGAGAGAGAGAGAGAGAGAGAGAGAGAGAGAGAGAGAGAGAGAGAGAGAGAGAGAGAGAGAGAGAGAGAGAGAGAGAGAGAGAGAGAAAGCTGTTATTATTTTGTACGATCGTTAGCCCTCTTGCGAAACACATCATCATGTCCTCACGGCATAAAGACTTTCTTTGAAGGAATTATTATAGACGTAGTTTCAGAACGGGAGGCTGAAGGTCGTTGTCTTACTTCTCGTTTTTCTCGTTCCAATTAAGACCCCCCCTCTCCCCAGCCCCCCCACTCCCCCCCCCCCCCCCCCCCCTTCTCGCTCGCACCTTGCGTTCATTACGAAGGAAGGCATTACCAGAAGAACGAGCGGTTCTCACAAGACAGCCACGCCACTCACATTCATTTGATCATGTTCACTGGATCATTATCCTGTCTACCAAATAATAGCCTTCGATGGCTTTAGTCGATTCCTTTTTTTTTTTTTTCTTCTTTCTTTCTCTAAAGGATTTTGCATTCTCAGAGCAAATTCTCAAGGCAAATAATAGTTGTTGTCTCGAAAAACCAAGACTCATTGTGGACTGTAAAACAACATCGAACGATGGCCTTGTTTCCGACATGGAAGAAAACCACTTCTTGCAAAGCGCGCCTAGCTAAAGACTAATTGAAAGAAAAAAAATGTAATTAATTACCACTCAGCGAAGATTAATCTGTGAGAGCTTGCATGGTGGTTTTTTTTTACTGGAAGGAATGTTCCTTTCCACTGTTGCTTACGTATGTGTTGTTCATGTTGAGGGTTCGCTGCGTGGGTATCCCTTTACTTGGACAAAATAATATATCACGCCGGTACCTCCGCTGCACACCCAAAATAGCCGGGGCCTCTTGCTGCGCACCGGGGCCGAGCCACGAGAGGTGAGTTTCTGCACTAAATCTTCTCTGTTTTCTCCAAAATGACATATCATCACCTAACTGGCGTTTGTACTTCGACCTAAGGTGTTATAGCATCCTATCATCGATGTTATTCTTTTCCTCGATTCAATTGTGAACTCTGAGCTTCGATTATTTATGCTTTTCCAGTGAATTATGTGCAAATTCTGACTTTCCACAGTTATTACAGAAAATCAAGCTTATCAAACAAGCTGCATATAATTAGAATGTAATTATTGGTTATTTGTTGACATCTGGCTCAAGTGGTGTCTACTAACTTCACGCGGTTGAATCATATTTGTTGAATCTCTACCGTCACTGAACGATTTTGTTGCTGCGCACCGGGGCCATGTCTCTATTTTGAGGGCTGCGCACCGGGGCCATGTCTCTATTTTGAGGGCTGCGCACCGGGGCCATGTCTCTATTTTGAGGGCTGCGCACCGGGGCCATGTCTCTATTTTGAGGGCTGCGCACCGGGGCCATGTCTCTATTTTGAGGGCTGCGCACCGGGGCCATGTCTCTATTTTGAGGGCTGCGCACCGGGGCCATGTCTCTATTTTGAGGGCTGCGCACCGGGGCCATGTCTCTATTTTGAGGGCTGCGCACCGGGGCCATGTCTCTATTTTGAGGGCTGCGCACCGGGGCACTTATGTGCTGCGCACCGGGGCCAGTGAAGTATGTGTAAATTCGGACCTTCCACAGTTATTACGGAAAATCAAGCTTATCAAACAAGCTGCAGAGACTTGGAATATAATTATTGGTTATTTGTTGACATATGGCTCAAGTGATGTAATATAAATTCATGCGGTTGCGTCATATTTCTTGAATCTCTAGCGTCATTGAACGATTTTGTTGCCGCGCACCGGGCTATGTCTCTGTTTTGAGGGCTGTATACTGACCTGGGCACGAAGTTGCTGCGCATCTGGGCCAGTACTGCAGTGAATAAAGTATTGTCTGTCTCAGCCACTCACACACACGCGCTCCCCCCCCCCCCCCCCCTGAACAAATACACACACAAAAGCACAAATGAAAGAGATACGGTTACAGATTAAAAAAAAAAAGTTGTCATGTGTCAATCATAATTGTCCTCATTATTGTTAAATGAATCAATCAATGTAAATCAGTTTTCTTCTTGCATAACGTTCTGTAGCGGTTGTCGTGTGTTATTAATAATTGTCCTCACTATTGTAAAAGAAAGAAATGTAAATCACAGTCTGCTTCTTGCATAATGTTCTGGAGTGCAGACAAAGGCACTTCTTGTGACCTCATGACTAGACAAATGGCGTTTGCATTCACTGCTTAAATGCCAAGGGACAACTTTTCTTTTGATGACGCCTTAACGACTGTTGCTGCTTGAAATAACGGCAACAAAGGGGACACTGGAACTGGGGGTTCTTGTCGTGTGTGTGCATGTGTTGCCGCAAATTTCGTGCCGACGTAAATGTACTGTCGCATGTGTGGCAGGTATGAATGGGTAGTGGGGACTTCTTGCACACGTGGCGAGTCAGATTCCTCCTGTCTTGGTAAGAACGGTTATATTTGGCGCAATAAAGTGCTATTATTGTTATTGTTATTGAACTACGAGAAGAGTAGACGATGTTCTCAATAAAGCAATAGATGATTGCCACATACTGGGGAAGGGCTTATCAGTGGCTTCTTGATTGCATAATGACTGTCCTCTTCAAGCATGTTCAAATATGTATTTTTTATTGACAGTCGTGCTTGAAGAGGGCGGTCATTATTCAATCAATGTTGTAAGGGGCAGGCCTGTAGACCTTGCGAAACCGAGGTCCCTGCAGGTAACAATGTGAAGAAAAAAATAGCTAGCAGACGACAGCTAGTGTTGTGTCCGCTCGGGACAAGCTGACAAACAAACAAAGATCCTCAAGTGCGGTCGCAACCAAAAACAGTATGCTACACACTTTGAAGGAGCATAATAACCCGTTTATTACTGGCCGCGGTGCGCAGCATCAATTGCACAAATAGTGCCCCGATGCGCAGCCCACAGTGGCCCTGGTGCGCAGCAACAAATTCGTTCAGTGACAGTAGAGATTCAAGAAATATGATTCAACCACGTGAATTTAGATGACACCACTTGAGACCAATGTCAATAAATAACCAATAATTGCATTTCAATTCTCTTCAGCTTGTTTGATAAGCTTGATTTTCCGTAATAATTGTGGAAAGTCAATATTTACATATAATTCACTTAAAAAGCATAAACAATTGAAGCTCAGAGTTCAGAATTGAATCGAGGGAAAGAATAAAACCGATGATGGGATGCTATAACACCTTAGGTCGAAGTACAAACGCCAGTTACGTGATGATATGTCATTTTGGAGAAAACAGAGAAGATTTAGTGCAGAAACTCACCTCTCGTGGCTCGGCACCGGTGCGCAGCAAGGGGCCCCGGCTTTTTTCGGGTGCAGCGGAGGTATCGGCGTGTATATACCCACACACAAAACACCCTGACGTGTTGCTGTGGTTTGCTGGATTTATTTTTATTCATTGGTTTCTTAAAAAGCCACGGAGTGTCTTTTACGAAATCATTTCAAGAACAAAATATCACTGTGCAGAGAGCACTCAGAGAGAGAGAGAGAGAGAGAGAGAGAGAGAGAGAGAGAGAGAGAGAGAGAGAGAGAGAGAGAGAGAGAGAGAGAGAGAGAGAGAGAGAGAGAGAGAGAGAGAGAGAGAGAGAGAGAGAGAGAGAGAGAGAGACGCCGGGAGAGAGAAAGACGAAGACAGAGATAGTCTTTGATAGAACGGTTAGTACCCAGACACCGACTGCTGGCATTTTAATTACTGGCACAAGTTCAGCAAGTAAAAGGTAAACACGTCTGAACTTCACTCCTACTTTACAACTATATAGAACAGTCGCGCATTTACTCAAGGAAAAACCCATCGCAAAGCAAAACAACCGTTCCCCTCTCAGATGTCTCAGTCCTAAAAGTCTGTCATTCCGCTTTGAAGAAGCATCGTAAAAACTAGCTCCTTATCTTGTCAGTTCTGTCAGGACTTTGTCCTGGAACCATGTCTGGGTAAGGTAAAGCGTATCGTTCGCATGCTAACACGGATTCCTTTGCATCACTGCACCGAACCAAAACAAGGTCATTGCCAGTCACCATGCGGGGTGAAGGGTCGATGGGTGGGGAGAGGCGAGGGGGCGGGAAGGGTGGGGGATGGTCGTTCTGTTGGTGATGTTGAAATGTCGAGCAAGTTGAAGTTTGTAAGAGCTGTGCCATTATTTTAGTACTGAAGAGGATTTTGTGTGTGTGCGTGTGTGTGTGTGTGTGTGTGTGTGTTTGTTCTTTTTTTTTTCTTTTTCTTTTTTTTGGGGGAGGGGGTTGGAGTGGAATGTGTTTAAGTGTCTTCAGTTTCTGCGGCACTGATAACAGTTTGTTTTGCTGTTGACCTTGAACTTTGTCACACAATGCGCGTGCTTTGACATGCCTGTGTGTTGGTTACATTCCTTGCTTGCCTGGGTTGCCTGAGAACGGGTAAGGCAGAGGGAGGAAGGGGAAAAGGGATCATGGATTCATTTGGAATGCTCTAAATCAAATAGTCAGTTTTTGCTAGTAAAAATTAACGTGACAGTACCGTCTTCTTGTTTGTAGTCAGAAAAGAACACGCGCGCACACACACAAAAAGCACAACTTGAAAAGCAATCGGTCATTTTAATCATCCAAAGCATGTCATCAGGGAAAACAGTTATCAGTGTCCCCAATCAGGAACAATCTTAATTGTTTACAAATTAGCATTAATCTGTTCTTGATCTTCAGCCTCACGCGTTTCCCGCATGAACGCCGTTATTTGTATTTCTGTTAATCTGGTTGTTTAGTTTTAATCTGAAAACAACAACACTCGAATTAGGCGGTAATTGTTGACATGCTTGCAGCAACATTTTAATTGAATTGCTGATAACACACGTTCAGCCTTCAGCACTCTGTCTGTCCCGTCACGTGTTGTTTTCGTCGAAACGTTTGCAAAGTACAATTGGCAAATGTGATATCAATCGTATTGACTTAAACTTAGATCGGAGTTTATCTGCAACATGTTTCCTGCACAGTTGTTTTTTGTCATTGAGACACGTGATGTCGATCGTCAGAACGTGTTTGGAGGGCAAGTTAACTAAGGACAGGTTATGAAAGTAGCTGAAGATTGAAAAGTATGTTGCAAATTATACCGGGGTATTGGAAACTTTAAAATGAGGAAGGAGAGATCAATTGAACATGAACTGACATGTGTGTTGGCGCATCTGGGTCAAACGAATAAAGTCAATACTTTACCTCAACAGGCAAACATACACAAAACAAAAGATCTAAAAGGTCAGCATTGTGTGCTGAACAATTCAACCCATGCTGGTTGAAAGGATAACACCAAAAAGCCAGGACAGCTAGCAACGACCAAAGCAACGAATGCTAATGCTGGCTTAGACTGTCTACAGTACAGAGAGAGAAAAAAAGAGATAGTGAGACAGATAGAGAGAGATAGATTGATTGATTAATTGCATTTTATTTTTCGAGGGTAACAGAATAAGCAATGTATACATGCTTTTTTTCATCCGGCCCTCGCCCATTGATGGTAACTCGATTAATAACAATAAAAAAAAAAGAGAGAGAGAGAGAGAGAGAGAGAGAGAGAGAGAGAGAGAGAGAGAGAGAGAGAGAGAGAGAGAGAGAGAGAGAGAGAGAGAAAGGGAGAGAGAGAGAAAGATAGAGAGAGAGAAAAAGAGCGAGAGAAAGAGAGAAAGAGAGAAAGAGAGAGAGCGAGAGACAGGCGGACAGAGAGAGAGAGAGAGAGACAGACAGACACAGACAGACAGACAGACAGACAGACAGAGAAATTAAAGAGACAGAGAAAAACTGACAGACAGACATAGAGGGAGACAGAGCCGGACAGACAGACAGAGATACAGGGAAACGTCCAGCGAGGCAGCCAGAAGCGGAGAGACAGAGACAGAGAGATAGACAAGGACACAGACACAGGCAGACACTGAGACAGACAAACAACAAGACAGAGAGTTTGGGCATTATAAAATGTAGCCACATGTAGCCGATCAACACTGTCAGACAAGGATTGTGTTCATGAACTCTGATTGCATTGCACGCTAATGGGATGCATGCTTCCTAAACACCCTCTTTTATCTCCTCGGTTTGGCGGGCTTCAAAGAGACGCTTCCTATTAATCGAAACAAGTGCATAAACAACAGGTGCAATTAAAAAACAAGTCGCGTAAGGCGAAAATACAATATTTAGTCAAGTAGCTGTCGAACTCACAGAATGAAACTGAACGCAATGCAACGCAGCAAGACCGTATACTCGTGGTCCACCGCTCACGGCATAGGCAGTGAAATTGACAAGAAGAGCGGGGTAGTGGTTACGCTATGCTGCATAGCACGCTTTTCTGTACCTCTCTTCGTTTTAACTTTCTGAGCGTGTTTTTAATCCAAACATATCATATCTATATGTTTTTGGAATCAGGAACCGACAAGGAATAAGATGAAACTGTTTTTAAATTGATTTGGAAAATTTAATTTTGATAATAATTTGTATATATTTAATTTTCAGAGCTTGTTTTTAATCCGAATATAACATATTTATATGTTTTTGGA
>NC_090250.1:31903336-31975836 GCF_037325665.1 Littorina saxatilis | reverse complement strand
TAACTGACACTGTTGTTTTTCCCTATATAATCCTTACTATTTTTCCGAGACGTCGTCCTGTTGTGTATTTAGCTTGCCACAACCTCATACATGGTCCTAAAAGTTAAAGTTGAAGAAAATACTAAAGATAAATGAACAAGCTGACGCAGTGTCATTCGCACCGTGAATCCCCCCATGGGAACATACTAAAGTCTGGTTCCAAATAGGCTCAATTTCCTTCTATTTCTTTGTATTTCTGCCTCGTAGGGGTAGGGGTGTTCAAACCAAAGGCACCTTTAAACCAAAATTCAAATCACACATCTTACAATACTAAGACACTCAGCAGTGAAAGGGTGTCTGCTGGTAAAAAATTCCAAACAATCCTAAAAGTACTTCACTACTAAACGTGCTTTTGAAAAGAGCCGTTATTTTTCCCTCTATAATCAGTATTGTGTTTTCTGCGAACATGTAGTCTATTTAGATGGTTGTCATGTGCACATGAGTTGCTAAAGCGTTTTCAGTTGGGCATATGTCGAAAAGCAAAGAATTAGCCCTTTGAAAACCATCAGAACTGTCACACAAAAATAACATTTACCTATCTCACCAACTGACCAAACATAGGGCTTTTCCTTATGTATTATGTATTGTCGTGTTTTTTGTAGCATACTTGTGAAAACAGCCACCACTGTTGTAAATGATACTTTAAAGAGCATTATTTCATTTTTACAGTTGAAGGACAACCTGGACTGCCGTATATTACAGCTGTTTTACAATCAGCCAAAATTTTCTTAACAAACGTATGTTAAGAACAACTCCCATAGTGAAATTGAAGGAAAACAAAGTGAAAACCCCCCTGCCATAGAGGAGCTAAAGAATCAACAATAAACGACTGCATGGATAGCTTGATGCACGAATGCATTGCGGACATGTTTGTCTCCAACCAAGAGAAAGTTCCAAAAAATCCCTTTTGTGCTTCTTATTATACAGTGACGTCAAAGACAGCCTTTTCTGCTGTTCATACATTCAGGGGTTATGGTTACACTAAACGACGTAGTTGTAGCCATACTGCCATCCAGATTTATTTTTTCCTTGCGAGCAGTCACAGGGTGTTTGTGCTGTCTGCCAACCGTCAGACGACCCCGCCCAAGTCTGTTAAGGGACCGTTTGACCGTTATAGAACGCGTCTTTTTGATTTTTTAGCACATTTGGAAACGGTTGATTTTTATCCCTACCATTGTTTCCAAACATTATATAGGAATGTTTTGTGAACAACGGATAATAGCCGCTACTCGCATGTGTAGCAAAAGTGAGCGTACATACTCACCTAGGCCTGGTCGTACAGCCGTTGTCCGTTGCCCGTCTTCATCTGTCTGTACAAATCATTACCTTTGGATTTTTCTCGAACGCTATGAAGTGAAGAAACACCAAATGTTGCAAAATGTTGTATGACCCCAAGAGCTCAAAAAAGATACTTGAGAACCTTGACCTTACCTTAAGGTCAAGGTCACAGGGAGAATGAATGTGGTCTAAAAACTGCAAAATTTCACATTGTGCCAGTTTTCTGGAAAACAAATTAAAAACAGCGGGCTTAGTTTTGTATGGTATACAAGAAAAAGAAAGCCTTATCTTCTGATACCATTTTGGTTGACCTCGCTTCAATGTCAAGGTCACAGGAGTCCTTCAAAGTTGAATTGTATACATGTTTTGAAGTGACCTTGACCCTGAACTATGAAAAAAATCTTTCAAACTTCATAATTGTGTGGGGCACATGTTATATACTGATATTGAGCCACATTTAGTCACATATCATCAAGGTCAAGGTCACTTTGCCCCTTATGAAATGTGACTGAAACGGGCAATTGAATCACTAAAAGTGACAATGTCTCTTTGTAGAAAGTGCCAATAAGTATGTTTATGCTTCCTATGTCTTGAATTGATAGCCTTGTGATGTGTGACCTTTGATGATCTTGACCTTGGCCAAAGGTCATGTGTAATTTGGTAGAAAAAATCTGTAAACCAGTTCTAATAGTGTACAATGTCCTTGCCAGCTTCAGTTGTTAGACCTTCACCTTCAAGGTCACCTGAAGGTCAAGGTCACTTTAAGACAAAGGTCAAGCATGAGAGTCGCATGGGCTTTGCTTTGTTAAGATTTGTTACCAAGACAGATGGATTTCTTTACCCGGCTTGGTCACATTTTTCATAGGGGTCAATGTGACCTTGACCCTAACGATATGTGACCAGATGTGGCTCACTATGAAATTCTAACAAACGCCCCACTCAGTGTTTAAGTTTGTAAGAGATATCGTCCATAGTAAAGTTAAAGGGGCAAGCTCACATCAAAATATGTCTACAATTCAACTTTGAAGGGCTCCTCTGACCTTGACATTGAAGCGAGGTCAACCAAAATGGTATCAGAAGATAAGGCTTTCTTTTTCTTGTATACCATACAAAACTAAGCCCGCTGTTTTTAATTTGTTTTCCAGAAAACTGGCACAATGTGAAATTTTGCAGTTTTTAGACCACATTCATTCTCCCTGTGACCTTGACCTTAAGGTAAGGTCAAGGTTCTCAAGTATCTTTTTTGAGCTCTTGGGGTCATACAACATTTTGCAACATTTGGTGTTTCTTCACTTCATAGCGTTCGAGAAAAATCCAAAGGTAATGTTCAGTACAGACAGATAAAGACGGGCAACGGAAAACGGCTGGACGACCAGGGTGAGTATGTACGCTCACTTTTGCTACACATGCGAGTAGCGGCTATTATCCGTTGTTCACAAAACATTCCTATATAATGTTTGGAAACAATGGTAGGGATAAAAATCAACCGTTTCCAACTGTGCCAAAAAATCAAAAAGACGCGTTCTATAACGGTCAAACGGTCCCTTAACAGACTTGGGCGGGGTCATCTAACGGTTGGCAGACAGCACAAACACCCTGTGACTGCTCGCAAGGAAAAAATAAATCTGGATGGCAGTATGGCTACAACTACGTCGTTTAGTGTAACCATAACCCCTGAATGTATGAACAGCAGAAAAGGCTGTCTTTGACGTCACTGTATAATAAGAAGCACAAAAGGGATTTTTTGGAACTTTCTCTTGGTTGGAGACAAACATGTCCGCAATGCATTCGTGCATCAAGCTATCCATGCAGTCGTTTATTGTTGATTCTTTAGCTCCTCTATGGCAGGGGGATTTTCACTTTGTTTTCCTTCAATTTCACTATGGGAGTTGTTCTTAACATACGTTTGTTAAGAAAATTTTGGCTGATTGTAAAACAGCTGTAATATACGGCAGTCCAGGTTGTCCTTCAACTGTAAAAATGAAATAATGCTCTTTAAAGTATCATTTACAACAGTGGTGGCTGTTTTCACAAGTATGCTACAAAAAACACGACAATACATAATACATAAGGAAAAGCCCTATGTTTGGTCAGTTGGTGAGATAGGTAAATGTTATTTTTGTGTGACAGTTCTGATGGTTTTCAAAGGGCTAATTCTTTGTTATTCGACATATGCCCAACTGAAAACGCTTTAGCAACTCATGTGCACATGACAACCATCTAAATAGACTACATGTTCGCAGAAAACACAATACTGATTATAGAGGGAAAAATAACGGCTCTTTTTAAAAGCACGTTTAGTAGTGAAGTACTTTTAGGATTGTTTGGAATTTTTTACCAGCAGACACCCTTTCACTGCTGAGTGTCTTAGTATTGTAAGATGTGTGATTTGAATTTTGGTTTAAAGGTGCCTTTGGTTTGAACACCCCTACCCCTACGAGGCAGAAATACAAAGAAATAGAAGGAAATTGAGCCTATTTGGAACCAGACTTTAGTATGTTCCCATGGGGGGATTCACGGTGCGAATGACACTGCGTCAGCTTGTTCATTTATCTTTAGTATTTTCTTCAACTTTAACTTTTAGGACCATGTATGAGGTTGTGGCAAGCTAAATACACAACAGGACGACGTCTCGGAAAAATAGTAAGGATTATATAGGGAAAAACAACAGTGTCAGTTAATGTCCGTTTTGAAGGTGTTAGTGGTTGGGGATTTTGAAAAGCATCAGACATCAGGCAGATACAATCCTTTCTGCGTGTTCTGGTGCAGAAAGAGTTTTCAGTTTATACATTGGGGTGACCAGTAGATACCGTTTTACAACCATAGCCCCAAACGACATTTACAGAGCCCAAAGAAGGATTAGGGTCAATTTCAAAGCCACTTTTCCATATGAAGCGCCAACTTTATATGAAAATGTGTTTAATAAACATCAAAGGACTGAGGTTGAACTTTCTGATAAGGGACATTTTAAACCTAGTCATTGTCACTTCAACGTTCCCTTCACTAAAGTGGCTAAGATGCCTGGACTAATGTATAGGTAGGTGGGTAGCCGGTGCCGGATAAATAAGGGGATAAGTAGGCAGGTACATGTACATAGTTAGACCGGAGGGTGGGTATACACGTTAACGTTGGAATCGCTGGACAGCTAAACTGACTTGCTAAGTACTGTTCATACAAAACAAACCGTGATACAACCCATTCTCTGCAATGAGGTGCAATTGCGACTTCAAAACTGACGAAATGTGATCTAGCACAGATCATACTGATGTGTTTTTTTTGTGCAAGAGGTGTTCTTGCAATTGGTGTAAACTTGTGTATGTCGTTCCTTTCATATGGTATTATACGTTATTTGTATTTTTGACCAAAATATGACATTTTACACAGATCGAGACAGTCAGTGTTCCTCCGAGACCGCGCTATCGGTCGAGGTGAACAATGACTATCGATATCTGTGTAAAATGTCATATTTTGGTCAACAATACAAATAACATTTATGTATCGATCGATTCTGGTTAGAGCTCCTTTTAGTTTTTTTTATGATTGAACGCACACAAACAGGCACTATTTTGTAGTCTCGGCTGGCCGTCTAAATTTGAAGTGTTGTCGGCCTCTGACGTCACATGGCTCAAAGAAGGGACATCCAGTGTTAAATCGAGTCGATACATATTGATTTAATTCAACGTTCAATATGTATGTGCTTGCAAATTGAGCGGCAACGTATGTATTGGTGACGTATGTATCCGTCCTCCTCTATTTTGAGTGACGGCACAGAGTAGCCTGGTTACTATGGTAACACGAAATATGTTTTCCTCCATGGATAATTATAACATGTACATATGCGAATCCTGCTGTAAGCATAGCTTGCTCAGCTTCGCGATTACTTTCTTGTAAACTGAAGGTAACGTAATTATGTATTATTCAAAAGAACGCAACTGCTGATATTTGACAACAAAATCGGATCTGTGAATTAACAACATGTTAGCGTGTTAAGTGTGTGAGAGATAAAGTGTACAGTTTTAGTGGTATTAGTCGTGGTTAACTTAAGGAAAATCCATGTATCATTACGCATTCCGCTTACCACAACGAAACCGACAACGGCGTCTTGGCCCTTGCGTTTAGTTTCACTTTCGTTTACGTGATGGGAGGGAAGACAACTGTTGCAATAATTCGAAAGAGTAGCGTCCCATGTCTGGACTCTTCAGTTGGAAAAAGAAGAAAAGTCATACACGGAGCAGACGACACAGCCGAAAACAAGAACAAAAGAAACGATTATTGCAATGTTGTTTGTATTGATACATCTTAATGTTTCTGTGATACATTTTAACCACTCAATTGTTGAATAGGCGCATGCAGAACGTTCGACGTGTACAGAATTTTCAGAAAGTGAATTTGCTGGAAGAGAAGTGTTTGCGTGCATCTTTCTCTGTCTGCAGATTCACTCATTCCGATTCATTTCTTTGGTTAAGAATTTAGTGCATCAAACCTGGAATAAATCACACATGAAACTGACATTTGTAGCATTAAGTTGTTCAGTAACATACTGGTTATAAAGAAATGTATGAATAAACATGCGTTCGCTGAGTTTTCACATAACATTCAGAGCTCGTTATTTCTGTCGATTTAACCACCGCTCGTTAGCAGATCAAAGGGAGCAAACGTAAACTTTGACCCATAACCTTTGAACTGCGCACAAAACGCTGACGTCACCACATAAAAAAGTACCGATAACCACTAACACTAACACTCACACTGTACACTTAACCAGTCTAATATCATACAAGCAGCGTGGTAGCATCGTGGTGATCGCGAACGAGATACCTGTGGTCGTGATAAAAACGCAGCACCGTCGGCAACTATTTCGAACCGTTTCAATTACGCTTTAAAGCCTTGTGATCGACAAGAAGAAGAAGAATTACGCTTTCAGTTCATCTTCGAAGTTGGGAAAGAACTGAAGATGTGCTTGAACACACCCGATTTAGTTAGACATCGCAACAAATCGTACTAGAAGAAGCGTACTAGAAGCGTACAAGAAGCGTAATATGTGACCCTCCACCACAGAATGAGTCGGATGTCACCTCGCAGGGTTCTGCGCTAGGCCTAATATACGTCCGGAGGGTGTAAGGTATCAGTGTGAGGATCACCTTAGTCACATGCTTATAACTCAAACAGTTTTCGCTCTTTTCTAAAGCGGGTTTCACCACTGCATAGAGCTTCAAAATCTCTTTAAGAAAATGTAAAACTATAAAAATCATGCAAAGGTGACATGCGATTCATATCGTGGTGGAGGTTCACATAGGGTCAGCACATCGTCCTACAGTCTTCTAGGTCTGTGTAACAACATAGTATGGTCCTAACTAAAAATAACAAACTAAGTTGTTGGAACGTTTGTTATTGACAAAACAATACGTTACAGTCACAAATATGTCGACCCAGCGGCCACAGACAAATCCATATCAATTAAAAATAAAATCAATTAAAAACATTATAGTAGGGTCCTGTACGTCGTTGTGGCAACGTAGTAGAAACGACCGCTTGGGAGGCATTGGTCTGGATGTAATCGTAGTATCAGCGGGCCAGCAGCGCTGGTGACGTGGAAGCATCGCAGTACAGTCGTAATATAGTTTTCAATTTGCCAAATTGCTTGATATTGACGGCGATATGCCCCGATTTGATCACTTTTTTTCAAATTGGGGATAATCGGGGTGATTGGCATGGTCTTTGTAACGTCGCAGAGCTGTGTGAACGGGGTATTATGTAGAGGTTACATGCCGAGTCTCAGTGATTATTAAAAATAATGGTTGAAGTTAGCGGATCATGAAAAATGCGAGCTTCAGCGAGCTTTTTCATGACCGCGAACTGAGACCATTATTTTTAATAATCACTGAGACGAGGTGTGTAACCTCTTTATTCCTCCTTTCTTCAGTTATTCCAAAAAAACAGGAGTTTTTGTGCGAAAGTTTGATCGAATCCGAATCACTCAACCAGTCAACCTGCGCAGGCGATCGATTAATGCGCGGTTGTATAGTTCCGTGCAAATCATTCCATTCTGTTAACACTTCTTTTCAGTTTCCCTGTTTTGGACTAAAATCCAGTACACAGATATGCTGTTATTCTGCTGTGGCGGTAAAGGCAGATATTGTGTGTTCTGTTTATGTTTTAGTATCGCTTAGTAAATGTTCTTTCGTCAAATGGGACTAGCAGACGAACTTTTGCACCCGTGTTCCAACGTTAATTTCTGTATGAAGTTCAGATTTCTGGGGAAAATAGTGTATGAAACCGCTTTATGTTGTTTAAATTGATGAGATGTGTGCATTTGGTTGCGTGTGATCTGTTTATAAAATGAAATATTGTTGAAAACTGACCGTCGGATTGCAGTCAGTGTTGTCGAAGAAACTGCGTTAAAAGAAGGGGAACTACTCTTGTCGCCAGAGTATGAGTTACTTGCCTTGGGAATTTGCTTGTGATGAACGGCTTGTGCACGGCAGATCTAGATTCAGAAAACAACCGAACTCATGGATTTTATATGGAGATTCATGTGTTCAGGCCTGTAGTTGTTAATTTAAATGCGGTATGTTTGTATTGTTTGCTCCAGAGATGTATACTTCGTACGTACAGAGCGTTCGGAACTTTTCAGTCATAAAAGTAGTACCGAAACAGAACAGCATCTCAACCCATTGCACTATCGAGGATTCAGGCTGTTGCTGGCTCGTTATTTGTTTGGTTGCTGGGTCATTATCGAAAAATAACTAGCTCTACAAGTTTACAGAGGTAAAGAAGCAGAGGGGGGAATAATGAGTGATCATGCTGCATGACTTACAACAACGTAACCAGGCGACAGTAACGTAATAGTTTCGTTTCAATTGAGGCAAACTCGGCAAGATTGTAGCGATCGTATAAGTCGGTGGTCCAAGCTATTATTTACTGTCAAAAGTTGCAACATATTTTTTTTTTTTTTAAGACTCAAAATGTTTACTGTCCTCATAAAAACAAGGAAAATTGCCTTACAGTGTCAGGCGATCACAGACATAAAACATCACATGTATTAAGAATTAAACGATTGCACTTAAAACTAATAACTCTAGCCCGCTTCATATTTGCTGTAAACTTAGAATTAGAATTGCATTAAAACACATGTAAACATCCTGAGCGTCTCTCGCAGCACTCACACTTACAGACACACACAGACACACACAGACACACACACACACACACACACACACACACACACACACACACACACACACACACACACACACTCTCTCTCTCTCTCTCTCTCACTCGCCATCTCTCTCTATCTCAGTTTAACTAAAAACAATAAAATATATTCAGATTGAGTGGGTAATAATGGCACACAGGCATGATTTAAAAGGTCATGCGCGTGTATCAAGACCAAGAGCATTCTACAAACTCGTACGCACCCGCACACACACACGTACACACACACATACATACACACAGTCACACGATCACAACACACAAGCACACACGCGCGCGCACACACACACACACACACACACACACATACACACACACACACACAGACGCTCACACAGACACAGGCACGTAATGCCAGTTTAAAAATGATTGAATATCATTCGTGCTTTAAAGATAGCCGAAGGTGATAGCAATTGCACCTCAATACTGAGAATGGCGGGGTATCACAGTTTGTTTAAGATGAATAGTACATAGCAAGTCAGTTCAGCTGCAGTATCAAAACGATATCCGTTCAGCAATTAATGTTTTGATCATTTCGCCATCGGACTACGAGAAGCCCGTTTGTTACATTGACTTGCCAAGGACACATGCATCACGCTATCAATTAAGCGATGATTTCACCATCGGACAACTTTCTTTTTTTTTTTCTTAACGCCCAGCCGACCACGAAGGGCCATATCAGGGCGGTCCATTGAACAACGATAAGCTCGTTTGTTACATTGACTTGCCAAGAACACATGCATCAAGCTATCAACCGAGTATTACGCCATCGGACTACGAGAAACTCGTGTGTTGCATTGACTTGCCAAGGACACATGCATCAAGCTATCAACCGAGTATTACGCCATCAGACTACGAGGAACTCGTGTGTTACATTGACTTGCCAAGGACACATGCATCAAGCTATCAACCGAGTATTACGCCATCGGACTACGAGAAACTCGTGTGTTACATTGACTTGCCAAGGACACATGCATCAAGCTATCAACCGAGTATTACGCCATCGGACTACGAGAAACTCGTGTGTTACATTGACTTGCCAAGGACACATGCATCACGCTATCAACCGAGTATTACGCCATCGGACTACGAGAAGCTCGTTTGTTACATTGACTTGCCAAGAACACATGCATCAAGCTATCAACCGAGTATTACGCCATCGGACTACGATAAGCTCGTTTGTTACATTGACTTGCCAAGAACACATGCATCAAGCTATCAACCGAGTATTACGCCATCGGACTACGAGAAACTCGTGTGTTACATTGACTTGCCAAGGACACATGCATCAAGCTAGCAAGCGCAGTCACTTAATTCCTCTTCTGAAACACGTCAGGCATTCTTGTTTTTGGCGCAACTTTCATTCGACTGCCCCAACCACTTCCCAACAAATGTAACTTAATCTTCAGCCGGATTAACTCAGGCATAGCTTTAGGCTCAGTCTCCCCCTCTCTGCACAAGGCCGCTGGTTAACACTGAAGTGCTTGCCTTTTTTACGAAATGACGTCATGGATCGGTCTTTCTCGTTTTCACCGGTGACTTGGTGTAGGGGCGTTTAGTACGTCTTTTCTCCGCAATGTTTCGACTGCTTCGTCTGATTTGTAAGGCAAGCTCACTGAGTTGTATAACTCGGTAGGCCTGCGAACCGTGGTACGTAACAGTAAGTGTTTCACCTGCACTGAAAGGCCGGAGGCGAGGGGGGAAAAGGCTAGAGTAGGGAATGTGTATGTGGAGCATAGCTTTAACTATTGCATGCAAGGATCGGGTCATTGCCTCTAGTATACATGCACGTCGTACAATGACCTCTGCCATGTTGTGTTACCCTGGGAATTGTTAAGACGGAACAGAAGAGTTGGTTGCAGTTAGCTGCACACAACCGTTTTACGAAACAGAAGCATGCTAACGTCTCCACTTGTGTTTACTGATACACTGTTATGCAAGTGTTTTCCACACATAGAAGTATAGCACATCAATACAATCACACTAACACACACTTCATTGTCTATTAAAATGTGTACGCTTATCGTTGACGTACCTGGCGCTGAATGAGTAACAACGTAGACGGGCGAAGTGGCCTAGTGGATAAGACATCGGCCTCCTAATCGGAAGGTCGTGAGTTCAAATCCCGGCTGCGGCCGTCTTGTGGGTTAAGGGTGGAGCTGTTTCCGATCTCCCAGGTCAACTTAGGTGCAGCCCGGCTAGTGGCTTATCCCCCTTCGTTTCTACACGCAAGCACACGACCAAGTGCGCACGAAAAAGATCATGTCATTCATGTCAGAGTTCGGTGGGTTATAGAAATACGAAAATACCCAACATGCTTCCCCACGGAATCGGCGTGTGGCTGCCTGAATGGCGGGGTAAAAACGGCCATACACGCATAAATCCACTTGTGCAAAAACATGAGTGAACGTGGGAGTTTCAACCCATGAACAAAGAAGAAGAAGAAGAAAAAGAAGAAGAAGACGTTGTAAACGTGTTTCATGTGCACAGCTCCCCTTAATGGCACGCTGATGGGCAGTTGTCATTCAAAGAGTGCATGAAGACAGCGACTTTGAGCAGGGAGAGGGAGAGATACCCTGAAGCCACGCAACTTGCCATGTTCACTCCGGATACAATATGCGAATTTTCATGAAATGATCTGCTACACACAGGGATATGCTGCATGCAGGTAGTTGCACGCGACAGTGTCCTTCCCAATCCAGATAAGTTATTCCGCTTCTTTGGGGAACGAAAAAGCAATGTTCCTGCGCATTTTGTTGTGTGCGTCTCTCTCTCTCTCTCTCTCTCTCTCTCTCTCTCTCTCTCTCTCTCTCTCTCTCTCTCTCTCTCTCTCTCTCTCTCTCTCTCTCTCTCTCTCTCTCTCTCTTTTTCATTTTATTTGGAGATCAGAGCTTTAGCCAAGGCAACGCCCTTGACTTAAAAACAGTTCGGCTAACCATTTCAGATCTGTCGCGGCTTTAACTGGACTGGAAAAATAAGGAATAGTAAGCGATTGATTTGTGCATGGGAGAAGCGAAATTTGAGCATTGTAGGGAAAATATGTATTGTGAAAACGTTTTTAATTTCACAATTTGTGTATATTATGCAAGCGTTTGTATTACCTGACTGTGTTTTGAATGAAGTCAATACCTTATTGTTTAGATTTTTGTTGCGAAAAAGAGATTGTAATCGGAAGGCCTTTGAAAAGGTGAAAAGAAGCGTTTTATGTTTTGAAATTGAAAAAGGTGGTTTAAAAATAATCGATATTAGGCAAATGCAAATTTCTTTTTTATTACAATGGGTTTCACAACTGACTACATCAAATGAAAATGATAATTGGAGTTTCACTCCAAAGATGATGTATTTGTGTTTTGGAAAGCATTTTGAATGTTTCTTATCGAATATAAACAGTGTAAGATTTAAAGGGTTAGACCTAGTGAAATCACACTTTTGGAAAGCAGTATTAAAATATTGGCTGGATAATAACCACTACGATCGTGGGACAGTCGGGCCGACTTTATTATGGAATAATGCATGCATAACGTATAGTGGCAACGTTTTATTTTTTGAAAGTTGGATACAACGATGTGTATTGGTATTAACTGACATTGTACGTTCGGGAGACATATTATCATATCAAGATATATGTGATTTGATTGAATATTCGTCAAACCGAATTCTTGAATATAATGTTGTAAAAGCTGCTGTGTCATTATTTATGAGGAAAAATGTTGTAAATATGACTGGTGATGTTTGTACATGTATTACCTTACCACTGTTTAACGGCAAAAATGTGTTAAGTGCCAGAGAATATAGGAAAGAGATTATTAATATGAAAACAGATGTACCATGTTCCGGAGGATTTTGGAAGAGAAAGTTTAATGTAGAAATTGATGAACGATCTTGGATAGTTGCCTATCAGTCAACACAAGAGAATAGATTAAGAGTTTTACACTGGAAAATTATGCACAACATTTATCCGAGCAACATTCTCCTGTGTAAAATGAAAGTAACGGAAACTAATAAATGTAATTACTGTTGTGATGTAACTGATTTCATTGAACACTTCTTTTTTGAATGCCCGGTTGTATACAAATTCTGGAAGTGTATTGAAGAATTTATTTTTCGTACTTTAGAAATTAAGATTGTTTTGAAAGTTAGTGATGTTTTATTTGGTATGCATTTTGTAATGGTGAAAAAGGCAACTATGTATACATTGAACCACATTATCTTAATCGGAAAGATGTGCGTTAGTATATATAAAAATAAATTCGTTTTTACTGTTGGAAAGTATTTTTAATAGGCAGTTACAGATAAGAAGCATTTTTGTGTGAGTGTTCGAAGAACAAAACGTTAAAAAAGTTAGCTTGTTGTACTCGATAAGTTGTATTTAATTCATTGTATGAGATATTGTTAATTGTTGTTATTTATTTGAATAAAATTGTTTGGAAAAAAAAGAAAAAAGAACAATTTTAATCAACAAACTTGTGTGGTAAATCCGACCCATTACAATTGGCTGTGTCTGATCCACGAAAACACGTCATGCATTTGTCGATCTTGCCAATAGATGCTCAGTTGTAGTACAGGTCTCTGGACTAACTGACCTCTTCACTGCGATGTTGTGATTGCTTTGACGGATTTGGACAGGCTTGGCCGCCTCTTTGGCTGGGATATGTAACACGCTTTTACCTAGTGCATCGACAGGTAGAGAGTGAGAATGGAAAGAAGAAACCACGCGGAATGTGACGTGGTGTGTACCCTTAGTGCGGTGCAGTCAGTGTATGTTGCACTCAATAGCTCTGTAAAATAGTATCTATGAATTATTTCTGTAACGTACTATTTAACACAATGTCATACGTGCACTACCCTACGTCACATTTTCAGCTCATTATTCATCCCTGTATTCTGTATTTTCTTGATTCTTATTTATTTGTATTTTTTAATGAAAGCATTAGCTTTATAGAGAATACAACATGGCTTGCTGTGTCGTGCCAGAATTAAACGAGTTGCTTTTTTCAATATTGAAATGCAAGCGAAAGAGAGATTTTCAATATTTGAAATAAAGCAACGAGTGTGAACCCGGTACGACACGGCAAGCCATGTAGTATTCTGCGTATCCTACATACTGTACTTGCGTGCCTCCTGCTCCAAACAACTTTCCAAATTGAAGACGCTCCTTGCTTATGGAACGTCGGTCTCTTCGTGCAATATGTGACGTCAAAGCAAAGAGATGTCCCTCTAGAAAGTATAGCGTGACGCGTTTGTTCTAAATAAATATCTTCCAATGAAAACAGCAAGCGCAGAAGTGTTCCCAGAATGACGTTTGTCTCGGTGACTCTGGCATCATGAGCCGTGAGAAATCAGGTCCCTGCAAGACTAGATTGACACGACCTCATTAACATGATATCACCACGTGTGAATTGAACGATACTGCTATCTCATGGGTGGCCTCTCTCTCTCTATCTCTCTCTCTCTCTCTCTCTCTCTCTCTCTCTCTCTCTCTCTCTCTCTCTCTTTGTCTCTCTCTCTCTCTCTTTCTCTCGCTCTCTCCGTCTCGCTCTCTCTCTGTCTCTGTCTCTCTCTCTCTGTCACTGTCTCTCTCTCTGTCTCTCTCTCTCTGTCTATCTCTCTCTGTCTCTCTATCTCTCTGTCTCTCTCTCTCTCTGTCTGTCCGTCTCTCTCTCTCTCTCTCTCTCTCTCTCTCTCTCTCTCTCTCTCTCATTATTTCCCTGTCTGTCTGTCTCTGTTAATGATTCTCTCCTTTTCTTTCTTTTTCTGTATGTATGTCTCTCTCTCTCTCTCTCTCTCTCTCACACACACACACACACACACACACACACACACACACACACACACTCACACACACACACACACACACACACACACACACACACACACACACACACACACACACATACATACGCCGTATCACGTGCACAATTAGTAAAACTACAGCAATTGACTTTACATTCATCTGTTGACGCGTTTGATTCTTTTACTGTTCCAATCTTTTCCTGGAATTGCGTCACACAAGTAATTTGAGGTTGGCTTCTACTCCGAACCTTTTGAATGAGAAGCAAACATCGAAGAAGAAAGCAGAAGAGAAACCTATTTGTTCTTAAAACAAAACTCCAGGGAGAGTTTCCATTACAAAGTAAGTTAAGGTGTTGGTTTTTGTGTGGACATGAATTCGAAAGTTCAAATCTTTAAATAAAAGGAAGACAATGAACACCAACAACTAAGGACAAAGGAAGGAGAGAGAGAATAGTAAACTGGAAACCGAAAATAGGGAAAGCAATTCCAGAGCCTGCAAGTTGTCTCGGGCTTGGACACTGGTGCGTTTACATTTTTAAGCTGATCGAAGGTGTAATTACCGAGGACAAACGTTTCTGATATGTGTACGTCAGTGTACGTCAGTAGGTATGTAAAGAGCAACATATACTGTTCAACGTCGTATACATGTTTTTATTTGCATTTTTTTGTGTGTGCAAATTATTTAATGAAACGTCTCATATAATACGCACTTTATATTTCTATCTTTCTTGTTTTCAGTTACCATGGCGTAATTGAATTAAGTAAGGATTTTCATTTAACAATATTGATTGCCGAAGAAGAATCCGGCACTCAAATTAAAACATATTGACAAATACGCCAAGCTGGTTTATCTTTCCCTGTGTGATCTATCCGTGCATTGTTTATGGTTAGAACAAAAAGAGCGAAAGAAGCCTAACCAAGTGCAATGTATAAGGATGAAGAGCAGAACCATGTCGTTATCAACGATCGACCGAATGAGAAAGAGAGAAAGAGAGAAAGAGAGAGAGAGCTTCGCGTTTTGTCAACTAATTCATTGTTATCGGTTTGCTCTATAATCACTTAGCGCACCGTGATGGTCCAATAACTTAAAATATTTCTTAATAGTTCCCTAAAGCGTAATGTGCATGCGCATTCTATTCCGTGACGTAGGTTCTAGCACAGTGCTTAAGAATTCATAGATACGATATTTACTGACGTGTGTGAAAATATCGAGCGGTGTCACATTTTGTAAGTTGGTGCGGTCTAGTCTGTGCAGTGCGAGAGGTAAGGGAGAGAGAGAGAGAGAGAGAGAGAGAGAGAGAGAGAGAGAGAGAGAGAGAGAGAGAGAGAGAGAGAGAGAGAGAGAGAGAGAGGGGGGGGAGTGAGAGAGAGAGAGGGAGATGGGGGGGGGGGGGGGGGAGAGAGAGAGAGAGAGAGAGAGAGAGAGAGAGAGAGAGAGAGAGAGAGTGAGAGAGAGAGAGAGAGAGAGAGAGTATTAGTTATCGTTAGATTTGACTGTGATATTACCCGCTATTACGAGCTAGTCGTGTGACAGAGAGTTTTCTTGCACACGAGACTGTAGATGTTTCACGACGGCTTTAGCCGGAGTGAAACAGCAGCAGTCGAGTGTGCAAGAAAACTCTCTGTCACACGACTAGCTCGTAATGGCGATTATGTCTCACAGCTTCAACAGAGGAGAGAACAAACACGTTTTGCGTACTCACGCTTGATAAACCTAAACACAGGAGCAGCCATTGTGGAGAGATCTACTTTTTGACGAAAGTGACCGAACAACTATAAATGACGTCTCGGTATACGTGAATGACGTCACAGTCATCGTCACAGTCTGTATTTTTTGAAGCATCGCAATCTTCATGACGTCTTTCTGTGTCTGCATCCGCGAAATGTTTGTTCTTTCCGGGATCTTTGTCCTCTATGTCTGAACTCTGTCCTTATAGTGTCAGACTAACAGGCCTCCTGAGCGAGCCACTTTCCAAGGGAAGCTAAATTCGCGTATGGTAACAGTACTGTCGTCTGGGATGCCGTTTTCAGTATTCTGAGCGTAGAAGAATGTGTAAAGAGAAGAAACGATAACAGCAGGAGAAATAAAAGTCGTGTGTGCATGTTTTTGGCTTTTGGGGGGACGATTTTGAGTTTGAATCCGTTCTTGCCATGCTCCTAAAGCGTGTAACATACAATCTTGCACACGTTTGCTTTAGTAGTGACAAAGAAGGAAAGCGTGTGACATCAACATTTATCAGTCTGAATGTCGAGAAAGCTGAAATCATATCAGAGCGAGGCGTGAGCCGAAATCTGATATGATTCAGCCTTTCAAGACATTCAGACTGATAAATGTTGATATCACAGTCAAATCTAACGATAACGATTTTATCGCATTCGATTTTGGAACAGTAGGAACCATAAACCCGAGTCTCAAGAAGTCGGACAAACGCAAGGGAGGCTACTGCATGCCATGTATCTAATGTTGGAAATGTCGCAAAACACGAACAAATCGACAAACAGATGCACAAGAATGAAAGCGTCTTTAAGAACATCCCAATCATACATATTTGATGTATGTTCACCATAAAGGATATACGACAAACAACGACATGTTCGCGATCAGTCCGGTTCATTTGAATTCACGAGGTCCTTGACATTACCAGGCGTAGTTGCCTCGTTCTTTCTCTTTTTCTTCTTCTTCTTCTTCGTTCATGGGCTGAGACTCCCTCGTTCACTCATGTCAATCAATCAATATGAGGCTTATATCGCGCGTATTCCGTGGGTACAGTTCTAAGCGCAGGGATTTATTTTTAATTTTTTTAATTTTTATTTTATGCAATTTATATCGCGCACATATTCAAGGCGCAGGGATTTATTTATGCCGTGTGAGATGGAATTTGTTTACACAATACATCACGCATTCACATCGGCCAGCAGATCGCAGCCATTTCGGCGCATATCCTACTTTTCACGGCCTATTATTCCAAGTCACACGGGTATTTTGGTGGACATTTTTATCTATGCCTATACACTTTTGCCAGGAAAGACCCTTTTGTCAATCGTGGGATCTTTAACGTGCACACCCCAATGTAGTGTACACTTGTTTTTTGCATGAGTGGATTTTTACGTGTATGACCATTTTTACCCCGCCCTTCTGGCAGCATACGCCGATTTGGGGGGAGGCATTTTCGGTATTTTCGTGTTTCTATAACCCACCGAACTCTGACATGGATTACATGATCTTTTCCGTGCGCACTTGGTCTTCTGCTTGTGTGTACACACGAAGGGAGTTAAGCCACTAGCAGGTCTGCACATAAGTTGACCTGGGAGATCGGAAACATCTCCACCCTTAACCCACCAGGCGGCAGCGGCCGGGATTTGAACTCACGACCTTCCGAATAGGAGGCCAATGTCTTACCACCACGCCACTGCGCCCGGCGTTGCCTAGTTGAATTATTGTATCCTATCTTTGCGCTGAAAATAAACAGAAACAACCCACACTAAACATCACAATCACCATTTATTTCCGTATGGCCCTGATTGGCTTAAAACATGTCCACTCAATAATTATTATGGGGGCCAGGAGGCCCCCATTTATACGGATAGTTTCGAGGTTGACCATGGGCAGCGCCATTTTGTTGTGAAATACGTCATCAGTTTGTGTACACAGGAAGTTGTGACATCCGTCACCCTATGGGAGGGGTGAAGGCAACATTGTTCATCAGTAGAAAGTTGTGAAATCCGTCACCCTATGGGAGGGGTGAAGGCAAAATTGGTCATCACTGAGTTTGTGTAACACAGGAAGTTGTGAAATACGTCACCCTATGGGAGGGGTGACGGCAAAATTGTTCAACAAAAACATCATAGGCCGAACTGTGCAGGGTTAACCGCAACAAACTCAAACCATTCATACTACTCTGCATTTGAGTGACTTATATACCAACATTTTTATGTCTTATTTTCAGCACAGGTGTAGGAAAAATCATGAACCAAAATGTTATTTATTTTCTAATTTAACATTTGTTTTACAAATGTGACCATGGTCTTTCAAACATACAGTGACATTAAACATTGTTATGTTAAAAAAAAAAGAAGAAAAAGAAAAGCTTTTGTGCACAAATCAGAAAATACATTGTACATTTTACCTACAGGCCAAACAAGAGATCCAAGCAAGTTGCACTGATCTAAAAATATATTTTTAGATCAATGGCAAGTTGTCAAAAACAGGCGCTTGCATTTGGATGTGTCCAATGATAGTAGGTTTGGTTGTGATCAATCAGAATAATGTAGGAATACAAATGTATGACAGTTTGGTATGATGACATGTAATTCACATATGCTGAAATATAAAATTATACATCATATAATATTAATATGGCTGTTGCCATGACCATGAACCCCAAGAAAGGTTTAATGTTATGTAAATCAAAATACCAAAATCAAGCACCTATTAATCTGGTCTACGGCGCGGGAAGATTGAGGCCTTCGTAAACGTTCAACGTTGGCCAATAATGATTTTAACAATGTTGTGTCGTTTTGTATTATGTTGTATTTTGTTGATCAATTGATAAATATGTCTTCCCAACATATTACAAATCAAACAGAAATAAAGTCTTAGAGAACTACAATAATTATTGTTGCCGTCAAAACCTTGCAAGGCCTCAACCGTTCTCACGAGATCAGTTACATTTTCTCTCTCTCTCTCTCTCTCTCTCTCTCTCTCTCTCTCTCTCTCTCTCTCTCTCTCTCTCTCTCTCTCTCTCTGTATGTATGTCTTTGTCTGTGTCTCCCTCTGAGTCTCTCCGCTTCTGTCTTTCTATGTCTGTCTCTGTCTATGTGTGTGTGTGACAGTGTGTGTGTGTCTCTCTCTCTCTCTCTCTCTCTCTCTCTCTCTCTCTCTCTCTCTCTCTCTCTCTCTCATCTGACTCTTGGCACACAGGTCAAAGCAGAGGTTAACTTGAGTGCACGTGTACCTGTTGGGCGCAAAGTAAGAATCCGGGGCAGAGTTGGAATAATCGGGATTTCCCGAAACCTCATTTGATTTCCAACAAAGCGCCGCATTTCCGGAAACGAGCTGCCTCGTTCTAGAAATGGCAACCCTTCGACTGGCACAAAAAAGTATACCCTTTTCACAGGTCATGAATAAGGTATATGAAAAAGCAAGGTCTTATACAGGGGAAGTCTTGAATTGGGGGTGTGGGGGTACACTGTGTAACAATTATCTCAGTGACACTCAGCGCATGCAGCTAGCTTGTTGCTGCTGTCTCGATCTATTTTGAACACAATGATTTTTTTTTCTCAGAGTAGAGTGTTAGTTTGTTACAACAGGCTGAAATCATCTTTAATTTGAATCAACATTTTGCAACAATCAATCACGTCAATATAGCGCACAGACTTGCACATTACGTTTCAAGAGCCTAGATTACCATGCAGTGACAAGAGCCTACTCAATAAAGGGACGTAATGCTGTCTCTGCAGCCCAGAGAGACTGTGAGTTTAATATATAATCAGTTAAGACTGAGTAAAAAAATATTACAATCGATAGTTACCAGTGAAACTGAAGTTATATCGGAACACTCTTGTTGTGTTTTTGTTGTTGTAAAATGTAAGATCTGAAACGTTAAAAATTACGTAAAATTGGTGCGTTTTGGTCGAGTGGGATGGGTCGTTGAACTGTGTTGTTACAACCCGCCGAAGTTATCAAAAGTGTTTTTGCTTTTTGTAATTCGGTTGGTTTGGTGCGTTATACAATGCATCTGCTTTTTCAAGACTAAGCATTGATCACATAGGCCATCATGACTTGTATCATTTTACATCGCATTCTAAGAAAGAGCAGAATTCTCACTATGCGCGCGATACATTTCTAGAATCGCGTAGCGCAAAGTTGGAATTCCTACAATGGCGGCCATTGTTAGAATTCCAACAAAGCGCAGGTCATTTCCGGAAAAGCGCCGATGACGAGATGGGTCGCAACATACCTAGGAGGGGGGTGATTTCTTGAATTAGCTGAGGGCGGAAGGAAATCGCTCACCTTCCACGTCCAAAACGTAGTGATATTGACACGCCAGATTAGTGCGGTAGCGTATTGTGCTAAGCAGGAAAGCGCGCTTTTCTGCCGGTATTCTTGTTAACTTCGCAATTTCCGGGAAACATCCACTTTCACTTTGAGACTGTTCTGTTTACATTCGACACTATCAAAACCACTTTGCAATACTGAAATAATTTTTTCTGTGTTCGAAAGCTACAGCCAATCGTTATTATGTCCCCTTAGGTACAGTTTTATAACATTATTGGCACATGTAAACAATAGGAATTAATTAATGAACGCTACGAAAAGGGCAGCCTTTAACCTCCCTGTTGTCACTCAGCATTTTTTTTTATTCTCATCCACACTTTCAGCACTTCCCCCACCCGCCCTCCCTATCTCAGATGTAATTTGTAAATGACGTTTTCAGCCTTCAATCCACTATTTAACATAGTAAGTCAAGCTTTTCAAACCAAATTAATAATTGCTTTGATGTTTTGCTGATGTTCAGTTTATTATTTAATAAAGATCTCATGGTTCAAAATTTCATATGTTTTTTCAAAAACGTGCGTGTGTTCCATTTCAAACTAACCTCACTGATGTGAACTCCATTATTACTGTCACATCTGTTTTACAAATTACACCCATAATCCAAACCAACGCGCAAACACACACACACACCACAACTACACACATATATGTACTCGTTACCATTAGCCAACGCTCGTCACAACACTGTCAGTCTCAAGTCTAAATAATAATAGTATAAATCATAACTAATTTTCTTCACACCATCATAGACATAATGTTGCTTCACATGTTCTTTGTACAATCGTTGGTTTTCACAATAGATATTGCATTACTGTAATTGTCTTCTTTTTCTTTAACAATATCTTTCCAAAAACAAAACTCAAAGACCACACAAGCTATTGCAACCTACTCCTATCTCTGGTCTCTCTTCCTGGGTACAATGGTACCTAAGACTTACATTCAAATGCTTACATTTCCATGCTACCCACATTGTCAAAATACCAATAATTATTCAAAACAAATGTTAACTACTACCTAACTTCATTTCAGACCCACACCCATTATTATACACACATTTCACATTTAAACCATTAGTCGGCCCCCTGTCGATATTTATCGACTAAGTTCCTTATAATGCTTGAAGCTGATTATATCAAAGCTCTATCGTTACTCTAAAAAGACATCGCAATAACCATTAATCTCATCTTGGCATGATTGTCTTTACACATGCCCAAACTGTCTAAGGGGCTTTGGGCTGAACACGTATTTGGCGACTTAATCTTCGCGTTCGACATCTCAATAAAAGGCGTTCAAAAAAGGATTGAGTCCGATTGGTTAAGGGCAGATTATAACTGCGCAGGTTCAGCGGCACAGACGACGCACTGTATATTAGTTGATGTTGCGATAGGGATTAAGTTATGACGAGTACTTGGCCTGCTTTCCTTTCACGCAACGTGCAGCGGGCTGGGATAGTCTGCAGTGCGTCGTCTGTCCTGCTAAAGTTACATAGGTGAGCGCAAGACCATAGTTGTTGGTTTTGAACGTCCGCTTAACCTATTTTGCATTGCAGGCCCGAAGGAGGTTTATGTTGTTTCCTTTCTCATATCACACGGCAGTGTCCGTCCAAGAGGAGAAGTAATGAACAGGAAGGATTATCCAAACGTGTGCGCCATTGGGCATAACAATACGACGTTTCCCTTGTCAAAGCGTGAGTACACACAACATTTTTGTTTTCTCCTGTGTTGAAGCTAAGAGACGTAATTGACATTCAGACTTTGTCGCATGACAGAGTTGTCTTCCTCACGAAAGTACGTTGAGCGTCTAACGAAGCCGTCGAGTCCGGTACGACTATACGGCTGTATTTTATTTTATTTTATTTTTGTTTTAATCCCGACGGACATCAATTATCCCGTGTTGGTGAACGATACAGCTGCACAAAAAAACACGTTGAAGAAAAACGCCACACATTTGCTTGCCGGAGGGAGGGGGGGGACTTTTCAACATTGACCGGTCGCTTCTTATTACAAAAGGTGCACCAAACTTGTTGTTAGTCACAATGTGCGATCATTGCAAGTCAGAAGTGTTTATATGCATCAAATTCAAACACGCGCTTCTTGTGGCTGAAATAACTTTACACAAAGCATGCATGTTTTATACTTGATCATTCTGGAAAATGAAACACCATACACATGCAGACAATACACAAACAATTACACACAGAAAGGTACTAAACTAAAATGAACAAACAAAGTCAAAATTTTCAATAAAACAATAAACACTGATAACACACACAAGCAAGCAAGCAACTGCAACAAACAAACAATTAAACAAACACTCTATCAAGACTTTTGTTTCTTCAAAACACAGAAAACAAGCTTAAAAGACAACGAGTATGGCCATGGCCTTGAAAGACTCAACAACACATACAACAAAATAATACTTTTGTATCTCGCAATTGTTTAGAGATTCAAAGTAGACATTAACTTTGACATAAGCAAGATACATTACACTATATTTCCGAAAGGTCGTCTTTGATGTCTTCGAATTATTACTTTAATGTCTGATGATCACGGAAGATGCGTATTAGTTTTAACAGCAATAGGCCACGTTCCTGCCGACGCAATAGATATAGACAAGAGTTTTTCATGTTGTTCTGAATCCTTTTTTTTCTCTATTAACCGACAGAATTATATAGACATATGAAAACGACGAAAACAAGAACAACAAATACTAAAAAAAATAAAAACATAAAAAGGAAATTAATAAAAAGAATAACGATAACCTTGAGAATGTTATCAGCAAGAACGAGTACATTTACACCAACCACAAGAACAGGGCTGGTGCAGCAGCAGCAGCTACAACAGCAATACAAGTCGCGTAAGGCGAAATTACTACATTTAGTCAAGCTGTCGAACACACGGAATGAAACTGAACGCACTGTATTTTTTCACCAAGACAGTACAGCTTCGTCAATCCCCGCGTGAAGGAAATCGCTCATCTTCCACGTGCAAAACGTAGTGATATTGACACGCCAGATTAGCGCGGTGGCGTATTGTGTTAAGCAGGAAAGCGCGCTTGTCTGTATTCTTGTTAACTTTCTGAGCTTGTTTTGAATACAACCTATCATATCTATATGTTTTTTTGGAATCAGGAAATGATAAAGAATAAGATGAAATCATTTTTGGATCGATTTCTTAAATTTTAATCGTAAGACTAATTAATCTATTTTCGTTAATTGTGATCACATTTTAAGAGTAAACATGACATATGTATCTATTTTTAGATTCAGAATGTGATGACGAATACGATGCAATCAATTTTAAATCTGTCTGCGAAAAATCGATTTTAATGACAACTTTAATGAGCAAACTCATTATTTAAATTTTAAGCCTCCAAGCTGAAATGCAATACCAAAGTCCGGGCTTCGTCGAAGATTACTTGACCAAAATGTCAACCAATTTGGTTGAAAAATCAGAGCGTGACAGTACCGCCTCAACTTTCACGAAAAGCGGGATATGACGTCATCAAAGACATTTATAAAAAAATGAAAAAACGTCTGGATATACCATACTCAGGATCTCTCATGTCAAGTTTCATGAAGATCGGTATAGTAGTTTTCTCTGAATCGCTCTACATACACACACACACATACACCACGACCCTCGTCTCGATTCCCCCCTCTACGTTAAAACATTTAGTCAAAACTTGACTAAATGTAAAAAGCAACCGCTTTTAAACTCATTACTCATAGAAACACGCATAGAACAACACACAAAAAGCCAGGCAAAAACACAGACAGACAGACAGACAGACAGACAGACAGACAGACAGACACAGACATAGACACACACACACACACACACACACACGCACACACACCCCACACACACGCACACACACACACACACACACACACACACACACACATACACACACACAAACAGTCAAACACACACACACGCACACGCACACACACGCACACACACACACACACACACGCACACACACACACACACACACACACACACACACAAATACACACAAACACACACCCCATGCCACACACACAAACACACACACACACACACACATACCCCCCGCCCCCCCCCCCCCCCACACACACACACAGTGTATGTCGTACCTAATGTCCATTATCTACGCATACACGTATACTAAGGACAACAATGTAGCCATAGTCATTTTAAGTCAGTAGTTACATCGACATATATTGAAGATATTCATTGGTTTATGTCACGAGAAGATTCGGTTTACCAGACAGAAACTGTCTTCATGGCGTTTTGGGTAATTTGGACGAAGAGTCACGTGCCAGTTGTATTGATATTGCGGAATGGGGGAACGACCTTTCATTAACACACCCTTTCACTCTTCGTTCTTTCCCCTCCTTCCCCCTCCCATCATTTGTTATCTCTGTATTGTTCATGACCGACTTTTTGAGAACTATTAATATGTGAGGCGTATCACAATAAATAGGTGGTTGAAATGTCCTTACAACTCAACATAGTTTAACAGCCGGTAATTCAAGTAATAAGAGAAAAAAAATCTGAATCTGTTAAATTTTAAAACAAAAACAAAAAACCCATTTGTTTTAGGGAACACAGATCTGAGGTGATGCACATGACCGCTGAACCCTAGCGTCTGGTGGCTATGGTAACTAGGTATTCAGTACAATTTAGACAGAATGCATAAGGCACTCATCAAACTCCGTTATAGTTCTGAGAAAAATTACACTGATTGGAGTAAGAATCGATCTCGGATGACATGTCACCTATCTCGAGAAATAAGCGACGTACGGAACCAGCATCCTTCCATGATTTAATTTTCATTATAATTAGTACAATGATGTGTCAGTGAATCACATGTGTACACCGTATGCCAACAGTCAAACAGTCAAATGCAAGATTCACCTCAACCCTCATATTACACAAAGGTCACACAGAAAAAACACCGTATCCACAAAATACACACACGGGTGAAGTCAGCATGGCAAAGGTGGGAGCTAGGTAGGTTATCGTCTCAGACTATGTCAGTGCACTTCCCAGTCTACCGCCCGTTCTGCTATTTCTGTGCCAAGATAGGAAATCATCCCAGAAGAAAGAAAGAAAGATGAAAGCGAAACGCTGCTTCGATACAGAGGTGCTGACGGCATCATCGTGTTTGTATATGTCACTCCACTTCCGACGCCGGCAACTGTTCCATTATTTTGCTGCCAAGACAGATCCGCCACAAGAATGAAAACAAACCGTTGCCCTCAAACAAAAACGTTGCCCTCACACAGTCGTTTCCATCCCGAATGATTAGTTGCAGCACATGTTCAATCTCGTTTTCAAACTCACACCGCTTGCTGCCAATTCCGTGCGCAGTTAGCACAATTTGGCCTCAAAAATGCCATGTTCCTTTTAACAAAATATGTTTGAGATGTTGGCAAAGAAGTTAAACAATGTTCATCAATACCAGCGCCGGAACTGGTTGATGGCCGGGTCGAAGCGTTCAAACATGCAGAAATTATAAACGTACACTCTTCGAAAGATACGGGTTTCCATTCGCCCCCCCCCCCCCACCCCCCACCCCCCCACCCCCCACCCCCACCCCCCCGAACAAAGAAATAAATAAATTAGACAAAAAACCACAGAAAAAAACCCACATACATAAACCTTTAACTGGATCATGGTATCGTGTAAGAAATCACAACGTTCTTGTGTTTAAAGGTACTGAACTTGTCAAATCCAGGTGCACGGAGCCCCTGGGGCTTTTAGTCAAACCTCAGGCAGCTATCCGTTAGAAGAACTACCAAGTTTCATTGACTTGCACCCAAAGAGTCAAGAACTGCGATTTTTTTACGAATTAATTTCGTACTCGGACCCGGCTGGTCTTGGCCTATTTTTGGATCTAAATTTAGATCAGGTAGATCACCACATCATGCACAAAAAGACATGTCACTAGCAAACTATGTCAGACGTCATCATGAGTTTGTGTAAAACAAAATGGAGGCCGGAATCACTCAGTTGAATCGAACTCCGACCAAACACCACGTAATAACTAGGTTAATTTATGCACTCGCGTGAACAAGAAACTGTCGAGCTTCACAGATGTCGTTGTTGGGAAGTTTTGGGTTTGTTTTACTACCATAGGAGGATTTTTGAACTGTAAATGCACTCAGCTGCAACAAAAACGCAAAACGAAGGCTGTGAGCTGCACTGTGCCTTTAACGTTCTTGACGTTCTTGCCTTTAATTTCGTTAGCGCTGCAGGGAAGGAACTTCGCGGTTTGAGAGTTGAACCCAGGACAAGCGTCGATTACTGTGAATCGTCTCAAAACTAGTCTTTTGAATTAATGTTTTATTAAATGAGGATGAAAGTCGCCTGTTCATTTCAATGCTTGTTCTTCTCTCAGGTGCCAGGAGAAAGGTTCCGTATAACTCTCGCTTACTCTATTACACATGTCGTATGCATAAAGAGCGATTACTTCCCTTTGGTTATTTGATAATGTTTAAATACATTGGTGCAACGTAAGTTTAATTTAAAAGCCTTTTTTTCCCGGTAGGAACTCTGTGGACAAAACGTAGAGCGTTTTTATTGTATTTAATTATGTTTTTTTGTTTTTTTGGTTTTTTTGTAAACGGAATAGCTCTGTATACATTACCAGTGTGGGGAGAGAGAGAAAAATCCCGGAGATAATAAATCAGTACATACAAGCTTCTCCTTATGCTAAGCAGAAATGTCAGCTTCGCTTGGTGTCGATATATATATATATATATATATATATATATATATAGAGAGAGAGAGAGAGAGAGAGAGAGAGAGTGAGAGAGAGAGAGAGAGAGAGAGAGAGAGAGAGAGAGAGAGAGAGAGAGAGAGAGAGAGAGAGAGAGAGAGAGGTTACAACACGAGTGGTTTTTACATTTAGTCAAGTTATGACTAAATGTTTTAACATCGAGGGGGGAATCGAGACGAGGGTCGTGGTGTATGTGTGTGTGTATGTGCGTGTGTGTGTGTGTGTAGAGCGATTCAGACTAAACTACTGGACCGATCTTTATGAAATTTGACATGAGAGTTCCTGGGTATGAAATCCCCGAACGTTTTTTTCATTTTTTTCATAAATGTCTTTGATGACGTCATATCCGGCTTTTCGTGAAAGTTGAGGCGGCACTGTCACGCCCTCATTTTTCAACCAAATTGATTGAAATTTTGGTCAAGCAATCTTCGACAAAGCCCGGACTTCGGTATTGCATTTCAGCTTGGTGGCTTAAAAATTAATTAATGACTTTGGTCATTAAAAATCTGAAAATTGTAAAAAAAAATAAAAATGTATAAAACGATCCAAATGTACGTTCATCTTATTTTCCATCATTTTCTGATTCCAAAAACATATAAATATGTTATATTTGGATTAAAAACAAGCTCTGAAAATTAAATATATAAAAATTATTATCAAAATTAAATTGTCCAAATCAATTTAAAAACACTTTCATCTTATTCCTTGTCGGTTCCTGATTCCAAAAACATAGAGATATGATATGTTTGGATTAAAAACACGTTCAGAAAGTTAAAACAAAGAGAGGTACAGAAAAGCGTGCTATCCTTCTTAGCGCAACTACTACCCCGCTCTTCTTGTCAATTTCACTGCCTTTGCCATGAGCGGTGGACTGACGATGCTACGAGTATACGGTCTTGCTGAAAAATGGCATTGCGTTCAGTTTCATTCTGTGAGTTCGACAGCTACTTGACTAAATGTTGTATTTTCGCCTTACGCGACTTGTTTTTATATGGCTTGTGTTTCAGTCAAGACCCAGCGGATGAATATCAAGGGACTCACGAGCCATCATATACATATCATGTCTTTTGCCTGCGCGTATTTTGTTCTGATTCTTATCAACAGCCGTCCTGGCGAGCACCTGTGATGACGTCATGTGAGGCGCCATGTTTTGTGTACGCGTGTTTCTATTCGGGTCAAGGGTTTGCACGAGGTCAGTGACCTAGTTTATCTATGCTGCTCGTCGATTTTGATGACGTAGGATTCTGCTATACGTCTTTGTTAACCGATAAACTAATACATTTGGGGATATCTTGTCTGTCTGTCTGTCTGTCTGTCTGGTTTTCGGTCTGTCTGCCTGTCTGTCTGTTGTTCTGTCTATAACTGCCCGTCTCTACCTCATCAAACGCAAGGGTCAAGTTCAGCTTCTTGGGGATGGAAGGCTTAGGTTTGCTGCTAACTGAGTCATGTTATCTTAGCCTATCATCATCATCATCATAGCCTAACACCAGTGGAGGTCCTCCAGTGAGCTAGTCCAGTCTGCTCCAAGCCAGGTGTAACGATATCAGCTTGGCCTTTGACCAGGTTTCCCACCGGCCTTGGTGATCTCGCATAAACTTCATAGTGACTAACCCCCGGTTGTCGAAGTAATTGTATTATACGGTAAAACTTATCGTTTTTCACTAAGAATTTCCTTTAAAAATGACATGCTTTTCTTCATAAATAAGTCGGATAGTCAGTATGGAGTTAATGTGAGATAAACAAGGCCGGTGAGAACAATTGTCTTCATGAGAAAACTGATATCGTTACACAGGCACTCACCGACTTGGATCATCAAGGTTCAACTCGGTTCTCCCCTTCTGAGGTCGGAGTAACTCAGTAAAACTCGGTATAGATTATTCTCATAATTTTTTTCTCCAGACGTGACCTCTTTCAGCAAAGAAACCTCAACTCAATTTGTAACGGATATAACGGAAGTTTCATTGTTCGTTGTCGTGTCGACATCTTATGTTACAAATTAAAAGTCGAAGAAACAATGAACACTTCAATGTTTTTCGAAAAAGAAGGTAAGCCGATTCCAGAGAAAAATGACATATTGATTGTCCATTTATCCTTAGACAAAGGGAACAATAAACCATCTGGCATCGGCATCTCTTCTTGCAAATTAAAACATACACATGTACAAAAACGGAAACTGGCTGAGGTCTTTTGGCGAAGAAAATGGAACGATTCCAGTGACAATTGACGTCTCAACATTGATTTAACTTGAAGCATAGAGAAGACATAACCGGCAGGTTACATTTATATTTTGTGGGGCGGACAGAGCAACAATGTCAGACACAATATTACATCTATGGTTATGGGAAGTGAGGCAGCTGAATCTAGCTTAAACTGGTTCTGTCCAGATGATCGATGCGGAAAGACAGGGCTATAAGCACAGCTTAGAGAACGTAAGCTGATATTACAGGATATCACATGTATCATGGTTGTTGGCGTGTGTGTCAACACTCAGTTATGCGCGCAGATGACACAACAGTGACACAATTTCAGAGATAAATAGTTATGTATTTATTGATCTGTGATTTGTTTTGTTTTTTATTTCAAAAAAGAATATGTTTTGCATGGATAGTAGTTTGTGTTGCCGCATTAATGTGAACGTTGAACATATCTGCTTGCTATAGCACTGTTTTAAGAGAGAGAGAGAGAGAGAGAGAGAGAGAGAGAGAGAGAGAGAGAGAGAGAGAGAGAGAGAGAGAGAGAGAGAGAGAGAGAGAGAGAGACAGACAGAGAGAGAGAGAGCGAGAGAGAGAGAGAGAGAGAGAGAGAGAGAGAATAAGAATAAGAATAAGAATAAGAATACTTTATTATCTCATAGAGAAATTCAGGGGTGGTACATAACAATAATACAAACAAGACATTGATTTTACATAAAACATATAGCACTATATAACATAGACATCTTTAAAGCACTGCGCTTACATATTCTCGCACACCTACGCGTATAACGAACTATGGCTAAACATCATTGCAAAATATCATAACATACAATATATCGCAGGAAATATACGGTTGTACATAAAACCAATACATACATGTACATTACTACTGATTGCACTGGCAGAAGAGGGGCTGAGTCGGGTATGTGGATGTGTTTACATGTTGCTAAGGGTGATGGATTTGGGGATGAAGCTGTTTTGCAGCCTGAGTGTCCTAGCTTTGTGCGTGCGAAGTCTACGGCCAGAGGGAAGGAGTTCATAGCGGTGGGCTAGGACATGGGACCTATCTGAAGCTATCCGCCTACTCTTTCTCACCACACGCTTTTCATACAGTGACTCCACACTTGCTTGCTGCCTGCCAATCACCTTGCTACTGACATTCACCATTCGCACTAAGACATTCCTGTTCTTCACACTCAGACCTCCATACCAGGACACAAAACCAAAAGTGATGACAGACTCGATGAAAGAGCGGCAGAAAGTTTGAAGGATAGAAGAGTTCACATTCAACTTCCTAAGTTTCTGAAGGCAGCAGATGCGTGACTGACATTTTTTGTGTATGAGGGTGGTGTTTGCATTGAAGGACAGCTTATCATCGATAACTGTGCCAAGATACTTATATTCAGAGACACAGACACAGAGACAGAGAAACAGACACAGAGACAGACAAATAGAAAGGCAAGTAAGCAGATACTGGTATTTGTGCATGTTCGTGCACTTGTGTGTTTCCTAAAGGCAACGCACGTGCATGCACACATGACAATGGTTACCCCATTTCATTCCAACCTTCCCGGTAGCTGTGTCATTAGTACGATTACAGGTGCATCCTTTGTTCCCCTGTCCAATCACTTCAACGCTGATACCTGTTTGGTATCATCCCTACATTTCACGCCTCTGTTGCATGCATTTCCAGTCTCCCCGGGGCAGCAGAAAAAACCCGCTGGCAGGACAAAAATAAACCAACAAACCAAAAACGAAAACGGACCCTTTACCACCTACCATCATCATCTACTCCAACCCAACCATGCCATTTATGTAACATTTTTCTGAAGTAAATACACATTTTTTTCTTCTGACAGCTACCCAATATGGCTGATTGTCCGAAGCAGTACAAATACCAGGAGGAATTGGCGTTGTTCTCCTCACAGATTCATTTCGTTTGGTTTAAAGAAGGTTTTATTCAATCACATATAATTATGATACAACAATAACACGAGAAACAATAGAGACACGTACGAACTCAAGCAAACGCTTATATTACGTGCCCTACACAGTTGGAGAATACCACAAGTATGACTGATGTCGGATATAACATGACTAATATGTGACCCTCCACCACGAAATGAGTCGCATGTCACCTCGCGCGGTTCTGCGCTAGGCCGGGGAGTGTCTGGTAACAGTGTGAGAGTCACCTTAGTCACAGGCTTATAACTCAAACAGTTTTCGCTCTTTTTTAAAACGGTTTTCACCACTGGATAGAGCATAACAAACCTCTGTAGGAAAATGTAAAATATGAAAATCATGCAAAAGTGACATGCGACTCATTCTGTGGTGGAGGGTCACATATACTATAGAACTAGCTGGATCAAAATCAGACTCAAAGCAAACCATCCGTTTCGCCTTTTACATGTGTGCTGAATGGACTTTATTTTGCATTTTGAGGGTGTAAAACGACACCACTCTTCTGCTGCGTGTGCTTTGAGCATTATTGTATTGTATGTCATGCTATGTCCAGCTAGCCGCAACAGCTGCATTTTGCCCACAATGATGTTATTTTTTCTACAGTTAGTTTTTTTTTTTTTAAATTTCAAGACCCAAACCTTTGAATCATGACACAAACCTTAAATTTCTGAGCAGAGTGGGGATGTGTTGCAACATTAGTTTTTTAAATGACGTATAGTTTTCTGTATGTCTGCCAAATCTATTTTAACAATAAGAAAAGAACGAACGAACAAACAAATTGTTTTACAAGAAGCAACCTGGTCGTAGATAACTGGTACGTGTCCATCCATGTGAAAGGGTGCTTGTGTCCCACTGTCACGTGTTAATGCTCAAATGAATTACCTAAAACGGTCAATTACTGCTAACTGACTAACCACACCACGATCCACTCTCGCAGTCACACAAAAAAAGTTAGAAACAACAAAAGTATAAGTTCTAGACGTCTGTTTATATACACTAACTCTCCACCTCCCTCTTCTCGTGAAGCCAAAAGTGTTTTTACGACCAAGTCGTAAAGCAATAATAACTGACAAAAGCCAGTTAGAGTTTATGAAATAATAAGAACACGCTGAACCGTGTAAAGTTAGAAAACACTTAGCTGCTCTGTAAAAAGTCTTAGTCTGTACAGGCGTTAACACTCCACGTTGTCACAACTCAAAGTTCGTCATAAAGGGTTAGAAAGATGACAAGGTGGGGGGCGTTTTCGCATGGGTGCACTCAACTCTCAGTGTAGCCAGGGTCCATTCGATGAAACAGTGGCGCATTGGTGTATACAGGTGAAAGTTGCAGCAACACCAGTAACAGCCGTATAACAAAGGACAGCAACAGTGTAGCCCGTCTTCAACAGCAAACAGGTAGCAGCCAGGTAGCAAACGTCCAGCAAACGTACAGCAACACCTCCAGCAAGTCTCCAGCAGCAACCAGCAACAAGCTGAAACAAGAGCAATTGGTGCAGTGACCATGGCAACAATCCCCCTTTTACCACCTTTAAACATATCTAACTTCCCCCTTCAGCGAGCACGTGGTACCTGCAAGGATAGACTTTTAATAACAACTCAAGACATTTTCTCCGCCTCTCCAATCCTGCAAAAACCATATACAGATTACAATTTAGCGTTATAATGAGCAAGTTATACGCTATCATGGAGAAACAAAACAGAGTTTACATTTCACAGACATTGACCGGTCACCAGCGTAAAGTAACGGCTAATTACCTCAACAGCTCGTAAAACGTAGCTCTCCCAAGCAAACCGCTTGAATAGTTGGCTCCCGCTCGTCAGCGAAAGTATGTAGCCAAATCCCTCACGTCCTAAGCCTTCTGCGTTCTGCACTGACGCCAGAAGCCCGTTGGTCGACCTAAACCAGTCTTGCAACGCGTTGGAATCCTCCAAATCTTAGTCACGGAAACTCAGACCTTGTCGTCAGAAGTTTTAAGCTCATTAAAAACATCGTAATCTCTTTTTTGCAAAGTTAAAAAAAAAACAAATTGTGTGAGGAGAACGTCATGGACGATTTACACGTAGAGGCAGATTTTGCGTTACCCCTTAATAGCAATTTTAAAAACCATTTGTCTAGATTATCTTATATAACTATAAGTGGTCGAATTGTTTTTAATGCTTGTATGTTATTTCTTACGAGAAAACTTTTTATATGTAAAATGTTAAATGTTAATGTCTGATGTAAAGCGCCATGAGACTTTCCATTCGGCGGTGAACAGCGCTATAAAAGAATGTTTTTTTAAATTATTATTTAAGTTATTGAGACATCCCAGTGCACGAAGGGATTCATAGAGCAAATCGAGAAAATTCATTATTGAACGAAGCGCATAGCGCTGAGTTCAATAATTATTTTCGAGATTTGCTCTATAAATCCCTTAGTGCACTGGGATTGTTTCAATAACGATATTGTCAGTACCGCCATAGAAAAAAGAAGATTCCAAATGCACATTTTGCAACGCGCATTTGAATAGGCATAACTGTGTGGTCAGGTCGTGCACAGTAAAGATCTACTTTTGTGTGGGGTGTCTCAAGTGTGTCGTGCTTTCGTCACACGCATTTTAATTTCTGTTGGTAAATTCCAGTGTAGCGTTAATCTGAACAGTGATGATCTTTCAGAGAGACCTCATTTGAACTCGGAGAAAGGCTCTTCATTATTTGCGATTCGAAACCTCCAGTCGAGCTTCGACGGATTGACTGTGCGGAGTGACTCCCCTTGAATTGACTCAAAGCGGGACTCGACGGTTCGCACATTTTCAAAACAAATGTGGCATATTTCTCGTGTTGTATCTTCACTCATCGGGGAGTCTGATACTAAATATGAACGGTAAGAATGCTCTGAACCCTACACGTATTATATCCCCATCGTTTTTTCGTTCACATTTGCCCAACATGTTAATTTGCTGAGCGGGGTTAATGTCGTCTGCTAGGCTACCTGCCAACCTGGGCAATGGAACGACTGCAGTCTGCACTGAGTCTGTACGCATGAGGCAGGCTGCTAATAAATCTTATATATGGTAAGAACGTTCTGAACCTTACACGTTTTCGATTACGATTGTTCTTGCTTTGAAATAATAATTCTGAAACCATTCATTTACTGAACTGATGTAGTCGTATTTCTGTGTTGTCTGCTACAGAGTCGATCGAGTCAGTCTTCCAAACTGGTCTAGCTGGTACGTTATCGGAATAACACTTGTGTTTTCTGTTAGCCGCTGGGAATTGTCTACTAACTCATCATTTGGTAATGTGGATGATAAGCTACATGCCACTAACACGGCATATGAGAAGAATCTATGCAAGTCGGCGAAAATTAGATGAAACACAGCGGCTTCTATTTTTTTAGATCACTGGCACTGGCACAGGCACATGCAATCTGTCAGAAAAAAACCCACTTCTGCTTTAATTGAGAAGCAGGGAATTTATGGTCATTTGGTATTGTGGAGAATATAAGCTACATGTCATTAATTAATTCTGAGGATGAGAGCACAGTCTTGCTTAGGCAAAGGGCGCAAGAATACGCTCTGTGGAAAAGTTAGCGCACTCCAAGAGTGCGCTAACAGTTTTAGCGCATCGCCATTAGCCAATCAACTGGTTCACATCAGTCATGTGACACCAGTACTTACTGACAATTATTATTATTATTATTATTATTATTATTATTATTATTATTATTATTATTTAAGTTATTGAGACATCCCAGTGCACTAAGGGATTTATAGAGCAAATCGAGAAAATTCATTATTGAACGAAGCGCATAGCGCTGAGTTCAATAATTATTTTCGAGATTTGCTCTATAAATCCCTTAGTGCACTGGGATTGTTTCAATAACGATATTGTCAGTACCGCCATAGAAAAAAGAAGATTCCAAGCGCACATTTTGCAACGCGCATTTGAATAGGCATAACTGTGTGGTCAGGTCGTGTACAGTAAAGATCTACTTTTGTGTGGGGTGTCTCAAGTGTGTCGTGCTTTCGTCACACGCATTTTAATTTCTGTTGGTAAATTCCAGTGTAGCGTTAATCTGAACAGTGATGATCTTTCAGAGAGACCTCATTTGAACTCGGAGAAAGGGCTGTGCTCTTCATTATTTGCGATTCGAAACCTCCAGTCGAGCTTCGACGGATTGACTGTGCGGAGTGACTCCCCTTGAATTGACTCGAAGCCGCGGGACTCGACGGTTCGCACATTTTCAAAACAAATGTGGCATATTTTCGTGTTGTATCTTCATTCATCGGGGAGTCTGATAATAAATATGAACGGTAAGAATGCTCTGAACCCTACACGTATTATATCCCCATCGTTTTTTCGTTCACATTTGCCCAACATGTTAATTTGCTGAGCGGGGTTTATGTCGTCTGCTAGGGCAATCAAACCACTGCATGCAGTCTGCACTGACTGAGTCTGCACGCACGAGGCACGCTGGTAATAAGTCTTATAATGGTAAGAACGTTCTGAACCCTACACGTTTTCGATTACGATTGTTCTTGCCTTGAAATAATAATTCGGAAACCATTCATTTACTGAACTGATGCAGTCGTATTTCAGTGTAGTCAGTGCGGCTACGTATGACAGAGTCGATCGAGTCAGTCTTCCAAACTGGTCTAGCTGGTACGTTATCGGAATAACACTTGTGTTTTCTGCTAGCGGGTGGGAATTTTATATTAACTCATCATTTGGTAATGTGGATGATAAGCTACATGCCACTAACACGATGAGAAGAATGTATGCAAGTCGGCGAGAATTAGATGAAACCCAGCGGCTTCTATTTTTAGATCAGTGGCAGCCGCACTGTGGCACAGGCACATGCAATCTGTCAGAAAAAAACCACTTCTGCTTTAATTGAGAAGTAGGGAATTTATGGTCATTTGGTATTGTGGAGAATATAAGCTACATGTCAGTAATTAATTCTGAGGATGAGAGCACAGTCTTGCTTAGGTAAAGGGCGTAAGAATACGCTCTGTGGAAAAGTTAGCGCACTCCAAGAGTGCGCTAACAGTTTTAGCGCATCGCCATTAGCCAATCAACTGGTTCACATCAGTCATGTGACACCAGTACTTACTGACAATTATTATTATTATCATTATTATTATTTAAGTTATTGAGACATCCCAGTGCACTAAGGGATTTATAGAGCAAATCGAGAAAATTCATTATTGAACGAAGCGCATAGCGCTGAGTTCAATAATTATTTTCGAGATTTGCTCTATAAATCCCTTAGTACATGTGCACTGGGATTGTTTCAATAACGATATTGTCCGTACCGTCAGAGAAAAAAAGAAGATACAACACGCACATTTTGCTACGCGCATTTGAATAGGCAGAACTGTGTGGTCAGGTTTGTGTCACTGGATCTACTTGTGTGTGGGCTGTCTCAAGTGTGTCGTGCTTTCGTCACACGCAAACTCTTGTTTTAATTTATGTTGGTAAATTCCAGTGTAGCGTTAAGCTAAAAAGTGATGATCTTTTATAGAGACCTCATTTAAACTCGGAGAAAGGACTGTGCTCTTAGTTATTTGCGATTCGAAAGCTTCATGGAGCTTCGACAGATTGACTGTGCAGAGTGTTGCCCCTTGCCAAGGTCGACGGTAAGCACATTTTCAAAATAAATGTGGCATGTTTCTCGTGTGGTATCTTCACTCATCGGGGAGTCTGGTACTAAATATGAACGGTAAGAATGCTCTGAACCCTACACGTATTATATCCCCATCGTTTTATCGTTCACATTTGCCCAACATGTTAATTTGCTGAGCGGGATTTATGTCGTCTGCTAAGCTATGGCAATCGAACCACTGCACTGAGTCTCATTTCAAAAACAAAAATTGCTCGTCACGTTGCACTGAGTCTGCACGCATGAGGCAGGCTGGTAATAAGTCTTATATGGTAAGAACGTTCTAAACCCTACACGTTTTCGATTCCGATTGTTCTTGCCTTGAAATAATAATTCGGAAAACATTCATTTACTGAACAGATGCAGTCGTATTTCAGTGTAGTCTGCTACGTGCTATTCTAGCTGCTACGTTATCGGAATAACACTTGTGGTTTCTGTTAGCTGCTGTGAATTGTATACTAACTCATCATTTGGTAATGTGGATAATAAGCTACATGCCACTAACATGGCATAATTATGAGAGGAATCTTCGCAAGTCGAAACTGAAAAATTAGACACAGCGGGTTCTATTTTTAGATCAGTGGCAACTGTGGCACAGGCACATGCAATCTGTCAGAAAAAACCCACTTCTGCTTTAATTGAGAAGCAGGAAATAAGAATAAGAATAAGAATAAGAATACTTTATTATCTCATGGAGAAATTCAGGCGTGGTACATAACAATAATACAAACAGGACATTGTTTTACATAAGACATATAGCACTATATAACAAGGCAGGTTATAAACACACCTCTCACATACCTCTCTGGCCATTCCTTGCATTGTACTTACGCTTTCAGTCGCTCAACTTACCCATTCACGCATGGACATTCGACCACGCTCCACTTACACATTCTTATACGCTCCACTTACACATTCACACATGGGCATTCTTATATGCTCCACTTACACATTCCCACATGGACATTCGACTACGCCCACTTACACATTCCCACATGGACATCTTTAAAGCACTGCGCTTACATATTCTCGCACACCTACGCGTATAACGGACTATGGCTAAACATCATTGCAAAAAAAAATCATAGCATACAATATGTCACAGAAAATATACGGACGTACATAAAACCAATACATACATGTACATTACTACTGATTGCACTGGCAGAAGAGGGGCTGAGTCGGGTATGTGGATGTGTTTACATGTTGCCAAGGGTGATGGATTTGGGGATGAAGCTGTTTTGCAGCCTGAGTGTCCTAGCTTTGTGCGTGCGAAGTCTACGGCCAGAGGGGAGGAGTTCATAGAGGTGGGCAAGGACATGGGACCTATCTGAAGCTATCCGCCTACTCTTTCTCACCACACGCTTTTCATACAGGGACTCCACACTTGCTTGCTGCCTGCCAATCACCTTGCTACTGACATTCACCATTCGCACTAAGACATTCCTGTTCTTCACACTCAGACCTCCGTACCAGGACACAAAACCAAAAGTGATGACAGACTCGATGAAAGAGCGGTAGAAAGTTTGAAGGATAGAAGGGTTCACATTCAACTTCCTAAGTTTCTGAAGGCAGTAGATGCGTGACTGACATTTTTTGTGTATGAGGGTGGTGTTTGCATTGAAGGACAGCTTATCATCGATAACTGTGCCAAGATACTTATATTCAGTCACACGCTCAACAGTCACACCATCAATCATCAGGTCAGGGACAGGGGCAGGGTTTCTTCTAAAGTCTATCAGAAGTTCTTTGGTCTTTGTCACATTTAGGTCTAAAAAGTTGTCTTTACACCAGGCGTTGAAACGTTCTACTTCTGCAAAGTAAGTTGCGTCACTATTGGAGAGATCTTCTAGCGCTGTATCATCTGAATATTTGATAAGAAGGGTGGAGTCAGTGCCACTGCAGTCGTTAGTGTAGAGTGTGAACAACACAGGGGAGATAACTGTACCCTGTGGAGAGCCTATGGAGGTGGACCTAAGGGAAGAGAGAGCTGTCTGAAAGCGGACTGACTGGGTTCTGTTAACGAGAAAGTTGATAATCCACAGGATAAGCCTTGGAGTCACGCTGTAGCGGAGAAGTTTCTGGGCCATGAGGCAGGGTTGGATAGTGTTGAAGGCAGAAGAGAAGTCTATGAAAAGAATGCGTACAAAAGAGCCAGGTTTTTCTTAGTGTATGTATGCGTTGTGTAAGAGTGTGAGTGTGGCGTCATCTGTGCATCTGTTCTGCTTGTATGCAAACTGGAAGGGATCCTGATGGGGCTTGACCTGATGGAGCAGTCTAAAGAGGACAATGCGCTCAAAGCACTTCATAACAATAGAGGTGAGAGCTACAGGGCGATAGTCATTCAGGGTTTTGGGCTTGTTGTTCTTGGGGACAGGGCTGATCGTAGAGTTTTTCCAGAGTCTAGGCACAGTGCAATCTTTCAGAGACCAACTAAACAAACGGCTAAAAACAACGGACAACTGACAGGCACATGATCTCAAAACTCGTCCACCGATGTTATCAGGACCAACTGCTTTCTTTACATTCAACTTGCTAAAAACCTTCTCAACAGTCTTGCCTTGAATTTCAAAGTCCTCCTCATCACCTGCCATATCTACCTTAAGCTGGGAAGTCACGCTGTCTAAATCATCCTTCAAATCATCTTTCTCGAATCTACAATAGAACTCGTTTAATTTCTCAGAAAATTCAACCTGTTCTTTCATCGGCATGCTATTGCTACTGGATTTTGATTTGGCCTGTCCTGACAAAGTTTTAAGTCCTTTCCATGCGTCTGCTAAGCTACCTGATTCAAACTGTGACTCTACTTTCTCTTTGTACTGTCTCTTCGCTTCCAACATTTCTTTCCTCAAATTTATGGTCATAATCATTGGTATTGTGGAGAATATAAGCTACATGTCATTAATTAATTCTGAGGATGAGAGTACACTCTCGCTTAGGCAAAGGGCGGAAGAATACGCTCTGTGGAAAAGTTAGCGCACTCTTGGAGTGCGCTAACAGTTTTAGCGCATCGCCATAAGCCAATCAACTGGTTCACATCAGTCATGTGACACCAGTACTTACTGACAATTATTATTATTATTATTATTATTATTATTATTATTGTTATTATTATTATTATTATTATTAGGTCAGCTATCAAAAACTGACGAAATATTGGTGAAGAAATATCGATACATTGGTTCATGTGGTTCCTGTTGTGTTATTGCAAAAGACATTAACCTCCTCTCGCGACCGCTTCTCGAAAGCGCCCACTTGCCCACAACGAACACTCCTAGATGAGTTTGTCTTCGACACAATTCACCTTTCCATAGCGACCACCTATCTATAACGGCCACCTGCCCATAACGACCACGATACGTCTGCCTTTTAGGTGGTCGTTTTAGACAGATCCGATTGTGTTCTTGAACAGTACCTCTATAAGCAGATTAAGATACTTGCCTCTGTATTTGCTTGTGTTAATTACCACTGCATCATCATCAGTCTACCATCATGGGCCCAGGGTTCCGACCTAGTGGCAAGGTTTTGAAGCTCGTCTGCTCACGTTTCCAGACACGTGTCAAATAAGCCAGACCAAGTATGTTTGTTTGTAGGCACCTATATAACAGAATACAGCAGACGGTTGACCCAGTCTCTCTTCTTCCGTGTCAGAAAACCTTTGTGATGGCTCGATCATTTACTGCACCTGTTGGGTTAATGCCTTGTCTGTCGTGGAAACAATTTGCTTTCAATTTATTGTGTCTGCTGGATCAACTGGGTTGTTTGTTCATCTCCTGTAGACACTGAAATTTCGTGATGAGCTGGGTCATCTTTCATGTATTATGTGTAGCAAATACAATGTTATATATGCGCATGTGAGTGTGTGTGTGTGTGTGTGTGTGTGTGTGTGTGTGTGTGTGTGTGTGTGTGTGTGTGTGTCTGTGTGTGTGTGTGTGTTCAGGTAACAGACATATATGTCGAAGGGTTTTTCCCCCTTTTCTCTGCCTCTAATAAAAAGAGACCGTCTTTCTTGCATACAACGTGTTGGCAATGACCATAAAAATCAGTCTATATTTTTACCTCGGATTTAACAGCATTCCTAAACTAGGACGCATACCAAGAGTTGTCAGGTTGGTTTCTACCTGCGCAGGACGAGTGGACATGTTTACAGAATTGATTTTGTTGACAAATAAGTAGATACAGCAGTTAAAAAGTCCACTCTAGCTCTGCGTGTCTACTTGGTAGATTCGAACACGAGTTTTCTTCGTCTCGCTTGTAACAGAAAAGCCGTACAACTCAATTATTTCATTTTTGTTTTATCTTGAAATCATAACAGTACAGCAGTGGAATATTTGATGATTAAAAAACGATGGTTTAAGTTAGACAATGTGTACGCTATTACTTGTTCAAGTCTGCTAAAGGATGTGAACAATCCCCCATTGTACAGGAAAAAGCCAGCCTGTTGGTGTTTAGTCTATATCAAAGGGGAAGCTAGGAGTGTCATTCAAAATGTTGAATAATGTGACCCTCCACCACGAAATGAGTCGCATGTCACCTCGCGCGGTTCTGCGCAAGGCTTAATATAAGTCCGGGGAGTGTCTGGTAACAGTGTGAGGGTCACCTTAGTCACAGGCTTATAACTCAAACAGTTTTTGCTCTTTTTTAAAACGGTTTTTACCACTGGATCGAGCATAAACAACTCTTTATGAAAATGTAAAAATATGAAAATCGTGCAAAGGTGACATGCGACTCATTTCGTGGTGGAGGGTCACAATGTCTGTTGCTGGGAACGCAGACGAAGAACAAGAACAAGAATAAAAACAGGAACAAGAACAGGAAGAAGAATAATTGGTCTTTATTCATGATCATCTGCTCGGAAAGGAGAGCGCATTTAATCCCAGCAGGGCACGTCTCTTTTCTGATTGTTTTCTTTTGTCGAACTGTTTTCGAAACCGTCTTCCTCCGCCGTGCCAAATTACCGCGCTGTTGTTTTGGACTGGAACCCTGGGTCGCTGATGGGATCTTACATTACCGTTGTTGCAATAACACAAGGTATTTTTCTTACTCGCAATCATTGTCTTGTGTTTGCCAAAACCAACTCTTTCTTCGTGTGATTGTGTTTTGCCTTGACATTGTTGTTGCGAATCTGTGTCAGTGTGTGAGTCTTGCTACTGGTTATTAGATGTTTAGCAATGTTGAAAGTGTATTACTTTGCTAGACAGCATGTGTGTATATCGTTTGTCTTTTGCTCTTTTTGTCCCTACATGCGTTTTTACATTAAGTCAAGTATGTGTGTTTGTCTGTCTGTCTGTCTGTCTGTCTGTCTGTCTGTGTGTAGAGCGATTCAGAGAAAACTACTGGACCGATCTTCATGAAACTTTACATGAGAGTTCCCGGGTATGATATCCCCAGACATATTTGTCTTCATTTTTTTTTTATAAATGTCTTTGATGACGTCATATCCGGCTGTGAATCTAAAAAAAGATATACATATGTCATGTTTACTCTAAAAATGTGATCACAATTAACGAAAATAGGTTAATTAGGTACTACGATTAAAATGTGTTCAATCGATCCAAAAAGAGATTCCATCTTATTCGTTACCATTTCGTGATTTCAAAACATACAGATATAATATGTTTGCATCACAAACAAGCTCAGAAAGTTAAACAGAATAATGAAAAGCGAGCTTTCCTGTCTAGCGCAATGCGTTACTGTGCTATACTCGCTTGATAATTTCACTTTAATTTGCACGTGAAGAGTGAGCGATTTTCTTGCCGCGTGGATTGACGAAGCTGTATTATCTTGGTGAAAAAATTGCAGTGCGTTCAGTTTCATTCTGTGAGTTCAACAGATGGACTAAATGTTTTCATGTCGCCTTACGCGACTTATTTTCTGTTTCTTTCCAATTTTGGATCCATCTCACATACCTGTCTCTTTGTGTTGTCTCTTAAAGAGAGAGAGAGAGAGAGAGACAGAGAGAGACAGAGAGACAGAGACAGAGAGAGAGAGAGAGAGACAGACAGAGAGAGAGAGAGAGACAGAGAGAGAGAGAGAGAGAGAGAGAGAGAGAGAGAGAGAGAGAGAGAGAGAGAGAGAGAGAGAGAAAACGAATGAGTGCGGTGTGCGCGCGTGTGTGTGTGTGTGTGTGTGTGTGTGTGTGTGTGTGTGTGTGTGTGTGTGTGCGTGTGTGTGTGTGTGTGTGTGTGTGTGTCACCTTGTGCGTGTTTGTCAGGATGTCAGGCTGAAACATAAATGTGTTTAATTGCAAATAAAAAAAGGTAAGGTGAGTGATGATGGTTTGAAGAAAGCAAACATACTGCGCATCAGAATTGCGTCGTCGCGGTATAACCTTCGTGGTTGAAAACGACGTTAAACACCAAATAAAGAAAGATCAGGATTGCCAATCGGTGTTGCTTTCTCCTCCACCGACCACCTCCTGCCAACCACCCTGATGCCATGATAAGATGTATTTCGACGAAAACTCTATGAGTGGTATAGGGGAAAGGCTCCTAATATGGACCGGCTCCTAATATGGACCACCTTCTGTTCTGACAAACTAACGGCGCTAGAGCGCTAAAAACAATTTCATTCGCTTTATTCACCCTCTCTGGATAAGTTGCAGAAACACAAACCCCAAAACCGTTAGGCCTTTTCGCTTTTTTTCACTTTTGGCAGCGTTCACTCTAAATTTGCCGTCTAAAACGGACTCGTTTCTGTCCACAGTCAAAGCTTTTATCACACAAAAATGGCTATATATGACAGATAAGACCGTATTTGTTACATTATAGCAGTGTTTACCCCTGAGTTTCTCCTGCAAACAAATAATAATAGCAAAACCTCAAAGTATGTGTGAGTTCCCTAATATGGACCACCTTCAACAAATCGAAGAAAATAAAAGCTAAAGGCAATTTTAATTAATTCATTAAGAAGCTTGCTGAAAATAACCTATAATTAGCCCTCGATATTTCAAAAAAAATATAACAAATAGTCTTTTTTTGTGTGGAAGTTGATAATTTCCCTTATTTTCACTCTGTTTTTGATAAGCTTCTTCAGTTTGCTGGTGTACTTCAGATAATGCTCTCATCAACCCGAAACAGATCAATCTAAAGCATATTTGAATTAGTCTGACTTACACACTAAGTAGTAACATGCTATTTTGAAGTATAGAGGGCTTTTTAGAGTGATTCGTGAAGGCCGCTTCATTGGTCCATATTGGGCGCCCATGCTCCTAATATGGACCATTTGTGATTTTTTCTGTATTTATTTGTTGCAGAATGCCTATCACAGCTATTTCACTCTAATTAGGCCGAACGGTTAACCTAAGAGAGAAGGACTACCATACACAAAATGAAACTTCGTCGCAAGAAAACAAGCTAGTTATCAGCATAAAACAACAAGTCGAGTAAGGCGAAATTACTACATTTAATCAAGCTGTGGAACTCACAGAATGAAACTGAACGTAGTCCGCCGCTAGTGCAAAAGGCAGTGAAAGTGACGAGCCTGTTTGGCGCGGTAGCGGTTGCGCTGTGCTTCATAGCACGCTTTCCTGTACCTCTCTTCGTTTTAACTTTCTGAGCGTGTTTTTAATCCAAACATATCATATCTATATGTTTTTGGAATCAGGAACCGACAAGGAATAAGATGGAATTGTTTTTAAAACGATTTCGAAAATTTAATTTTGATCATAATTTTTATATTTTTTAATTTTCAGAGCTTGTTTTTAATCCGAATATAACATATTTATATGTTTTTGGAATCATAACATGATGAAGAATAAGATAAAAGTAATTTGGGATCGTTTTATAATTTTTTTTTAATTACAATTGTCAGATTTTTAATGACCAAAGTCATTAATTCATTTGTAAGCCTCCATGCTGAAATGTAAAAGGTGGTCCATATTAGGGGCCCTTCCCCTACGATACTGTACATGCACAGCCTGGACTCAGGGGCGGACGAGGGGGGGGGGGCACAGGGGGCACGTGCCCCCCCCCCCCCCCGAAAAAAAAATTAAAAAAAATTGGGAAAGCTGATTATATGACCATTTCTAAGTTCAAATGGCACCAAATGGCACCATTTTGCTTCTTTGGGCCAATTTTTTTCCGGGGGGGCATGCCCCCGGACCCCCCTAGCAAATTCGGGCGCTTTGCGCCCATCACATTCACTTTCGATTCAAAGTGCCCCCCCCCCCCCCTTACAAAGCAACTGATCCGCCCCTGACTGGTGGTGACCTTACGAATACTTTTTTTGTTACCACTGACATGTTAAGGTCACCATAACACACTTTGTTTTCGAAATGATTTGGCACTTCATCGGGAGACATACATAAGAAGTGACATATTTTTAATTTGACGACGTCTTTTCGAACTTTCTTTGGCTTTTGACGTCAGACATTTCACCTCGAAAAAGACGTCTTGTGTGTATTTGTGTTTTAAATCGATATTGCACGTCTTTAAGCTGCGAAAGAGGACAACCAGGTGGGAAGGACGTGTGATCGGTAGCACTAGACCGTTGTCAGTCAACGTTGAACAGGCGTGAATACTGGTAGTTGTCATTGGAGTCCGAAGAAGATGTTTGCGTTTTGCAACTTATCAGTAAACACAGAGGTACTAGGAGGCTCTGAAACCTAGTCTGGAGGCACTTAATCTAGACCAGTTGGAAAATTGAAGCCCGTTGCTGTGGCCACTGTCAGTGTTGCGCTGTGTCGTTGCATTCGTGCAGCGACAAGTCTTGAATAGCGGGCCTCCTCAGAGTTGGATGGATCGCCAGCACGATCGATCTTTGGCGTACCCTTTCACACAAAGTAGTGTTCTCTCCCATGTACACGTCATGTTTGTTTTTTGTTTTTTTTTGTTGTTTTTTTTCTTTTTTTTCATGTTGTTATCTGCTAGAATTTGTTTGCTTGATAAGTTCGTGGAAGTTTATCTAGTACGTTGAAGACGCCACCATATAGAAAACTTGTCCCCCCCCCCTTCACGTACACACTCTCCGAATGTGATGCACTTTCACTTCTCTAAATGCTCAGGTACAAAAATCAGGTTGTCTGGTATTTGACCTATTGCCACTCAAAAATATATGTTGGTTTAGGGTAATGTGACCAAAACAGATAAGGTCGGTAGGTTGGGTTTTTAAAAATAAAAATTTTTTTAAGATTTTGTCGATTTGTCGATTCTCGGCATGGTTCGCAAAATGTGCAAAAAGTTTGTTTTTGTTTTTGTAGAAATCAAAAAAACAGTTTTAGGGTCGGCGGGAAAAAATAGGGTCGGTCGCGTCGGGTTATGTATTTTTATTTGGCCTAAAATATTTACGTCTATCCTTGTGAAAAGTCTTCTCGGTCATTAAAATGTATTCCCGACACTAACTGTGCTTTTCTCGGTTTCTTCTTTATCATTCTTCCAATTGCCGTATACTAGCTTACTTTTAGTAAAGCGCTCAAGCTGTCGTCCGGACGGGTAATATAGACACGTTATCACGGCTCAGCTGCCTCCAACCTTTGCAAGACGGCAACGTATTATAAGTATCTTGCAACATTTTGTTTCACTCTGTCTCTGTCTCTCTGTCTCTGTCTATGTCTCTCTCTGTCTCTGTGTCTCTGTGTATGTCTCTGTCTCTGTCTCTGTCTCTCTGTCTATGTCTATGTGTGTGTGTGTGTGTGTGTCTCTCTCTCTCTCTCTCTCTCTCTCTCTCTCTCTCTCTCTCTCTCTCTCGCTCGTAAAAACAATTGTGTGATGTATGGTGCTGCGGATGGTTAGGTGAGATCATAATGTGTCTCTCCGCAAAGTGGTGCAATGTCTCTCAAAAACTAGTGCATGCAATCATATCCGAAATCTGTGCCGGGTTACATGCAAGAAACCAGAGAAAGTAAACGCTCTCAATGTATATTTCTTGGATCGTGTCATGAGAGTTCTTCCCCACTTGGTTTATGATTATGATAATGCGCTGACACGAACATGTTGACGGCATCGGAACGGTGCATCTCTCCCTGCTCCGATTAAATCCAGCGGGAACTTTCTTCGGCAGTGTTGTGTAACATGTGTGAGTATTCTCTGCGGGTATTCTCCGCGTGTGTGTCAGTGTGTGTGGGTGTGTGTGTGTGTGTGTGTGTGTGGGGGGGGGGGGGTTGAGGAAATAATACGTGGAAAACTGGTTAACTAAGCAGCAATGCGCCCAGACGTTTTAACTCGTTTTTGGGGGAAAACCCGTCGATCGATAAAAAGTTCCTTTTAAGTAACCTCAAGTAGCCTAGTGGTACTCCTTCTAGCAGTCGCTATAACATTCTTGCGCACGTGATCTGCATGTTTATCTCTCTACCTTTTGCACAACAATATATTGTACTTGCATCAAAATGGGTTTAACATGTAACCGATTCGATGATTGGTCAGATTGGTCAGATCACCGGTGTTCCATTGTCGACGAACACCGGAAATCTAATCATGTCGGCCATGTTGCAACCGCACGAAAAGCAAAAGCAAGTCAGGTGACAGATTGAATTACAAGAACATTGACAGGCTTCCTGTTGAACATGTTCGGGGATGATCGCAAACTGACGCCCCACTAAAGCCTAATTGAAGCGGTACGGCTTTGGTCGAGCGTCAATCCACCTCGCCGTTTCAAATGGAAGCCTGTCAATGGATAATTACACGTCACCCACAGCAAATATCAACCGCATTACACACGTCCATCAACAGAGCGTCTCCGATCTTTACAGGAAAATCAGCGCCTCCTATTTTCGTATCTAGACAACTTGCAAGGCATGCAATACAACCTTAGGGGGTTGCATGCTTCGGGAATGTGCGTCAAGGCAGTGGCCGTTCTGTTGAAATCCCATTCCAATTATATTGTTTTGGTACATCAGCCTGCATTGTGGATGCGTTTTTCGATGATAATGAAAGCTGTGTGTGCATGGAAAACCTAAAAATCACGTGCTGTCATTGGGTCATTAGTCCTATAGCAAATAGTATTGATTACAGGCAAGCAATACATTAACAGTGACGTCATGCTGACGCTGATTGACGTCATCTAAAGTTCTGGATTTACTTTTGATTTGAATATTTCAAGTAGTTGAAAAAGCGTGATAGAGGGATGAAAGGAGGTATCCATGTGTGGATACACACACAAACAAACACACACACACACACGCATACACATACACGCACGCACACACACACACACACACGCACGCACATACGCACATACCCACACACACAAACACACACAGTTTTAGTTACACATATGTTTGCAACAAAACGGTAAGTCATTAGAAAAAGGTGAACAACTGATTAAAAAAAAACATCAATCCACCCAGGAGTTTTAAATCGTTTTGATGAAAAAACGTCGATCGAGGACAAATCTCTTCCGGCAAGGGAGCTTTAAGGCTGTTCTTAACCAGACGAACCTTTGGTTCGCGAACTAGGTTCGTGGGGTTCGGCGAACCTCAAGACTGGTTCGGCGAACTTGTCTTGGTTCTTAACCAGACGAACCTGAGTTTTCGAACTAGGTTTGGGAGGTTCGGCGAACTAGGTTCGGGGTTTGCAAGTCATGTCTTGGGAACCTTGAAGATCGGGCCGAACCTTTGACTCTTCTGCCAAGGAGGAAGACAAATTATTGAAAAACTGAATCTCAATGGCGGACGAAATCACCCAAGTCAAAATTACATTTTCTGAGATTTTATAAAAACAACGCTTGAACGAAAAGGTAGAATGGTGACTTCCGTTCGATTTCAAGTTAAGCTTTTCACTTTTCCGAGCAAGACAACCGCTGAGAGTGAAAAAACGCCGCTGTTCGACTTCGAAATTTCCAGTCGTAGAGTCCTTCGCTTCTGCAGCATTGTGTTAGTGCAGGTGAGGCAGTGTTACTCATTTCGCTGAGCTCGTTTTCGTATTGTTGTGCATTAGGATCATCTAGTATGATATGAATAAAAGCAGGAATGACTTCGGCATGTAAACGCATTGATTTTGTCGAAATCAGCACAGCAGTAAGCTAGATTCTTTCTGCTCAATTTGTTTAATTTTTTTCTTCAAAAGTTTATGACTTTGATTTTGATTGTTTGTTTATCTCATCGGCACAACATCCATCAGGCAAAATATCAATATGTTGAATGATAACGTTGAGATAAGGAAGTTCACACATTTATCTGCTTGCAACAACAATCGCAAGGACAGATCTATCTGCTTCGTTGACTGCTAGATTTTCATTGAATTTCCCAAGTAATGATGATCTCGTTTTCAATTAGATCTGGACAGTGTTTGTGTTCTTAGATTCATGATTGACCATGCAGGCTGATTGAGATCATAACATTGTGTTTGTTTGTGCTGGTGCAATGTGCAGATCAATGGCCCGGACCGCAGGATGACCCAGTGATCAATACAACTTGCGTTCACCACTCAACATTGTCTTCCACCTAACTCAAGGGCAAAAATAAAGGTACATGGTGGTGAAATCATTGTGCAATTTATGTCTGTGAAGATCAAGATAGTTGTTAGCACTAACTGATCATGCTTATTATTATCAAGTTACATACACACTCCGCCCCAGCTCCACCCTAAACCCATAACAACACTCTCCAGTCCAACTACCCCCACCCTTCCGTGCAACATATGTTGCCGTCTGTACCTTGTTTGTGGTTATGGGGAGTGCTCAAATAGTTCCATAACTGTTAATATAAATTAAAAGTACTGAGAGTTTCATTTTCCATTGCTCTTCCCCTTCCTCACGTCACATTACACACTCCCTTTGCCCCATCCCCCACCCCCTCTCTCTTTCTATGCTCTCTTTTTTCTTTTACTTCTTCTTCTCTTTCTCTCTCTCTCTACCTGTATAAATCAGCTCTCTGGTTGTTGCTTCTGTAAGTGTAATGTAAAGTTCTACATCTCTGCATTTGTATTGTCATTTTTCAGAATGCCCTTGTAATAACTTCAGCGTCTGCCCATGGAGTCTATATAGGTCAAAGTCTCAAATGTGATGTGATCAAGAGGATGCCGCAATGATCCAGGTAATATTGCAAATACTCAAACTGATCTAAAAGCAGAAGCATAACGTGATCCACAAACATTTCTGCTTAAACATTACAGGGTTACAGTACACCCAGAAAAACAGCTGGATGTTAGTGCATAATTATCTGCAAGTGCAAGCAACATCGACCCTCTCCCCCTGCTCTTTTTCCATCAGCAAGAGCAACATTTATTTTCATGTACAACTTTTCTAGTGCCTCTTATGTTGTATAACTGTTGATATTTAAATGAAGCAAGTGTTTGTTTTCAATGGCACTGCATTTCCCATGTACACACACACACACACACACACACACACACACACACACACATTCGCATTGTCTCTGCCTGTCTGTCTGTCTGTCTGTCTGTCTGTCTGTCTGTCTGTCTGTCTGTCTCTCTCTGTCTCTCTCTGTCTCTCTCTATTTCTCTGTTTTTACATAAGTAATTTTGATCACTTGCACTTCACTGGGATTTAGTTACTGAATCAGTCATTCAGTGAGAGTGTTATGTAGAGTAAGAGTATTGAGTCTGCTGCTGCTGCTGCTGTTGTTCTTACTCATTACTGTTTTTCCTCTCTGCATAATTCTTGTTCTCCCTTAAATTGCTGGTGTTATTTTCATCATTACAGTATCTGTCCATTGAGTCTGCGTCTGAGCTGTGATGGGACCAAAAAGATTCCAGAATGAAAGAGGTAACTTTTACTGATCTTTATTTAGTTTATGGAGAAGTTGGTTCACATAATGCATTACAGAGTTGCTGCCTTTTTAGATATATATTAAACATTGTACCAGTCATTACATGATCAAACTGTGTTAGCCACCCCACCTTCCCCGGTTCCCAGCTATCCTTCTATCCCCGCCTCTAAACCCCCACCCCAATCCTTCCATCTCCCCCAAATCAAATTTACTGACACAACACTGATTTTCATTTTACCTTATTTAAGTGTTCTTTGAATAAAATTATATAGCCTGTTGCTGCTGCAAATGTTGTTGTGACTGTTCTTCCTCAGTGTATATTTTTTTCGTTTCCTCAGAATGCAGTTCTCCCATGCACCACAGCGTCTATCAATGGAGTCTACAATATTGTCTGGGATGTGATTTGAGCAAGAGCATGTCAGAATGATCAAGGTAACTTTTTAAACACACAGAACTGATCAAACTGTAGAATTCAAGTACACAATTTCAGATGTTTTCAAATGCATAACATACTGCAACAGTCAGGGTCTTTCTCCACATAAAGAGTGTGAGGTTTTCTTGGTAAAATTGCGATTTTTGTCGCTATGCGCAGAGTGCGACCTTTTTATTTGATTTTTGTACTATAAAGGCAGATATTCAAATAAAAGAAAGTCTTGCATGGGGAGGAAGGAATATGCATGAGGCTTTTGACAAGACAAACTGTCCTTATTAGAGCCTAAACATACGTTCCTTACCGTTAGAACCAAAATGTCAGACATCATAGATGCTCCAATTAAACAAAAGAAGGGCATCCTTTTACTTAAACATAATTATACACTGTACCGCACATTAATAACCTGGTTGTGTTCTGTGGCAGTGCATAGTGGGAACCTTTTTGCTTAATGAATTTCACATGTGTCTGTAACTTGAATCTCCACCAAAAGAAGCTGGACGTAAAAAGGGGTGTCTAAAAAAAAGCGCCATATTTCCTTTTTGATCTCTTTTTTTTTTCGCAGTCAAAAATGTGATTAAAAAGAAAATAGGGAGGTTTTTTTTACCATCCTGTATAGTCTTGTTGTTCCCATGTAAAAACCTAGTCAAACATGTGGTGTCTGATATGCTGGGTAATATGGTGAGGAACATGCCTTTAAAGGCCCAGTGATAATTGTGAAAGCCGTTCTGCTCAGCTGGAATTTGATGAATTTTGTTGTTGTTGTGTTTAATGAAATGAATTCGCAAAAAGGAAAACAATTTTTTTTACTGTTCACACAAAGCACTTGTAGATAGTTGGTATGTGCCGCATGTCAGGGGTGGTCTTATTCAATCAATCAATATGAGGCTTATATTGCGCGTATTCCGTGGGTACAGTTCTAAGCGCAGGGATTTTAATTTTTTATTTTTTTTTATTTTTATGCAATTTATATCGCGCACATATTCAAGGCGCAGGGATTTATTTATGCCGTGTGAGATGGAATTTTTTTACACAATACATCACGCATTCACATCGGCCAGCAGATCGCAGCCATTTCGGCGCATATCCTACTTTTCACGGCCTATTATTCCAAGTCACACGGGTATTTTGGTGGACATTTTTATCTATGCCTATACAATTTTGCCAGGAAAGACCCTTTTGTCAATCGTGGGATCTTTAACGTGCACACCCCAATGTAGTGTACACGGAAGGGACCTCGGTTTTTTCGTCTCATCCGAAAGACTAGCACTTGAACCCACCACCTAGGTTAGGAAAGGGGGGAGAAAATTGCTAACGCCCTGACCCAGGGTCGAACTCGCAACCTCTCGCTTCCGAGCGCAAGTGCGTTACCACTCGGCCACCCGGTCCTAATACATACAGGTAAACTGACAGGTACTTTTCCACAGTGGAACCCCCCTTTCAGACCCATTCATTTCAGACTTCCTCCTTTTTAAGATCTTGCTTCTTTAGATGTTCTGTGACGGGTGAAGTGGCGCGCAGTGGTAAGACGTCAGCCTCCTAATCGGGAGGTCGTGAGTTCGAATCCCGGTCGCTGCCGCCTGGTGGGTTAAGAGTGGAGATTTTTCCGATCTCCCAGGTCAACTTATGTGCAGACCTGCTTAGTGACTTAATCCCCTTCGTGTGTACACGCAAGCACAAGACCAAGTGCGCACGGAAAAGATCCTGTAAACCATGTCGGAGTTCGGTGGGTTATGGAAACACGAAAATACCCAGCATGCCTACTCAACGAAAGCGGAGTGAAGCTGACTATGCTCTCAGAGTATAGTGTGGGGAACCCAAATGGGCAAACGAGCTCACACGTCACCAGAATTTCTGGAACGCTGAAGAAGAAGAAGATGTTCTGTTCATAACCTGTAAATTACCCCCATTTTTAGACCCCTTCCATTTTAAGACTTGATTTTCTCACATTTTTTAAGGTCTTAAAAGGGGTTTCCCCTGTACTCCTAAAAAACCCTGACCCACAAAGTAATTTAATTATAACTGCTGTAATCGTTCCTTCCGTGTGCTATTATCTGTGGGTTTTTTGTGTTTTTTTCTCCTGTGTTGTCTCATCCTCTGTGCGCCCTGAAAGAGACCTCCGGGTCGAAATTGCCGTACCTTGTCTTATCCAGCTGTGATCCCGCCTTCGTATTAATGTGAGGGCAGTACCTTTTTTAAACTTTCAATATTGACCGTACGTTTTGCATAAAACACCAATAATGAATTAAAAATACATCAGAAAATTATTTCCTCACTATACACAATAACCCCTCATTTAAAGGCTGACAAAGTCCTATTTAATTAGTTTACTTACTTCCAGGGCTTTTCCCATCGTTGCGGGGATGTATAAATTAAGCTTCCTGCAAAGTTTTAGGTTTGAAGTCCTTACCAATTACAAGAAATAATCAATTCTTTATAAAGTTTATTGCTATCTTTAGAAACAGTTCTCCAGGGCTTGGGCTATTTTTAGACCGTCAACACAGACAGTACAGCTTCGTCAATCCCCGCGTGAAGGAAATCGCTCACCTTCCACGTGCAAAACGTAGTGATATTGACACGCCAGATTAGCGCGGTAGCGGATTGTGCTAAGCAGGAAAGCGCGCTTTTCTGTATTCTTGTTAACTTCGCAATTTCTGGAAAACATCCACTTTCACTTTGAGACTGTTCTGTTTACATTCGACACTATCAACACCACTTTGCAATACTGAAATAATTTTTTCTGTTTTTGAAAGCTACAGCCAATCGTTATTATATCCCCTTAGGTACAGTTTTATAACATTATTGGCACATGTAAACAATAGGAATTAATTAATGAACGCTACGAAAAGGGCAGCCTTTAACCTATGAACTTGCAACTGTGTTGACCTGTGTAATGTAACATAGACCACCACCATCTCTCTCTCTGTCTCTGTCTCTCTCTCTCTCTTACACCCCTTACCTGTTCGCAAACCTTTACCCAAATGTATGCTAAATGTATATACAATACAAGACAAGACAAGACATGGCAAGACAAGACAAGTTAGGAAAAGGTTGCCAGTAGGCCAATAGAGGGATGACAAGACAAGGCATGACAAGACAAGACAGGACAGGACAGGGACCAAAAAAAAAAGAAAGAAAAAAAGAAAGATAACTAATTCGGTCAACAGATGTTAAAGAAATAAGCATTTGTTTGGGTTGAATGTTTGGGTGTCACCCTGTATATATTTGTATTTTTGCAGGACAGGGTCGAGTTGTGATGATGTCAGGGCGACTGAAGACACACCAACAAGTATTCTTCGGAAGTGTTTGGAACACAAATGAACATTATTTCATAATAAAAAGGCGGCTGACATTGATGTTCATATCGGTTCATGTTCATATTCTCAGCACAGACGTGTGCTTAGAAATCGGATGTTTAAGAACAAGAGACAACCCTGAATAAAGCCTTATGAAATATGGTTGGAGCTGGATCAAAAGTGTGTGTGTGTGTGTGATTGAAGGGCAACATTTATAAATGATGAGACAGAAAGCTAAAGCACATCCTTTTATCGTACGTTCCATATCGTCCTCCTACTTTAAATGCTTGCTAATACAGACGTTCTCCAAGAAAATGTCTATCCAGTAATGTTTTGTTTATCGCAATGAAAGCTTTTTTTTGAGAAGAATGAAGAGGAATCAAATTTTTAAAAAACAAAAAAACAAGACAATTGAATTGCTCAAAACGTAAAGAAACAGGATGATTTTGGTTCAGTAGTACTATTTGTAGACCCTTAAAGCAATACATCCACAAGGGATTCCAGTGTATCAGTGCAAATAGAAAATTTCTGATATAACTTGAAAATTAAAACAGACTGAATTGTGATAAAAAGAACCAAAATCCCGAGTATTTTTTTTTTTTAGGTCTCCCTCTTCATTCAATCCCCAAACTCATATTCTGTACCGAAAAGAGCTCAAACACACACGTGGACAGACAGACACGCACACACACTTTGGTAAACATCATGTATGCTTCTCGACTCTGCTGATCCACAAAATTTAGAAATATCGCTATCATCATTTATTTTTGGTCACCGTCTTTCCCTTTTCACAGGCAAGTTTTTTTGTGTAGCATTTCCTATAGAACCCCGATGGCTCCACGGTAGACACAATGATCAGTCCATACCAGTCATGTTATTTTCTCGAATCAATTTATAACCTTTAACCCAGGAGGGTAAATGACATGGAAGGCTTCGGGTAATCTTGAACTTTAATGTGTTAAATTCATAGCTCATAATTCAGAGGCATTCAAGCCTCCAAATTTGGAGAACCTGCACTTGTAATCATAACAAGTCTTTTAGATCCCTTTAAAGTCACGGAATGAACTCCGATGAACTGTACGAATCATAGCGTACTCTGGTACGAATGCATTTTGTTCACATGCGTCAAAGAAGGAATTATCCGTGTCAGCGGACAGGGGAGGCAACTTTGTCGTGTAATTGAAGTCCCTTGGTTGACAACCTACGCCATTTTCGCCGATCAAACAACCAAATTAATTAATTATGCTTAGGTTTGGAGCTTAATCCGTCAATTAATTTCATGATAAATGTTCTTGGGCTTGATTACAGGTACTTGGATCTAAAATAAGTCAAGTATGCCACTCGATTCTGAGCTATGAATTTAACACACTAAAGTTCAAGATTACCAGGCTTCGTGCACCATGATCAAGTCGGAAGGAGAGACCCAAATCGACAACCAGCACGGAGTTACCACTCAATCGGTGATTTCGTCTTGGAGGCAGCCATTTTTGGAAGGGGAATAACTTACTTGCTTTTATTGTCGACTCGGAGTGAGCTCCCCTCGTTTGTCGGCGATCCAGGTTTCGTGTCTTAACTGGACGAACTAGTCCTTGAGTTTGCCGAACAAGTTCACCCAGTTAAGACACAAACCATGGTTCGCGAACCTTAGTTCGGCGAACCAATGGTTCGTCTGGTTAAGAACAGCTTTTACGAAGCATTATCTGCAACAAAGCTTCTTTGTCGTCCACGGGGACAGAGACACCAAAGACTAAACACAGAGGGCTGTGCGTCTGAAGTATGGATTGTGCAGCACGATTTTACCTACGTGTTCGTGTGCGTAATATCCAGACGAGACGTCATTAACACGTCTGACATCTGACATGTGTGTGTTCGTGTGTTCGTTCGTGTGTGTGTGTGTGTGTGTGTGTGTGTGTGTGTGTGTGTGTGTGTGTGTTCGTGTGTGTGTGTGTGTTCGTGTGTGTGTGTTCGTGTGTGTGTGTTCGCCGGTGTGTGCGTGTTCGTGTGCGTGTTCGTCAGTGTGTCAGTGTGTGTATGTGTGTGTGTGTGTGTGTGTGTGTGTGTGTGTAAACATTCAAAACAATAGTTAACAAGAGGCGAAGCCATCAAGGCTCACGTAAGAAATCGACAAACAGTAACACACACACACACACACACACACACACACACACACACACACACACACACACACACACACACACACACACAGAAAGAGCATAGGTGAAACTGTGCAAGAAAGCGAGACACTAGATCTAGATCTGTCTGTCTGCATGTAGCCTACTTACAGGGACACGACTGCCAACTAGTCTCGGCCCGCTCAAAATAATAATGACCGAGACTTTCAGTACTTCCTTCGCGTGACGTCTAACCCTCTTACGTCATAATGTGACGTCAATGTAATGTGACGTCTTCAAATGTTAGAGTTTCTACCACAGACATACACACGCACGCACGCACGCACATACGCACATACGCACGCACGCACAGACAGACAAAGTTAATTACGATCGCATAGGCTACACTTACGTGAGCCAACAAATCATAAATGCACCCAGGAGTTTTTAATCGTTTTGGGGAAACCCCGTTCATCAATTAAAAACAAAGTTTCTTTCGGCAAGTGTGCAGTTTGGAACAAAGCATCTTTGTCGCCTATGGGGTCAGAGACACCAAAGACTAGACACAAAGGCCAGTGCGTCAGTTGCATGGATAGTGCGGCACGATTTTACTTTCGTGCCCGCAAGGCGTGGATCTTGGTGCGTAGAGATAACGACTGCGTCACAACTGCATGACATCTGTGGCCGTTGATCGTTTCTGTTCTACAAAATCTAGATGTCACATTTCAACCCAAGGCGGTTCGGCAAAGTTGTTCATGCACGCACAATTAAAAACTCCATCATTTTTGGCTCACGTAAGTGTAGCCTATGCGATGCTAACTTTTGTCTGTCTGTGCGTGCGTGCGTATGTATGTATGTATATGTATGTCTGTGGTAGAAACTTTAACATTTGAAGACGTCATATTACATTGACGTCACATTATGACGTACGAGGGTTAGACGTCACGCGATGGAATTACTGAAAGTCTCGGTGATTGTTATTTTGAGCGGGCCGAGACTATTTGGCAGTCGTGTCCATGTAAGTAGGCTACATGCAGACAGACAGATCTAGATCTAGTGTCTCGCTTTCTTGCACAGTTTCACCTATGCTCTTTCTGTGTGTGTGTGTGTGTGTGTGTGTGTGTGTGTGTGTGTGTGTGTATGTGTGTGTGTGTGTGCGTGTGTGTGTGCGTGTGCGTGTGTGTGCGTGTGTGTGTGTGTCTGTGTGTGTGTGTGTGTGTGTGTGTGTGTGTACTGTGTGTGTGTGTGTGTGACGGAGTGATTGAGTTTGTGTTACTGTTTGTCGATTTCTTACGTGAGCCTTGAAGGCTTCGCCTCTTGTTTGTTTAAATTTCGCAGCACACACAAAAAGGAAAAGCAGAAAAAAAAGAAAAAAGGCAGGGACTACATAGTTTGGCGTGTATTAGTTTGTGTGTGTGTCTGTGTGTCTGTGTGTCTGCGTCTGTGTTAATTACGCTTCAGCGTTCTTGTTATCAAGGTCTGTTACCAGTGCATGTGTGCATGTCTATATAGATAGGTTAACTAGGTCATGTGTGGGTATGTGTGACGGTGTGTGTGTGTGTGTGTGTGTCTGGGTCTGTATCTGGGTCTGTGTGTGTGTGTCTGGGTCTGTATCTGGGTCTGTGTGTTTGTGTCTGGGTCTGGGTCTGGGTCTGTGTGTGAGTAAGAATGTGTGTCCGCGCGCGTGCTTAAATGTTTCGTTTTAAAAACATGTGAGACAGAAAGCAAGACAAACTCAGAAACTGAACTACTTACGTAAAAGACAAAAAAATCATAAGCATCACAAATAATGTTAGCTCAGTTAAACGTGTTGTTGTTGTATTTTATAGTTACGTTACTTTTACACAGAGAGGAAAATGCCCAGTAGAAAATGACAGTTATACAATATTGTTGTTGTTCATAACGTCTAATTAGCATGGCGACCACGTATCCTCACTCCTTCATTTTTGTTTTGAGTCAACCACTCTTCCATCCTACTCTCCCATCCATTTCCCCCAGCCACTAGTTGACCCCAACGAGAGAAAATAGAAGAACAAACAAGTCGCGTAAGGCGAAAATACAACATTTAGTCAAGTAGCTGTCGAACTCACAGAATGAAACTGAACGCAATGCCATTTTTCAGCAAGACCGTATACTCGTAGCATCGTCAGTCCACCGCTCATGGCAAAGGCAGTGAAATTGACAAGAAGAGCGGGGTAGTAGTTGCGCTAAGAAGGATAGCACGCTTTTCTGTACCTCTCTTTGTTTTAACTTTCTGAGCGTGTTTTTAATCCAAACATATCATATCTATATGTTTTTCGAATCAGGAACCGACAAGGAATAAGATGAAAGTGTTTTTAAATTGATTTCGACAATTTAATTTTGATAATAATTTTTATATATTTAATTTTCAGAGCTTGTTTTTAATCCAAATATAACATATTTATATGTTTTTGGAATCAGAAAATGATGGAGAATAAGATGAACGTAAATTTGGATCGTTTTATAAATTTGTATTTTTTTTTTACAATTTTCAGATTTTTAATGACCAAAGTCATTAATTAATTTTTAAGCCACCAAGCTGAAATGCAATACCGAAGTCCGGGCTTTGTCGAAGATTACTTGACCAAAATTTCAACCAATTTGGTTGAAAAATGAGGGCGTGACAGTGCCGCCTCAACTTTCACGAAAAGCCGGATATGACGTCATCAAAGACATTTATCAAAAAAATGAAAAAAAGTTCGGGGATTTCATACCCAGGAACTCTCATGTCAAATTTCATAAAGATCGGTCCAGTAGTTTAGTCTGAATCGCTCTACACACACACACAGACACACACACACACACACACACACACACGCACGCACGCACGCACATACACCACGACCCTCGTCTCGATTCCCCCTCTACGTTAAAACATTTAGTCAAAACTTGACTAAATGTAAAAAGAAGAGACACAGTAAGAACATGAGTGTCGGGTGAGGTCAAATCCAACAAGTCGCGTGAAGCGATATACAAACATTTAGTCAAGATATATGGATATGACGTCATCAAAGACATATATCGAAAACATGAAAAACTGTTGTGGGGAGATTAAACCCAGGAACTTTCATGTGAAGTTTCAAGAAGATCGGTCCAATAGTTTTCTCTGGATCGCTCTACACATACACACACACACAGACACACAGACACACACATACATACACCACACCCTCGTCTCAATTCCCCGTCTATGTTAAAACATTTAGTCAAAACTTGACTAAATGTAAAAACGGCAAATCACGTCGTGAATTGCTCCAGCAACACGATCTTCTTCTTCTTCTTGTCGATCACACTATCATTATATATGCTCATGTTCGGCCTCCACGGGATATAACCGCACACATATACATCAATTCCAAGGTTGGAAGATGTGGACAAAGTCCCAAAGGTTATACTTTTTCCTGAAATAGCATACAAAGATGCATGGAAAAGCTAAACGCGTATTCTGCAAACCAGTTTGTGACAACGACATAGTCCGCTCAAACCGTACACTCAGCGAAATTTGCATTAAGCCCACATAACAGCAATTGTTTAAAATCTCAGGAGAAAAATGGCGGCCGAAAATAGCTCTAACGCTTTTTGCTAATGGCTAAAGCTGGATGAGCCGTTGTGTAAAAGTTAAATGTTTATCAGTTGTAGACTTTGCGTGTGATGCACTTGTATATCCTTCGTGCATGTACGGGACAGTTTCCCATTTAGGAACTAAAGGTTTATCAAGGACATTTACACGCGAGCGGTATATAACTTGTTGCGCCCAAAACGGAAATCTCAGTGTTTTTTGTTGTTGCAGTGAATCTTTCGAACGCTGGGTTTGTTCTCTTTTGTTTCTGTTCCTATTGAATCCCTGTCTCATTCTCTCCGTCTGCCTATGTGTGTCTCTTTCTCATTCTCCTGGACAGAATTAACCCCCCTTTTTGAAGTTAATAGAGACAAACGACAGAATGAGCATGCAATAGTCAGATACATCCGATTGAATTCCCATAGCTTGTCCGTGTTTATTTTCGAACTATTCCGTATAGAAACACTCTATCAGACCCTCCTCTCTTAAAATCTGAAATGGATATTATGCTTCCTTCACTACCCTCAGACGCAACAAAAAATCCCCCCCCAGGAATTGCACGTACTAACCCCATGCATGCAAACGTTCACTGTCACACAATGCGTCACCTCCAGGGAGTTTCAACAGTATCTGCGAACATCATTATACTCTCTGACGACAATGGCTGTACCTTTCTCACCCCACGTTAAAACCTTGGGGGTTGGCTACGAAGAAAAAAACATGTTCTGAGAAGATGTTTGAGATGTTTTGCTTTCATTCGTCTGTTCGTTTGTGTAAATTACACTTGGCTACACAATCTACAGTAGAACCACACATAAGTTCACGCTGCAATAGCTGAAGATCTCTGGCCGCAAAACACTACTTTATAACATGCATGTACACTTAAACAATAAGAGGACACAGCAGTAACCAGATTAGACCTGTCTTTATCAAAATGTTTGCAGCGACAAACTGCCTTCTTCAGGATGGTATGAAGAAAGTACGGATCATGTATGTAGGGGAAGGGACCTTGATATGGACCACTTTTTGTTTCATGCTGATAACTAGTTTGTTTTCTAGCGAAGAAGTTTAATTTTGTGTTTGGTAGTCCTTCTCTCTTAGGTTAACCGTTATTCCTAATTAGAGTGATATAGCTTTGATAGACATTGAGCAAAAATTAAATACAGAAAAAAATCACAAATGGTCCATATTAGGAGCCTGGGCGCCTAATATGGACCAGTAAAGCGGCCTTCACGAATTACTGTAAAAAGCCCCATATACTTCAAAATAACATGATACAACTTAGTGTGCAAGTCAGACTAATTAAAATATGCTTTAGATGTATCTGTTTCGGGTTGATGAGACTATTATTTGAAGCACACCAGGAAACTAAAGAAGCTTATCAAAAACAGAATGAAAATAAGTGAAATTATCAACTTCCACGAAAAGAAGACTAATTGTTATATTTTTTTGAAATCTCGAGGGCTAGTTATAGGTTATTTTCAGCAAACTTCTTAATGAATTAATAACAATAGCCTTTAGCTTTTATTTTCTTCGATTTGTTGAAGGTGATCCATATTAGGAGACTCACACATACTTTGAGATTTTGCTATCATTTTGTGTTTGCAGTCGAAACTCGGGGTCAACACTGCTAAAATGTAACAAATATGGTCTTAGCTGTCATATATAGCCATTTTTGTGTGATAAAACCTTTGGCTGTGGACAGAAACGAGTCCGTTTTAGGCGGCAAATGTAGAGTGAACACTGCCAAAAGTGAGAAAAAATGAGACAAATGTAAAGCCTAACGGTTTTGAGGTTTGTGTTTCTGCAACTGTTTTGACATGTGCAAGTTATCCAGAAAGGGTGAATACAACCAATGAAATTGTTTTGAGCACTCTAGCGCCGTTAGTTTGTCAGAACAGGAGGTGGTCCAAATTAGGAGCCGGTCCATATTAGGAGCCCTTCCTCTACACATCAGATTCGTGAAGAGGATACCATTTTTGAAAACGGAATGACCAAAGAATTGAGCAGCCAAACCCGATCTAAGCTGTAAACAGCGACAAATTGCGAAATATGATACTGTACGCACATCGGTAAACGAGGTTGTAAGTAAACACCTTTCCCGTGATCAAAACAAGTAGTCTGTGACGTGCATAAATAGCAATTGTGACGTACGGGAGATTATATGATTCAGTGCCATTAGCACAGAAAATGCTTCATTCGCGGCAACACACACACACACATACACACCACACACATACACACAAACACACACATACACACACACACACATGCACACAAACATACACACACGCACACACACACACACACACACACACACACACACACCCACACACACACACACACACACACAGAGACACACACACACACACGCCTTGACACGTGTTCTAAACCTAGTAGCGTTTTGTTTTGCTTTAGTTTTTGGCTCACGTAAGTGTAGCCTATGCGATCGTAACTTTGTTTGTCTGTGCGTGTGTGCGTGTGTACGTGTGCGTGTGTATGCCTGTGGTAGAAACTTTAACATTTGACTAAACACCGAAATACTCATTTCACCTGGTTAATTTTCAAGCACCATCTTCAAAATATTGAAGCAATGATCAACATTGTGTCGGCATGTGTGTAGTTAAAGCGTGTATCCAAAGAAAACGGGTGGTGGGGGGTTTTGAAGGGGTACAAGCAGTTGACTGGTTTCTGTCGTGTGTGGTATGTAGACCAGGTCAGGTGTCAAGACCAGGTCAGGGGTCGCGCGAAGGATTGTGGTATAGATTCACTTCTCCAGTTCTCACTTCTGCATTCGCCGATTCGGGGAAGACGATTTCATGTTGTTCGGTTTCTAAGCTCCAGAAAAGTAAATAAAGAAGCTATCAAAGGGAGATTTCCTACAATTTGATCTGCACAGCGTTTTTCCAATGTCCATGTGAGGAAGAGCTGTCGAAAGCGCAGTGTCGATCTGGCAGCCGTATCCGGGTAAGTACAGAGACAGATCTAGTGTCTCCCACTCTGATAACGTGTCACCTACTGTTAATCCGTTTTGTTTTAATTTCTTTTTATTTCAGCAGACACAGATGTCAAACACAGTACTAGGCAGTCACGTCTTGTGAAATGAGTTGATCTAAAGTGCCTGTAATGTTTGGATGTCTTTAATTGTTCGTGGTTCGATTTATGTGAATTTCAAGACTTGCAGTAGAGTCTCAAGTTAAGTTTACTCTGCCCGAAAAAAACTGTCCATCATTTACTTGAACATGCAGATATAAGGAAACGGAATGAATCTGTTCTCAAAGTCAAAATGATCACGATTTTTTCCTCAGATTCAAAACATGCACTGTCATGGTTTTGTCTGTACAATTTAGTAAGTCTTACCTTGCAACAAAAGGTCTGAGCAGGTCCTCATATTCAGGCTGCGGACAGGCCACAACCGAATGAACCACCACCTTTTCACCAAGTTCAGAATTGGCAAGTCAGACCAGTGCCCTTGTCAAACAGGCAGCATGACAACGGAACACCTGCTGCAGACTTGCCCACTACACGATGGCCTCATGAGCCAGATCTGGGCGGAGGCGACCACGGTGCAAGGGAAGCTCTATGGCAGTCTGGACGACCTACAGCGCACGGCAACATTTGCGCGGAGAACCGGCGTTTCCATCTGAGTGATCGACAAGAAGAAGAAAGACAGTTTTTGAATGCTAGATCTGTATCGCGTTTCATTCCAGACTCGATTCTCTCTTTGATTGACAGCAGTGGAAAAAGTGGCCACATGGCAGGTACCTATTGCTTAGTGTCTGCAGTGCAAAAGACATATAAGCTGATGGTAGATTTGCAAATGAACACAGTGCCTGTGTGTGTGTGTGTGTGTGTGTGTGTGTGTGTGTGTGTGTGTGTGTGTGTGTGTGTGTGTGTGTGTGTGTGTGTGTGTGTGTGTGTGTGTGAGGATTGCACAAGATCTCATTCAAGGACAACTGCACCAACAACAAATACACAGTCATTTTATCTGTTTGCCTTCTTTTGAAAATTATACATGGAGTTGATATGATGCGTTAGTTTTAACTGTGAGTGTGTGTGTGTGTGTGTGACGGATGAGTTTGTGTTTCTGTTTGTTGATTTCTTACGGGAGCCTTGAAGGCTTCGCCTCTTGTCCCAGCGAAGCTGGAGGTATCCCGTGAACGCTATACTGTAATCGACTTGAGAAATGTGCATACCGAATAATACATGATAAAGAAGGATTCTTTGTGCCCGGCTACGTGCTACAGTTGGAGATGGAAGTTCACCAAAAATTGGGACCATACTAACAAAAATACGGTGGGTGCAATAGTCGCCCCCATTTTTTCAGCAAACGCCACCCAAGGCCGTTTTGGACGGGTAGAAATTCCGTAGTTTCCAAGTCTATGGATAAAGCTCGCCTAAGAAGAATACGTCACGGTCGAAAGTCTTTGACGTCAATTAATGCATCATGACGTCATGCCTCCCTGTAGTCTTTCTCTCTCGCGCAGTGTGTGTGCTTGTGTTCATTTTGTGTAGGTGGTTTTACCGACAAATGGGGACGATTGTCACTGGAGAGCAGTCAAATGGGGACGCTTCCGACAAACGGGGACGTCCCCATTTGTCGGCCCGTGCGACCCCATTTGACTGGATTTGAGCAGATTGAGCGACCCCATTTGACTGCTTCCTAGCATCCCTGTGGACAAACGGACTGGATTTTCACACAGATTCATACACATATTTTAGCTCTGCACTTTTTGGTCTGCTCAACTAAACCATGTGATTTTTATCATGTGACTTCAAATGACTTTACAGTAACTGCTTTCATCAGAATTCAGTTTCTATTCAAATGCAGTCAAACTAAAACATTTATTTGAATTAAAAAAAACCAAAAGTTATTGCATTTAATATATTTTATTCAGAATATTTTGAAAGAGTTCTGATTATTTGATCACGGTTTTTTTTGTATTAAAACAAAAACAAACACAGAAACATATACATTCCTGTAAAAAAAAAATGATTACAATTATTTTGTTATGAGATTTATTTTAGGTTAATTCGAAGTGTTGTGTCTTTGTCATTTGTTGGTTTGTGCAGTGCAGTTGTTTTGTCAGTTATTCTTCTCTTCATTTGTTCTATCGTCTTTCTTCTTCTTTTTTGTGTGTGTATTTTTGTGTTTTTGTGCCTGAAGAAGACCCTTAGGTCGAAACGTCGCTGTTATTCGTTCCGTGTTCGTCATTTTAACGTGAGTACATTGCTTTTTGGTCTCTTTATTGTTCCCTCTCACGTCCAGTCGCCATTGTTTAATACATGTTTTAATGTGTTTTGTATAATCCGGAAGCAGGAGTTTAAAACCTATGTATATATTAAGGGAAAAGTCTGGGTTGTGGCACTCGATCACTAGGTGGGGCACTGCCCTTCGCTCCCTGTTACCCGAGTTCCAATCCTCGTGGTAAGGCGTCCGCCCCGTGATCGGGAGGTCGTGGGTTCGAACCCCGGCCGGGTCATACCTAAGACTTTAAAATTGGCAATCTAGTGGCTGCTCCGCCTGGCGTCTGGCATTATGGGGTTAGTGCTAGGACTGGTTGGTCAGGTGTCAGAATAATGTGACTGGGTGAGACATGAAGCCTGTGCTGCGACTTCTGTCTTGTGTGTGGCGCACGTTATATGTCAAAAGCAGCACCGCCCTGATATGGCCCTTCGTGGTCGGCTGGGCGTTAAGCAAACAAACAAACAAACCCGAGTGCCAACAACAATAGGATGAGCATCAGAAGCGAAGATAAAGAGGGAATTTTTTTCTCTGCGCGCGCGTCAGCAAGCAGGATGTCTCAGAACTGAAGCGGTAATAGTATGATCTAATTACAGGCGATGGGTTTATGGGTCACGTGATTATATATATGAAGTCTTCTATCGCGCGCGTATCTCCAGACTCGGACTCAAGGCGCAGGAATCTATTTATGCCGTGTGAGATGGAATTTTTTACACAATACATCATGCATTCACATCGACCAGCAGATCGCAGCCATTTCGGCGCATATCCTACTTTTCAAGGCCTATTATTCCAAGTCACACGGGTATTTTGGTGGACATTGTTTTATCTATGCCTATACAATTTTGCCAGGATAGACCCTTTTGTCAATCGTGGGATCTTTAACGTGCACACCCCAATGTAGTGTACACGAAGGGACCTCGGTTTTTCGTCTCATCCGAAAGACTAGCACTTGAACCCACCACCTAGGTTAGGAAAGGGGGGAGAAAATTGCTAACGCCCTGACCCAGGGTCGAACTCGCAACCTCTCGCTTCCGAGCGCAAGTGCGTTACCACTCGGCCACCCAGTCCACGTGATGTGGGGGCGGAGCCAAACATTGGTTGATACTTACTGTGTTGACATTAGTTCATTGGCCCCGCCCCAACATCATATGACTTACTAATCCATGGGCTATCATTGGTTCATGTTTTTGGCGCTAAACTATCTGACAGGTAAAGAACTATTTTGATGTGACACGTTATTACTTGGTGCAAATACGCGCAGTGTTTAAAACCACTTGGCGGACAGAACTGTGCATTCTCACAATTCGACACTTACTACATCCATAATAACCACACCGTTGATCAATCGCTGAGAAATGGCACAAATGACAGTTGGGGAAAACATTCAGAAGTTGGAATGATCTTACTGAACGGCTGGCAGACTTTTCCAGAAAGAACGATTTGGTGTACGTGGTCAAATACAGTCGTGCTGTTCAACTTGCGAACAAGAATTCAAAACAGCCCTTTCCAGACGAACTGAAGTATGCATACGCAAAACTTGTGTGCAAGTACTCAGGAAAAGGACGACTCACAGGCCGAGGTGCGAAGAGGAGCAATGGGTAAGCGGATTAATATTTAGTTGCTATACTTCTTATGCGTTCTTGTCACAGATAGTAACTCGTATGAATGTTTAATTTTAATATTATTTTTTTTTTTTTTTTTAGGTTTACAATGTTTCAACATTCATTCCAGTATCGACTGACATTTTAACGAGTGCGGAAAGTCTGTCTGTCTGTCTGTCTGTCTGTCTGTCTGTCTCTGTCTCTGTCTCTCTCTCTCTCTCTCTCTCTCTCTCTCTCTCTCTCTCTCTCTCTCTCTCTCTCTCTCTCTCTCTCTCTCTCTCTCTGCGCGCACTTCTTCTTCTTCTTCTTTGTCGGACAGATTTTTCACACAAATGACCAGGAAACCAGATTACGTAAGCCGTGTCAGCTGTACCCTTTGTAAAAGTCAGCGTAGCTCGAGAACGGCATTGAAATATTTTCGGTGTTCTTTACCTTGCCCAATAAGAGTATACGTCACACACTCGAGTCAAGGACGTCGTAAAATGGCCCTCGGTCAAGTTTTCACCGAGAACCATTTTATGATGTCCTTAACAATTATGTGTTAGTCGGCTTAGAATATGCGCGCAGGTTTCAAAGTTTTGATCCATTCGATTATCTCAACAGACATCCTTTGATTGTAAAGTTGAATGCGGGCACATGATGGTTGAAAATACTTAACTTGAAAGTTTCCCGCTGTGGTAGATTTTTATGGTGGTTGTCACACAGGCAGCGACGGCTTTACTGGTCGGACCCAGTTGTGCGTTACCTCGCTTTTGCCTTTAATGACTGACTGACTGGCTGACTTTGGGGATTAACGTCCTCTGAGGTAACTAGGATCTATTTGGGAACATTTACCGTGATACTGTAAGAGGAGCAAGAAAAGAAAAGAAAAATGATGATGATGATGATGATGATGATGATGATGATGATGATGATGATGATGATGATAGAAAGAGAGAAAGAAAGAGAATAGTGAGAGAGAGGGGAGAGAGAGAAAAAGAGAGAGGGGGAGAGAGAGGGAGAGAGGGAGAGAGAGAGGGGGAGAGAGAGAGAGAGGGGGGAGAGAGAAAGAGAGAGAGAGAGAGAGAGAGAGAGAGAGAGAGAGAGAGAGAGAGAGAGAGAGAGAGAGAGAGAGAGAGAGAGAGAGAGAGAGAGAGAGAGATATTTAGAACCGACTCCAGACGATGGGAAATGCTGTAAAGATACATTTGACGTAAAGCGAGTGACGCAATTTCACTAGATTTTTTCGAACTTTGATCATTTAGATTCCAAGTGAGCGGGTCGGCATTGCACACTCAGAGGATGGGCGGTGCTTTGCTATTCCGTGAAGCACCCACCGACAAAACTAGCTTTTCTGTACTTTTTTTTTTAGATAAAGAGAGTATTATCTCGCAGCATTTGAAGTGTCATTCTTTAGAATAAATCACGTTGGTATTGTTGATTTAAATTTGTACTTTGTCTTGTCAATGTTTTGCTTGATAAACAAAAAGGGTCCCTGCTTGAACGTTATAACATTTAGAGGGTCACCTAGAATCCGTCCTGATTGGTCAAAAAGCCATATGAGGCACTGAACTGGTACTAAAATAAAATAATGTGCTGACAAATTTAAGCTTCTTTTTTAATACAGTAACAGGATAGATTTCTCCCCCGAAAACTACAGAAAATTGGCCATTTTGACCTCCATAATGTAACATCTTACAAGTAAGTGTAGTTGGACCTGTCTTTAACGACAGTTTGAAACGAGTTGTTATCGCAATTAAAGAAAGCCGCCGTTGGCTACTCGGGTGGTGTCTTATCGCTTTCAAGAGTATGTCAAGAGGTGTGTATGGGGTGCGCTCAAGCGCAGAAGACAACGTGATTGCATTCGGCTAACTCAGAGCCGTCCCGCCCGCCTGGTACGTTTAGCAGTCGGTATAACGAGATGGTAGTGTATGAATTTTATTTATTGGTGATGTAGAGATAGTACAATGTCATTAAAAAAAATAAATTCAAAACAAACATGAGTTTAAAGGTTGTGAAAGACAGGTTGTGAACGTTAGTTTGACCGAAACTGGCAGCCGCAAACACATAATAACAAACAATCAATATTATGATAGATTCTGGATAAATAATGTATTATAATGTGCATCTTGTAGGTGATTGTGCTTTTAATAATTTTCAGATTTGTTTTCCCTGTTAATGCTGATGCCACAGTACTAGTTGATTTTTATAGGGAGAAAATGGTTTTGTTTTAAAATGTTCATTATGTACATTGCTTTGTAATTTTGTTAACACATTAATTTTGTGAAACGCCCAGAACCATGTCAGGATTTGCAATACATAACAAAACTTTATTATTGTTTTATCTTTTTATATTTAGTCAAGTTTTGACTAAATATTTTAACATCGAGGGGGAATCGAAACGAGGGTCGTGGTGTATGTGCGTGTGTGTGTGTGTGTAGAGCGATTCAGACTAAACTACTGGACCGATCTTTATGAAATTTGACATGAGAGTTCCTGGGTATGAAATCCCCGAACGTTTTTTTCATTTTTTTGATAAATGTCTTTGATGACGTCATATCCGGCTTTTTGTGAAAGTTGAGGCGGCACTGTCACGCCCTCATTTTTCAACCAAATTGGTTGACATTTTGGTCAAGTAATCTTCGACAAAGCCCGGACGTCGGTATTGCATTTCAGCTTGGTGGCTTAAAAATTAATGAATGACTTTGGTCATTAAAAATCGGAAAATTGTAAAAAATAAAATAAAAATGTATAAAACGATCCAAATTAACGTTCATCTTATTCTCCATCATTTGCTGATTCCAAAAACATATAAATATGTTATATTCGGATTAAAAACAAGCTCTGAAAAATAAATATATAAAAATTATTATCAAAATTAAATTGTCCAAATCAAATTAAAAATACTTTCATCTTATTCCTTGTCGGTTCCTGATTCCAAAAACATATAGATATGATATGTTTGGATTAAAAACACGCTCAGAAAGTTAAAACAAAGAGAGGTACAGAAAAGCGTGCTATCTTTCTTAGCGCAACTACTACCCCGCTCTTCTTGTCAATTTCACTGCCTTTGCCATGAGCGGTGGACTGACGATGCTACGAGTATACGGTCTTGCTGAAAAATGGCATTGCGTTTAGTTTCATTCTGTGAGTTCGACAGCTACTTGACTAAATATTGTATTTTCGCCTTACGCGACTTGTTTATGATTACTATTACCATTATCAGTATATAAGAGGGACCACGGTTATACCCAAACTGCAATTTAAACAAAATTAATGTTGAAGAAATCAAAAATACATCGAACACATTTCACGCTTTGATTTAACTTATGTTTCCAGCTCGTCACAGACACAGCCTAAGTGCGAAGGCCTGTCTTGAAGCAGAAACGCTTTTGGTGTTCTAGTCGCTTCACACTTTAAGTCAAGTGTCATTCAGTCCGTCTCTCACAATATCACACCTATCCGCGAAAATAGGCAATAGGCCATGATGGGCCATATGTCAGGGAACAGAAGTAGCTCGCTGACTGTCTGATTTTTTTCCCGAGATTTTATTACCTCTCTGGGCCATAAGATGTGGACTACCTTGGGATGGGACAATAAAGTAATGAGAGAGAAAAATCTAATATATTCCTTGACTTTGGGGTAGCGCGACTCTGTTGCAGCTAACTTTCATGTGGGAGAAATAGGCCCTGTCGGAGAACAGAAGTAGCTCGCTGAGTGTCTGATTTTTTCCGAGCTTTTATTACCTCTCTGGGCCATACGATGTGGACTACCTTGTGGTTTGTTTGTTGTTTGTTACGTGTAAGGATTACCCACATGACAAGCAAACAATACATAATTCGTTTGATCTTATCGAGGTTATCGTTCCGAATAAGTTGTTGTATATACTGTAAACATTCCACTTTTAAACACATTTTTAAAACACCTGTTGTGAACACTGAATGAATTACTCTTTTACAAAAATAACACATGAATAACACACACTAAATAATGTTTACCATTTGTGCTACTTTTACCAGTTGAATTAAACAAACTTCACCAACAAAGTATTGCGACAAATTACGCACCCGAATTAAGGCATTAATTCCCATGTCATTTTGTTCAATTTGTCTATGCTACTACCCGTAGTACATGTAGTATGTAGTCAAAATAGTCGGAAAGTTTCAAAGCAAACTAACAAGTCCTTGCTGACATACAGCGCTTTTTCGCATAATGCCCCTCGTAATTAACGCAAAAAACTCCCGTTTTTGACCGCACATACGATCGACACCTGCATCAGAAGGAATAGCATAGAACACAAAATATGCGAGCGTGTGAATCCGTGATTTGTAAAAATGTAAAACAATCGCCCCGCGATTTACAAATCACGTAAATGCGCCGGATATTTTCTTGTCATCTCCAAAGTCAAGGGATCTATTAAATGTTTTCAATAAGGAATCAGAAAGGCCATATACATTCCGCTCCGCGCATATCTATTAAAATCCTTCGGCAACAAATTATTGCGACAAATTACGCACCCAAATTAAGGCATTAATTCCCATGTCATTTCGTTCAATTTGTCTATGTACTACCCGTAGTAGCTTACATGTAGTATGTAGGCAAAATATTCGGAAAGTTTCAAAGCAAACTAACAAGTCCTTGCTGACATACAGCGCTTTTTGGCATAATGCCCTTAGTAATTGACGCAAAAACTCCTGTTTTTGATCGTAAATGCGATCGACACCTGCATCAGAAGGAATCCCGTCGCGATATAACCTTCGTGGTTGAAAACGACGTTAAACACCAAATAAAGAAAGAATCAGAAGGAATAGCATAGAAGACGTAATATGCGAGCGTGTTAACCCGTGATTCGTAAAAATGTAAAACAATCGCCCCGCGATTTACAAATCACGTAAATACGCCCGATATTTTCTTGTCATCTCCAAATTAAGTCAAGGGATCTATTTAATGTTTTGATTCTTATTTCATTACTTTTTTGTCCCATCGCTGGGATATTCGGGTCAATTCCCCCCAATGGAAGGCTAGCAGGAACAAAGTCGCGCTTCCTCCAAATCAGGGGATCTATCAGATGTTTTTATATTTAGTCAAGTTTTGACTAAATATTTTAACATCGAGGGGGAATCGAAACGAGGGTCGTGGTGTATGTGCGTGTGTCTGTCTGTCTGTCTGTCTGTCTGTCTGTGTGTGTGTGTGTGTAGAGCGATTCAGACTAAACTACTGGACCGATCTTTATGAAATTTGACATGAGAGTTCCTGGGTATGAAATCCCCGAACGTTTTTTTCATTTTTTTGATAAATGTCTTTGATGACGTCATATCCGGCTTTTCGTGAAAGTTGAGGCGGCACTGTCACGCCCTCATTTTTCAACCAAATTGGTTGAAATTTTGGTCAAATAATCTTCGACGAAGCCCGGACTTCGGTATTGCATTTCAGCTTGGTGGCTTAAAAATTAATTAATGACTTTGGTCATTAAAAATCTGAAAATTGTAAAAAAAAATAAAAATTTATAAAACGATCCCAATTTACGTTTATCTTATTCTCCATCATTTGCTGATTCCAAAAACATATAAATATGTTATATTCGGATTACAAACAAGCTCTGAAAATTAAATATATAAAAATTATTATCAAAAAT
>NC_090250.1:31893386-31903136 GCF_037325665.1 Littorina saxatilis | reverse complement strand
TGCTCTTGTCAACAGATACAACTGGGTTGGTTGTGAATCTTCTTCTGGGGTCATTTTATAGTGTAGCAAGATTTGGTACCATGTAACAGTTACTTAACTTGCACAAAAAGCGCCTTATCGATGACACACACTGCCAACGTTTACCACGGAACAGTGCAACTACAGTTATTGCACGGCTAGCTAGAGAGATAATAACATCGTGATACTGCTTTGGGAGTCAGTTTGTGATGTAACTAAATCTACACGTGTATACAATGTTAATGTCACATAACCTGAACAGAAGGTAAAGGTAGTCACATAACCTGAACAGAAGGTAAAGGTAGTCACATAACCTGAACAGAAGGTAACGGTAGTCACATAACCTGAACAGAAGGTAAAGGTAGTCACATAACCTGAACAGAAGGTAAAGGTAGTCACATAACCTGAACAGAAGGTAAGGCTAGTCACATAACCTGAACAGAAGGTCTAGTCACATAACCTGAACATAAGGTAAAGGTAATCACATAACCTGAACAGAAGGTAAAGGTAGTCACATAACCTGAACAGAGGGTAAAGGTAGTCACATAACCGTCTATAACGCTCATAAGATAATTACCGCAACACGGTGGCCTAGTGGTAAGGCGTCCGCCCAGTGAGCGGGAGGTCGTGGGTTCGAACCCCGGCCGGGTCATACCTAAGACTTTAAAATTGGCAATCTAGTGGCTGCTCCGCCTGGCGTCTGGCATTATGGGGTTAGTGCTAGGACTGGTTGGTCCGGTGTCAGAATAATGTGACTGGGTGAGACATGAAGCCTGTGCTGCGACTTCTGTCTTGTGTGTGGCGCACGTTAAATGTCAAAGCAGCACCGCCCTGATATCACCCTTCGTGGTGGACTGAGCGTTAAGCAAACAAACAAACAAAAAATAAGATAATTGCCTATGTCATTTTTTGATGTTTTTAGAAAAAAAGTGTAACCGAGTGCCGTAACACTACGATCACCTCGGGAGGCGAAGTGCAATCAAACAGGATTAAAAATGTTAGGGCTAATTTCTTAGCCCTATAAAAACTGCTATGCAAACCCGAAGGTTTCCATGAACATACAGACAACCGGAAACCCCCAGACCCCATCACAAACAGAATTCCACAATCCACCGGTGTTGACTTAAAGGCCAACAACTCGGGTGCAGAGTCTGCTATGCCATTACCTGAACATATCATGCCGAGTCCCATCCTGCTCGCAGCGCCAGATGTAACCGAGTGCCGTAACACTACGATCACCTCGGGAGGCGAAGTGCAATCAAACAGGATTGAAAATGTCAGGGCTAATTTCTTAGCCCTATAAAAACTGTTATGCAAACCCGAAGGTTTCCATGAACATACAGACAATCGGAAACCACCAGACCCCATCACAAACAGAATTCCACAATCCACCAGTGTTGACTTAAAGGCCAGCAACTCGGGTGCAGAGTCTGCTGTGAAAGGAGCGGTAGCCTCCCCTGTCACAAAAGCAAAAAAAACTTTCTTTGGTTTTTGAACAATCTGCCTATCTTATTTTAGTTATAAGTTGCAAATTGCCTATCTTGAGCTGTTACCACGGAATACACTTGAGATAAAGAGCTGACAGCAACATTTTCAATCAGAAAAACTGCATTACAACCCACAAAGAGCTTTTGCATACCGTCACATTATCAAAACAAGTCGTCCGGTATCATAAAGAACAAGTCGCGTAAGGCGAAAATACAATATTTAGTCAAGTAGCTGTCGAACTCACAGAATGAAACTGAACGCAATGCCATTTTACTCGTAGCATCGTCAGGCCACCGCTCATGGCAAAGGCAGTGAAATTGACAAGAAGAGCGGGGTAGTAGTTGCGCTAAGAAGGATAGCACGCTTTTCTGTACCTCTCTTTGTTTTAACTTTCTGAGCGTGTTTTTAATCCAAACATATCATATCTATATGTTTTTGGAATCAGGAACTGACAAGGAATAAGATGAAAGTGTTTTTAAATTGATTTGGACAATGTAATTTTGATAATAATTTTTATATATTTAATTTTCAGAGCTTGTTTTTAATCCGAATATAACATATTTATATGTTTTTGGAATCAGCAAATGATGGAGAATAAGATAAACGTAAATTTGGATCGTTTTATAAATTTTTATTTTTTTTTACAATTTTCCGATTTTTAATGACCAAAGTCATTAATTAATTTTTAAGCCACCAAGCTGAAATGCAATACCGAAGTCCGGGCTTTGTCGAAGATTACTTGACCAAAATTTCAACCAATTTGGTTGAAAAATGAGGGCGTGACAGTGCCGCCTCAACTTTCACGAAAAGCCGGATATGACGTCATCAAAGACATTTATCAAAAAAATGAAGAAAACGTTCGGGGATTTCATACCCAGGAACTCTCATGTCAAATTTCATAAAGATCGGTCCAGTAGTTTATTCTGAATCGCTCTACACACACACACACACACGCACACACGCACATACACCACGACCCTCGTTTCGATTCCCCCTCGATGTTAAAATATTTAGTCAAAACTTGACTAAATATAAAAAGTGCCTTACTCAAGAAACGAGATTGGCAGTTTTGCTTACGTTACCGTGGCAATGGTTTCCGATGGTCTGAGAGTTTGTACTCTCTAACACATGACAGATACCCTTGCAGTAGCTTCCCCTGTAGTTTCACTAGAGAAATGCCTAACACTGAGATAGGTATTTTTCTTATGAGCGTGACGACAAAAAACACTATGCAATATGCTAACTATAGAAACATCACAGCGGTCTTGTAATGGCTATGGATGGAGAAATATAGGTCGTCAGACTGTCTTGGGAGTCATGCTGGGGAGTAACTAGAGTTGGTGCAATGTAACTGGCACATTACCTTGAAGGGAAAGGTACCTTCTGGCAAAACAAGCTGGCTGGGCACGCAGCCTTTTCATGGCTAAACGGGGCGACATTGGGTTCGTGACTCTACTGTCGATGTCCTAGTCAGGTTATTGTACTGTCTGCTACAATTTGAGCAGAACGCTTTAAATTCTATCATACTGAACATCAAGAACCCTGTCCTCTTGACAGTGTAAGCGAACCTTGCCAGTCTGTGTTGGTGTCTGTCTCCGTTTGTCTGCTTGTCTGTCCCTTTCGGTCTCTTTCTGTCTCTGTATGTGTAACTATCTGCATTTCTGTATGTGTCTGTCTGTCTGCCTTTGTCTCTGTCTCTCCCTCTTTGTGTCTGTTTGTCTCTTTCTCTGTCTTTAAGTCTCTCTCTCTCTCTCTCTCTCTCTCTCTCTCTCTCTCTCTCTCTCTCTCTCTATCTATCTCTCTGTCAAATAAACTTCAAATCAATTCAATTCTCTCTCTCTCTCTCTCTCTCTCTCTCTCTCTCTCTCTCTCTCTCTCTCTCTCTCTCTCTCTCTCTCTCTCTCTGTTAAATAAACTTCAAATCAATTCAATTCTCTCTCTCTCTTTCTCTCTCTCTCTCTCTCTCTCTCTCTCTCTCTCTCTCTCTCTCTCTCTCTCTCTCTCTCTCTCTCTCTCTCTCTCTCTCTCTCTCTCTCTCTCTCTCTCTATCTATCTACCTATCTGTCAAATAAACTTCAAATCAATTCAATTATCTCTCTCTCTCTCTCTCTCTCTCTCTCTCTCTCTCTCTCTCTCTCTCTCTCTCTCTCTCTCTCTCTCTCTGTCTCTCTCTCTCTCGTATACGTAGGCTTTGCTCTGGCCAATTCTGTTAAAAAAACGGTATAAAAGGGAAACTCTTTAGGTGTGTGAAGAGTATGTATGATAATGTACAAATAAAAGTGAGATGTGGAGCAAAGTTTACGGATTATATTAATTGTACATTTGGTGTTAAACAGGGCGATGTATGTAGCCCAGTTTAATTTTCTCATCTTTATTAATGAGTTAGCACTTGAGATAATTGAGAATGGAAGACATAGTTTTACTGCTGCCTGTTGCGATCTCTGAAGCCGGGCCAAAAATGCTCTGATGTGTATTATACAAAGATTATCTGTGCTTAATAATAATAGTTTGAATGGTTTTTTTTGAAGTTGTTTGATTCCCAAGTACAACAATAGTACAGTATGGTGCTGAGATATGGGGACTGGATAAGGCTGCTCTGCAGTGTGAAAAAGTCAATTTATATGCACTGAAGAAGTTCTTAGGAGTTCGAATGCGAACACCTAATGATCTTGTATATGGCGAGACAAACAGATATCCGATATATTTGAATTCTATTTTAAGATGCATTAGCTACTGATTGAAATTGTTAAAGATGGAGGCGCACAGACTTCCTCGTAAATCATATGAAATGTTGTATAAAATGGATGAAAGTGGTAAAACGAACTGGGCCTCAGGTGTCCGTTGTAAATTGTATGAGTACGGTTTTGGTTTTGTGTGGTTGAATCAGGGCGTTGTTAATGAAAAATATTGTTTGCGCGTTTTTAGGGAAAGGTTGGTCGATTGCAGATGGCAAGAGTGGGATTATCATATACAAAATAGTGATAGATTTGCTGTTTATCGGACATTTTGTACTGTACATGACATTAAACCCTATCTTTTGTCGAATATGGATAGGCATCTAAAGTTTATTATGACCAGGTTTCGATTCGGCATTTCAGAAATTGCAGTGCATGCTTACCGATATAGAAAACATAATGCCGATGATTTGATGTGTCCTCTTTGTAAACAAAACCAAGAAGATGAAGTCCATTTTGATTTGTGTTGTCCATACTATAACAAATTAAGAGAAAAATTGATCCCATTTAAATATTATAAGAACCCAAGCATTTTCCGACTCAGCTTGCTTTTAGCATCACCTCAAGAAACTGTTGTCAGAAATGTATCCCTGTATTTGTATAAAGCCTTTAAATTAAGAGATGTTGTAACCTCCTAGTTAAATGCCGTGTAATGTATGTGTTGTGCGATTATTATTTTGTACCTTTTTTTGTGTGCACCTGTTGAGTTTAATTTATATGCAATGTGAACCGTTTGTTCACACCCCTTCATAAGGGGCTATGGCCTATTGAATAAACTATCTGCGTCTGTGTCTGCATCTCTCTCTCTCTCTCTCTCTCTCTCTCTCTCTCTGTCTCTCTCTCTGTCTCTGTCTCTCTCCCCTCTCTCTCTCCCTTCTCTCTCTCTCTGTCTCTCTCTCTGTCTGTCTGTCTCTCTGTCTGTCTCTCTGTCTCTCTCTCTCTCTCTCTCTCTCTCTCTCTTTCTCTCTCTCTCTCTCTCTCTCTCTCTCTCTCTCTCTCTCTCTCTCTCTCTCTCTCTCTCTCTCTCTCTCTCTCTCTCTCTCTCTCTCTCTCTCATACGTAGGTCGGTTGGCTGGTTGTTTTTCTCGTTGGCTGGTTGGAAAGAAAGAACGTTGATTGAGCACCGAATCAATTCGTTTTGCTCTTACAATTTCTTACCCAGTTCAACTTGAACTAGGTTAAATGTTAAAACATACAAGAACTTGGCTCACTCTAACAAAAAACGTTATTTATTACCTCCAGAGAAAGGTAACATTATATACCTTTTGATAGAAAAATACAAAAAACAAAACAACACTTAAGTAATTCATCTAAGACTAGCGCAATTTGTATAACCTTGGTTCCCTTTGTGGAAACGAGAAATGCGCCCTTTGGCGGACAATGACATGACAAATAGATCAAGTTTCAAAAAGTATTTATTTTAAAATCGGCCTTGAGCCAACTTCCAAATCCTGTTTATTCCCGTCAAGTGAAAAACAGGCCATTTCTATTCATTCCTGGCATTAAATATGTATGTGTGCTATCAGATAAAATCCTCTTCAGACTTCGGAAAGAAAGAAAGAAAGAAAGCAAGACAAAAATGAAAGAAATAAAGATTCACTGAAAGAGAGAAAGACGGAATGATTAAGTGAAATAATTAATGAATTAATCAAGAAAAGACAGACAGAAATAAAAGACACTAAAAGAAAGAAAGAAAAAAAGAGATAAATTAAAGAAAGGAAAACAAGAAAGAAAGATAGAAAGAACGACAGAAAAAAAGAAAGAAAGAAAGGAAGGAAGAAACACAAATTAAGAAAAGAAAAACAAGAAAGAAAGAAAAAAGAACGAAAGAAAAAAAGAAAGAAAGAAAGAAAGAAAGAAAGATCGAAAGAAAGAACGAAAGAAAAAAAAAAGAAAAAAAGAAAGAAAGAAAGAAAGAAAGAAAAAGATAAAGAAAAGAAGAAAGAACGAAAGAAAGACAGAAAGAAAGAAAAATACTTATATCTGTCCAATCGTACTCGTTCCTCGTCTATCCAGAAAAAAGTATCGGCATGTGCTGTGTGACAGTTGCACAATGTGTGTGTGTGTGTGTGTGTGTGTGTGTGTGTGTGTGTGTGTGTGTGTGTGTGTGTGTGTGTGTGTGTGCCTATAATATGTCAGTGTGTGTGTGTGTGTGTGTGTGTGTGTGTGTGTGTGTGTGTGTTTTAAGTTGATATGTGCGCTCACGTACACAAAAAAACAACTAGGTCGAATGACTATCCCACTCTACTGAACAGTTTGGATGTATGTGAACTACGGTATTTAAGGTCAACAATACACTGCCCAATCTGTATTCAAGGTCAACAATACACTGCACAATCTGTATTTAAGGTCAACAATACACCGCACAATCTGTATTTAAGGTCAACAATACTATACACTGCACAATCTGTGTTTAAGGTCAACAATACACTGCACAATCTGTCTAAGGATCGGAAATTAGTTATTAATTGTGTTGTGATGATCTGCTTTAATGATTGAAATTAAAAACATAAGGGAAAAAAGGGTGGAGTGGGGCAAGGTTGTTTCAAAGGTTTAGTTTTTCTCCCCTTATGCTTGTTCCGTTTAAACAGTTTTTATTCAGATAATTACAAAAATCAATGCCGCATACAATCAATCAAACGAATGGAGCACAACAAACTTCGCTTGTGCGCGTGCTCTTAAAAAACAATATGATATTATTTTGTTAACAACTCGCTTGATGCTGCTTGGCACACTTTTATAAAGAGCTTTGACATCCCCTCGAGAGAGGAACCGTGCATGGAGCTCGAGTTACTGAAGATATTATCTCATCGTCCCTGCCTCTGGCGAGTAATCAGATAAGAGAATCGTGCTCTACAATTCAAACAGCTTGATTGCAAGCTTTTTGAGTGAAATATACAATTAAATCACAACTCCCGAGAGGGAAGAAAAAGAGGCAGACAATGAGGAATAATGACATTTCATCAAAACGGTTGAAGAAATTGCTACTTTTTTAATGTGTGCTTGTTCTGTGTGCAAGGACATTACTCCTTTCAGGACAATAAGTTCTCAACAAAAATATACTATCCATATAAAGATGCAATTTTATCTGAGATTAAAACAGCGTTCGATACGTTTTCTGCCCCACGGGTCCAACCAAGTCAGCCAAAGAAGTGCAACAAAAGTGAAACAAAAATAAAATAAAATAAATCAAATCGCACAAAGTAAAATGAAGTCAGCAATGTAAGACACAGTGCGCTGTCGAGTAAAACACTCCGTTTCTAAATCCAGTTTGCATGGCCCTTAATTGTGTGAGAATATTTGCCAGAAGCTTCCGCGTCCAAACTCTTCACCTTATATTAATTTGGTTTTTGTACACATACAAACTCTTGACAGCATTTGCAATTTGTAGGGCACTCCTTTTTAGTGCTTGAATATGTAAGCCAGTTTCAGTTAACGAAACCAGGACACGAGAAAATGAGGTCACCCCATGGCCACTTCTTTGCCTACAATATGTCAGTTCTGCCTAACCACAGGAAAAAAATACGCTGACCAACACTATTTGAGCACCGTTTGACGGGCGGACACTCTATGAAGACTTACTCGTCCAGTTCCGCGGGGACCTGTTATTGATTTATTTACAGGCGCTGCCCTCATGACCAAATTCCAGACTGTTTATTCACTGAGGCTGTGCCGCTATTCCGGATCCCAATAGCACTGCATTGCAGACTCTTTGACTAAAGCGGTTACCTCTAGCGAATTGCTTGGACCATTCTTGTAAGTGGTACGGACGCCACTTCCACAAACACTAGCTATCTTTACTTACCTCTGGCAAAGTGCTTGTACCATTCTTGTAAGTGGTACGGACGCGACTTCCACTAAAAGACATTCTGAGCACGGTTAGACTATAGCTATATGTACTTGCCTGAGAGTACATATACTGAGTGTTCTTTGCGTTTCACTCAAGTGTGTGTGCTGGGGGCACTCAGTGCTGTTTGAAATTCACTCAAGCTGTACAAGGATTAGCGCTATTGTTTGTCTCAGGGAAGGGTCAGCAAATGTTCAAGATACTTTCATTCCCCACTAAACGATCATGTCAAACATCAGATATCTGCCGAGGCTTTGTAATGGGATCAGATCATTTCTTCCGCTCGGACACATGTATATGCAAAATCAACATCCTACTTTCTGTGCAGACTGGGACGTGCTCCTGAATTAAATTCATAACTGAAACTATGTCAATCCGCAACATTATTTCAGCTAGAAATCTCAATCTCCATACAGTTAGTTAGTTGTTGCTTTTTGGGTCCAGCGGACCATATAGGCCAAATCAGGACCCCAATTCTCCATACAAAACAGCCAGGAAATTATACGGTGTACATGTCCAATTGAAAGGATGCTTATATGTAAAAGCCTGGACGAATATAGGATGATATACACGATTGTCATCATTTTCACGAGTTTTCATTCACAAGCACCTGGGAAATAAATCTCATGTTCCCCGGGGAATAAATCCCCGGTTACCATAGTTGCAGGAAGCCCTATTACATGGATAATCAAAAGCAAACCCAATAGAAACGCTCGAGGATTCTTCGGCTCTTTTCATTGGTGTTTCCCCAGACCTAAACAGACGACAAGACACTGCTTTGCAAAGCCAGTTCCTAAAACCAACTGGCAAACTGGCAAAAGTAAACCAAAAAAACAAAACTACTTCAATAAATTCGTCACAAACAAATGAAACCTACCGATATGTCATGTCTTCTTACAAAGTCATGGAGTGCGTGTATCTTTGTGTGAGAAACACGAACGTCAAGTTCAAGTCAAACCAATTGACCCCTGACACACACATTTTGACCCGTGCACAAGACGTTGTATGGATAAACGAAGCACAAATAAGAAATAATGATAAAAGCAAAGAAAATAGCAACAAGATATGCAAACATCTCACAAAGCCGAGCAAGCAGATTGACAGGTCTAATGAAAAACAAAGAGGTCTGAGTCGGAAACAAGATCGCGATTCTTTCCTTCGCTGCACGACGCAAATCTTCTGTGACCTTTGACTCAACGTAGCTTCCACATTCGATTACTAAGCTTAATACTCGCAACTGAAAGCCGAGGGAGTGGAATACCGAGATGAACAAACAAAACTGTGCATCCTCAAACCTGACATATTCATCCCAACATTTTATGAACTCAAAAATACAGAAAGTTGCTTTCACACGCCAGCTTTGATTGCCAGTGGTTATCCGCACGGAACTCGTGTGGTTATCAGCACGGAACCCGTGTTTCAAAGCATGGCTCCCTGTGTTGATTGTTATCTTATTTTCTCACTACCAAAATGATGACAAAAACGATGTTTGGTGGTTTGTTGTCAGACCAGCTTTTATTGTCGGTCCTCGGGGGGCATATCGACTTTTGTTTCATATTTATTGACCGCGGCCTTCGGCCTTGGTCAATTAATATGAAACAAAAGACAATATGCTCCCCCTCGGACGACAAAAAAGCTGGTCTGTCAACAACCCATCAAACA
>NC_090250.1:31868386-31888386 GCF_037325665.1 Littorina saxatilis | reverse complement strand
CAACTAGTTCCCCTATGAAACATTTCGGGTGGACTTTCCCACGACCTGACCTACAAAAATCCTCCGTGTTCGTTCGCGCTTTGCATTCAATCTGTGTTAGTGCGCGTGTGTGTTTGTGTGTTTAGCTTTCGTTGGTATGTGCTGTTTGGTTCAAAATAAGTTTATCTTTTTTCATTGAAAGATTCAGAAACGTTGGTTGATACTTTGTTGAATCAATGCATTCAACCAGAAAAGACACAAAACGCATTGAATCTATCTTCTGCGCGCATGCGTGTGTAGGGTATGTGTAAAAGGGCAATTGTGTTTTTCAGTCTTGTTTTGTGCCTGTTATTTCGTCCCCCAAAACTCATTTCTGTCTTTCTATGCCTATGCTGTGAGACATAATCGCTATTACGAGTTAGTCGTGTGACAGAGAGTTTTCTTGCACACTCGACTGCTGCTGTCTCACTTCGGCTACGCCGTCGTGAGACATCTACAGTCTCGTGTGCAAGAACACTCTCTGTCACACGACTAACTCGTAATAGCGGGTACTCACACACACACACACGCACACACACACACACACACACACACACACACACACACACACACACACACACACACTCACGCACGCACGCACGCACACACGCACACACACACACACACACACACACACACACACACACACACACACACACACACATACACACACACACACACATTTGCCTCACTGACTCTTGAAATCTACACAACCCTCTCACTTCTGTTCGCGCTGAAACCGTTCTCAAGAAGTCATACACTCTTCAAAAAAAGTTAAGGATCGGTTGAAAAAAACGGATCTAATTATAAAAAAAATTGCCAACAAATTAAACATCGACATAATAATTAAAAGATTAATGTGTTTGAATTAACAAATGAACAATGAACCTTGACCTAGAATTTTGTTTGGCAGGCAGAGTTATTTCCCTTTGTGGGACTTCTCAAAAGCTTCTGCATTTTGGAAGAAAAAGGGTGTTTTTTATAGCCCCATGAAATTTGCGGAACGCATGCCAGGGCAAAAGGTTGTGATGCACGTGCTACAACAGGGTCCTGGCTATGAATGTGGTTAAAGGTTGACACGCTGACACAATTATGCACAGTAGCAACATGCCCCCACGAAGAAAACTGAGCGATTTGGATAGAGGAAGGGCAATAGGATGGCTATAAGACGGTGTTGCTGCCAGGCAAGTGGCCCAGAGGCTTGCAGTGGCTCCCTCTGTCATCATCAGACTAAAACAGAGATTCCACGCAACTGGAAGAGTGCAGGAGCGACAACGTTCTGGTCGGCCCAGAGTCACGCACAAAGAGAGGATCGCTTCATTTAGAGGCAGCCCATGCAACAAAGAATGGCTACGGCAAACAACATTAGGCAACGCCTACAAGCTACCACCAACACTGTTGTTAGTGGTCAGACGATCTGAAACCGCTTACACAACTTTGGCTTGCGTGCAAGGCGTCCAGTCCGAGGAACAATCCTGACTGCTAATCACCGAGCAGCTCGCCGAGACTGGTGCACTCAACATGTGAGATGGCAACGTCAGCAGTGGGCTCAGGTGTTGTTTACAGATGAGTCCCGCTTTTGTTTGGAACCTGCTGATGGTCGCATCCGAGTGTGGAGGCGTCGCGGAGAGCGCTTCGCAGAAGGCGCTGTTCTGGAACGACAGCGTTTTGGCGGAGGCTCTGTGATGGTCTGGAGAGGGATCAGCACACGTCTAAGGACACCTCTGTACCATGTAGTGGGCAACTTGACCGGTGTCCGCTACCAGAATGAGATCCTGCAACCCCTGGTCGTTCCAGCCCTCCAAGCGATCGGCCCTCGTGCGATTCTTCAGGATGACAACGCACATCCCCATCGCTCTGCAGCTGTAAACACCTTCATCCAGCATGCCAGGGTCAACAGGATGCTGTGGCCAGCCAACAGCCCGGACCTGAACCCCATAGAGCACATGTGGGACGAGCTTTGTCGTCGGGTACAGCAACATCACCCTCCTCCTGCCAATCTGGGTCAACTGCTGCAATGGCTCCAGCAGGAGTGGAATGGAGTTCCCAGAGCATTCATATGCAACCTGATCCACTCCATGCGCCAACGATGTGTTGAATGCCTGGCACACAACGGAGGGCACACGCGTTATTGACAATGATTCACATTGTTGTGAATTCCATTTTCGAGGGTTGTCACGTTTGACACACTCTAGCTAAATTGTCGTTGCCGCGTTCGATCTTTGCTTTGTTTGTCATTACTCCTTGGTTGTTCAATTATATATTTTTTTTAAAAATGAAAGAATTCGGTCTTGTCTGTTTTGTGTGGCGTGCTTGTAAAAAAGTGATCCTTAACTTTTTTGAAGAGTATACTTCCCTGCATCCAAACATTCTCCGTCAGAGGTCTTCATCTGGTCTGATAACCCCACTTTGCCAAAACTCATCGACAGAACAAGTGTACCCAAGAGGAGTTCTGAAATGGATCTTCTGCAGTGGGTTGTACAAATGTTGACAGAAGCCGTACGAGTTGGGGTCTGGTGAAGTCGCTTGTTATTGTTTTGTCTGCAAGGGTTTTTCCCAACTTTGCTGACTTACCTACTCATGCTCCTGTACTGCAGGCAAATATACTTATGTGTTCTCGAGTAATTCTTTGTTCCGCACAAAGTTGCGACTTTGTTGTGATGTGGAAGTGTTTGTAGAAAAATAGGGCACTCGTCTTATTCTTGTTTTGCGCACCTACGTAGTCTGAATAAGTATGATCACTCTGTCTGTCGGTCTCTCTCTCTATCTATATCTCTTTGTCTCTGCCCTGTTTGTCTCTGTATCACTGTCTAACTGTCTCTCTCCGTCTCTCTCTTTCTCTGCCTCCCTTTGTATATCTCTGTCTTTGTCTCTCACTCTCCCCCTCTCCACTTCTCTCTCTCTCTCTCTCTCTCTCTCTCTCTCTCTCTCTCTCTCTCTCTCTCTCTCTCTCTCTCTAGTCTCTCTCTCTCTCTCTCTCTCTCTCTAGTCTCTCTCTCTCTCTCTCTCTCTCTCTCTCTCTCTCTCCGTCTCTCTCTCTGTTCCCGAGGGGATATACACTAAATGGATGTGGTTGTTATATTCTAAGGTTGTTTATTGTTCAGGAATGTCCAGGTGTCATACATGTTTTGGCTCTGTTGCTGGAATCTAGGACATATTTTAAGATACCTGTTTGGAATTGCACCCCAGTGTGGGTCATTGTATTGTTTGCTTACATGTCCGGAATGCCAGCGAGAGGGTTATTTATTTTGATATGCTTGTTGTTTGCCGGGAATTTCTAGGTTACATGCTCAAGGCCCACCTGTTTACCTGATTTGCGCGCACCTGCTTTCGCTGGTGGGATGTGGGTCAAATTAAATTCCATTCGCCTTGGCATTCACTGGCCATTCTGTTGTCTAGTTTATTTTCTGGAATGAAGTTTTAGCCCTGGTTACCTTGTTATTGTCAAAAAATGCTCAAATGCAACATGTAGGTCAACCGTAATACTGTTTGTTGTTGCAGCTAGTGTAAGTCATAGTGTTTGCAAGGAAAGCTTCATATTATTTGAAAACAGCTAGTGCTGGAATAAAGTCAGTACATTATTGTCAATGTTTTATTTTATTTGTTGGTCTTTGTTTGCTCGTTATTTTGACTGATTGTTTTTGATTGTTGGTGTGTTATTTTGTGTGTGTGTGTGTGTGTGTGTGTGTGTGTGTGTGTGTGTGTGTGTGTGTGTGTGTGTGTGTGTGTGTGTGTGTTTCTTTGATTCTGTGTTTCGGTCTTTGTTTGTTTGTTTCTTTCTTTCTTTTTCTTGTTTTTGTTGCTAATGATAGATCCTGACATTCAGACTGAGTCTGCAAAGGCCAGACGTATCCAATGTATGTAGGTTTTGTTTTGTTTTTTTTTCTTTCCATTTCAGAAAACCGATCTTGTTGTCCATGGACGTCATCATCTAGACTGAAAAACAATGGACTGCTCGTATTCAGCATATCACGTATCTTCTTCCATTACGGCATTGTGCGCTCAAAAAGTAGCATTATTTTTATTTTTTAACGTATTTGTTGTGTGTTTGTGAGCATATAATACGTCGCAGGTTTATTGTCACCTTATACCGCGAACCACAACAGTCCGTGTTGATTTAAACTGGACGATAATGAGATTAACAAAACCATAGCACACACGCAGTCACGCATTTACAACCACACACACACAGACACACACACACACACACACACACACACACACACACCCACACTCACACACACACACACACACACACACACACACACACACACACACACAACCACACATGCGCGTGTACGTGTGTGTATGTTGCGTGTCTGTCTGCATGTCTTTCTGTTTATATGTGTCTTTTTCATTGTCTGTGTTAGTCTGTATTCATGTCTATCTGCATGTCGTCAGAGCCAAAAGAGCACATACATTTTGCTAACAAGCATGGACACAATTGATTATCAAGAAGAAAAAAAAAACTGAGTACTTACTCGTTTCCGAGTCGTGTCCCTCACGATTGGAACATTCGGTCATGTTCGATGATAATGTCTACACTGTAAACTGAGGTGTTCTACTTTCGAACATTTACCAGAAAAAAATATTGCTGACAAAGTAAAACCAAAATACAAACACACACAAAAACCACCGTAAGATTGTAACGAAACAAATTATCAGAATTATCCTGATGGTTTATATAACAGCAACCTCGACGAGCATGGAAACTGCCAATAACAATAAACAGTCCATTAGAACTGATTAATTCAATTTATGAAACTGTTTAAAGCATTCATCGTGGCCTTCCATTTGTTTTTCTGTGGTGACCTTTATAGATTGCCCTAGCAATAATTAATCATTATAGATGATAGCATTTTGCCCCAGGAACATCTCTGCTCTTTGGTAAATTAAACGACTCCAAAAGACGAGAACTGAACTGCTACAAAACGCCGCCTGCAAGTGCCTGCTTGTCGGTCTGTCTGTCTGCCTCTCTGTTTGTCTGTCTGTACAATACGCAGCACGCAATTGCCACGAAGCTATGTCTGTCTCTCTCTCTGTCTCTGTCTCTCTGTGTCTCTGTCTCTGTCTCTATGTCTCTGTCTCTGTCTCTGTCTCTCTCTCTCTCTCTCTCTCTCTCTCTCAAAATGTGGTACGGCCCCATCCCCCCTACCCTTGTGAAGAGGCTAAGCCTCAGACAATTAAACATTCGTATTCGTATTCAAAATATCTCTCTCGCTTTCTCTCTTTAAAGTATACGTTTAGTTCTGATTTCTATTGCTGTGTAACCGCGTTACAAGTCTGTGTTTATTCTTCAACTATACTGATAGTTATGAGTGGATCCGTCTATATATGTCCTTCTTATGGCGAAAGCCAGCTACATATCCAAAAGCAAATCAATGCTCATTTTCTCACAATCTTTAAAAACCAAAAGTCTTTGCTAAAGAAAACATAGGTTCCTAAGTATGTGGGTGTGTTTTTAAACATAATTTTTGGAAGACCTTTTGGCGATTTGCACTTTAATTCTTGATGTTAAACTGTTTGGTTTGCGTTTGTTATTGCAATGTTCCAACGCTATCCACATATCTATATATCTATCTATCTATCTATTTCTATCTTATATCTATTTATCGATTTATCTATTTCATCTATCTATCTATCTACCTAAACATGTACCTACCTACCTACCTACCAACCTACCTACCCACCTACCTATCATTTCAGTATCTATCTCTGTCTCATTGTATCTATCTATCTATCTCAGGCTAGCTGAAACCGTTGAGAAAGTCAGTCTCTACTACAAAGCGCAATACGGCTGACTCTTTCTCTGCAATTGCTGGAAATCTCTCTCTCTCTCTCTCTCTCTCTCTCTCTCTCTCTCTCTCTCTCTCTCTCTCTCTCTCTCTTTCCCACGTCTGCCACTCAGTGCAGACTGCAACCTTTTTCATGACGTCACGAGGTCGGCCAACACTCCGACCAATCAGTGACGAGGGAACTAGGGCATCGCGCCGTGTCGTCTGCTCCGCTACCGTTATATTGAAACGCGGCACCGTGTGTCTGACAGAAGTCGATTTTCTTGCTCCACAGAAAGCAGCAGAAAGAAAGTAGTTGAACAACTCAACAGCATTTTCTTTCAAAGACTTGAACATTTGTTTCTCAAAACTGTGTTTCTGTTCACCTTGGAACTTTGCAGTGGAAACTTGCTTAACAGAAACTGAGTTGAGTTTTCCGTCTGCACTCTGCTACGGAACTACAGTGAATCAGTTTTTAAAGTCTTGCAAGCGATTACCTACCACGTACCCACGTGTTCTCTCCTGCTTGTATTTTAATTGATCCACGTGTGGAGTTTACCGCTTCTTCAGTGCTTCGTTTAACGGTAAGTTTTTATTTGAGTCTGACTGTTGTATTTGTTTATTTGTCTGTTTGTTTGTCAGTTCAGAATGTTTTGGAAGCATGATGGAATGGCATGGGGACTGATTTTAAAGCGGAAATTAAAATTAATGTTGCAAACATGTTAGAACCGCGACTTTTGAGGCGGCGCTGTTACATGTATTGCATATTATATGATGGACCGGTAAGTCTAACATGTATGTATATCAATCCAGGTCACAATAATTATCTGATGCATAGGTCACTATCCGATAAACTCAATGCAATGCCCACATGAGAATGATAAATTGAGATAAATCTAATCGCTGGCTTTGGCAGTGACTTAAGTGTGCTCTTTATCTAATATTATATTAAACCTTGTGTTAGTGATGACCACCGCTATGACCTCTATTCAGGTTAAGTTTTTGCCGGTTTGACCCATATTGAGACCGGCTTTAACCTTATTAGTATTTATAATGGGTTGTCATTCTGAATGATGGCAATAATCGCTGTTTCAGTTGCACTTTAACAGATTTCTCTAGCATAGTCTATTACCTTTTTACATTGTTAAAAAAAATGTGTTTGTCTGTCACGGATTGCATTGCCGTTTACGTTGACTTGCCTTGTGACTGATAACACGGTAACGTTGTCCATGCTGGTGTGATTGTGTCATACTATCTGTGTCGATTGATGACCCCGCTGTGACAAGTTAGGCTTAGTAATATATTTGTTTGCAATATAGTTATGAAACTCGCACTTCACTCAACGCTATACTATTATGTAGTATAAATCGTAATCAAATCGCAGATATATGGGCGGTGCGGTTAATTCGGTCAGGTGCAGTTTATATTGTTTGACGTCATGCTCATTATTATTCATAAGCCTTTGTCTTTCTGTTCACAGATTCACTGAAAGTTGAGGTTCTATCCACAACCGTCTAAATCGTCAACATTGCGACGTCAGAGAGAACCCCCTTCCAGCGCCGAACGGCCAGACAAAACCACCCTACCCTCGCCACCACCACACCCCGTGTGACCATGCGTCAGTCTCTGTCCCCATCCAGAATGGTCATGTCCGGAGAGGCCAACACCCAACGGCCTGCGAAAGGCCTGGACAACGCCATCAACCGGGATGACAAGTACGAGATCAAATCAGGACAGCTGCTGCTTCAACACCGGATAGGCAAGAGGATGGCCTGGCTGCCTGTCTTTGTCAGGGTGTACAGGAACGCTTTCGAGCACTTCGCGGTGATCAGCAAAGACCAGGTCATCTCCTCCAACTCCACGTACGTAAACTTGAGGTCGTCGCACAGCGCGGTGCCCGGGGAGACCCTCACCCAGTTCAAGGTGGTGCAGAACAACTACGAAGGCACCGTCATCAACTTCGACGCCAGCAACAAAGACGATGTTCACGAGTGGGTTGACGCTTTCATGTGTGCCACCCCTCCCTGTTCCCCCACCACGGGGGGCATGTCCCCCACCCTCTCCCCTGCCATCCCCCGATCCCCCGTCATGCCCACGTTATCGGAGCTGGACGAGGAGGAATGAAGGAGCTTTGCTGATGGCTGAGTCCTCAGCCCGTGACTTTTTTCATTCCAATTGCTTCAATTGAGAAGCTTGACGAGTTCTCTGTCCTTTGGACTTTTGTCCTCGGTTTGTCTCCGATGTCAAACAGTTGTCCCGCTGTGAAGAGGGGAGCGAGGCAGCAGCTGTTGAAACGATGGCGTTGATGTTGGTGAAATGTCATTCGCGCTTGGCTTCAGTTTGAGCGGACGCCGGTCTGGCTTCGACGAATAGTCTTAAAGTCGAAAGGGCAGCTTCGTTCCAGACCGAGACCAGCTTTGTGAACGAGCAGTTCGATGTTGAGTTGTCTGACACAAATGCTTCGACGAGAGGCACACATCAAACAACCACTGCATCTGAGATTATCCGGACTTGAATCTCTTGATCATGGGACGACGAAAAGCATCTGACGCTGAATAGTTTCTGCTCAAGTATGTTGTTTATGATTGCATGTGATGTTCGTGGTTTAATGCTCATGCTTCTGCAATACTGAACAATGGTGGTCATACACTTGGCCAGCATGAGAATTCTAGTCAGGCAAAGACATAAACTTTTATCTCACAATCGTGATCTCTATGTGTTAAGCACACACACAATTCTCACGCTTCATTGACGCTTTTTTTGTTTTGTTTCACGATTGAAAGAATGAATGTGAATGTATCATTTCAATGACTAATGATCATGTGATATGAGAAAAGACAAAAATTTGACAACAAACTCACTATTTGTCAATTAACACTTGCATGAGCTTACAAGAAAAATATAAGCACTGCCATTATCATGTACATTGTTCAATGCCTGCAATGTCTGTCCTGATTGTTTACAACTCTCTCCACACATCGAGGGCTTAGTGCGAGCTGTCATTTGTAATGCTATTATCTCATTACGCGAATGCCTGTAGTGAAGGATTTGTTGTCACGCAAAGCTCCTATTTCGTGATCATAACAATATTGCGTGAGAGAGAGAGAGAGAGAGAGAGAGAGAGAGAGAGAGAGAGAGAGAGAGAGAGAGAGAGAGAGAGAGAGAGAGAGAGAGAGAGAGAGTAAACAAGCAACCCAGAAAGAGATTTATTGCCAAAGCAAACCAAAACTGTGCCCCTGTTCTTTCCATTTTTTTTCTGAAAAAAATCTGCGAGGTTACAAAGTGTGTCTAGACAGCACTACTGCGACCAACGTTTAGCACGTGTGTACGCAGCCACTTGTTTACATCGAACAAAGGCGGATGTATAGTTAGCGGCGTGCTTCGCGTTATCAGCAAAGCGCACTGTTCCGGTCAGAGAAAGGGAGATAGAGCTCCACTCAGCTATGCAGGAACAAGTTTAGTGTTCCTGAATGCAATTTGAAGTTGTTGCGGGTTGTTGTGATTGCTGCATGTTGAAATGTTAGAGAACTGCTGAATGTTTGTTTTTTCAAAATTGTTTTACAATACTGAATAGCGAAAAGGGAGACCCAGAAAGAAAGCAGATAACGAAAGAAAGAAAGACACCGTATGTAAATGTCTGGTTGATGAGTTTGTTAAGTTTAAATGTATTTGAATTATATACATATCTGTCATTCTCTCTCTCTCTCTCTCTCTCTCTCTCTCTCTCTCTCTCTCTCTCTCTCTCTCTCTCTAACTCTCTCTCTCTCTGACACTGCCTACTTTCTTACACTGAATGTGGCCTCAGCTATAGAATGTAGACAACGTTATTGATTCCGCGCACTCAGTCGCAGGAAATAAATATGTCCTCTTCGCAGGAGCATTATCGATTTGTTTAAGCATCTCTCGCACCGAAGACATTAGCTTTTTTGTTTGTTTATTTTTTAACGTTAAAGTAGTTGTTATTTTTGTTGGGTTCTTTTCAAGCTCGAACGAAAGACAACTTACATTTCTTTAGGCTTGCTAGCTTAGTGTGCTCCCAGTCTTTTTTCTCTGGAGAAAAAAAAGCTCTAGTTGCAATCTCGTACCAACGATACCCCCCCCCCCCCCCCCCCCCCCCGGCGCCTCTCTCTCTCTCCACTCTTTACATTCTCGCCGTGTTCTCAAAGTTATTTTCCTCGCTCCTTTTCTGTGAAGATGTTGATTGAGGTCATTCCAGTGTTTTTGTTTCGAACTAACTGCGACGACTGATGTCTCGGAGACAAATAGGGACAGACATGATAGTTCACTGGCCTCATGTCTCCCAAGGTGTGTGTAGTTCAGGAAGAGATGACGCGCTGTAATGTTAGTGTCGGTGCAGGAGGGTATCTTGCCATCGTCTCTCTGACGTAGTCTTTGATTTGCTTGCGTAATCAATAGAAAGCAAAGGATTTCCTTGTTTGTAGCTAGCTTTTACTTGGGTATGCCGTGTTCATTTAGGTAAGAGAGAGTAAGAGGGAGAGAGAGAGGAAGAGAGAGGGAGAGAGAGAGTGCGAGAGAATGTATTTCTTCTTCTGTGAGACTATTTCAATTGACGCTTTAGCAACATTCCAAAAAGGTGTATTTGTGTCATTCAATGTTTTATATGTGACAACAAATCGCTTACATTACCACTATCTTTGTAAACATATCACCTTCACAACTCATTGTACCAAATGTATATATTACTTCAAATCTCTGGTTTTGTACAGTCATCGGATTGATATTTTTCTTATATATGTAACATTCGGTGATAACTGACACACTGTTACAGTTGTGGGTGATATTTGTTCATTATCCATATTGAGAATATGTGATCTTCCCATGGTGCGTGTTCACGGAATGTTAAAAACAATATCTGCTTGAGAAGTATTCATGGTTTTTTTAATTTATATTTTACTCACATCTCTCTGTCTCTGCCTGCCTCCCTGCCTGTCTTATTATATTCTCTTCCCCCCCCCCCCCCTCTCTCTCTCTCTCTCTACCGTAAGTTGCAGTATTTCTCGATTGGTTTGTCACATTGCTAGCGATATGGCCTTGGCCTGGGATAATTGAAACCCTCCAACACAAACGGTGAAAAGTACGTCAAACCATTATTCAACAGCACGTGACAAATCTGCATCTCTCTCTCTCTCTCTCTCTCTCTCTCTCTCTCTCTCTCTCTCTCTCTCTCTCTCTCTCTCTCTCTCTCTCTCTTTCTCTCTCAATTTTTGTAACTTGAGATAGCCTACGTGTTGTTTTCAACAAGTGACTTTGGAAAATATCTTATTACCAGGAAAGAAAGCGTTGAGCTACGACTGTGATAACAAATAAAAAATAGTTTATGTCTAGTGTCTGAATAGCCATCACGACCTGCTTGGATGTGCATTCGACTTGAAAAAAAGAAAGTTAAGAAGCCTTTTGGCTATTTTCGCTTTATATATTTCACTGACTCGTTGCAATCTCTGAGGGACTGAGAAAAGGATATTATGTTGCAATGGTGATACTTATCTCTGACTTATAATGAAAAGCGACAGCATCATGTGCATTAAAAATGTCATTTATCAACTGTGCTGGAATGCATTATGATGTGTTTGTTTGAATGTATTTGTTACAAGATGTGAACATTAACATTGAATGGTCTAAGTGTTTATGAAAATTAAATGAATATTGAAATATATAATTGTGTCCCCGTTCATACACGGCAAGAGAAAGAGAGAGAGAGAGAGAGAGAGAGAGAGAGAGAGAGAGAGAGAGAGAGAGAGAGAGAGAGAGAGAGAGAGAGAGAGAGAGAGAGAGAGAGCGCGTGTGTGTGTCACAGTGTGTGTGTGTGTATGTGTGTGTGTGTGTGTGTGGTTTTGTGTGTGTGTGTGTCAGTCTGTCTGTCTGTATGTCTGTTTTCATTCTTTGACACGGGAAAACACACTTTCAGAGTGAATATATCCAACATCCATTTCTGCAACGTAAAAGCAACACACACACACACACACCCATACACACACACACACACACACACACACACACACACACACACACACACACGAACACACACATATTCACGCACACACACACACACACACACACACACACACACACATACTCACGCACACACACATACACACACACATACACAAACACACACACACCACACATACACACGCACACACATACATACACACACACACACACACACACACACACACACACACACACACACACCCATCCACAAAAAGAATCATTATTTCCCATGGAGGGACGAATTGTGCACGTCATAATATCTGGTATTCAGACTCGTTGTCTTGAAGATGCAATACAAGGAATACGAACACAAGAAAGCAGGAGAGAAGGGAAAAAAACCACCAATAAAACAAAACACTGCCAGCTAAACCAACCAAACAATGGAAGCGATACACAATCGGAAAAAACCCAGAAAGGCATAGCGAAATGATCAAAAGAAAATGAAAGACACAGCAAGCAATCAAACACAGTTAAAATGGATCACTATATACTGTACATCATAAGAAAACCACAAATAAAAGAACAAGAACAAAGACTTGAATGGATGAATAGAAGAAAAAAAAACTGAACATAACAAAGGGTAGAGAAACAAACGAAATTAAAGGAACAAACAAGAAACAAACAATATGTTTACCACCCTTTGGAAGAAGGCATGGTCTTGAAGTAGAAAAAGGCAATGCAGATCTAGAATGGTGAACATAGGTCCATTTCTCTCACACAGACAGAAGGAAAGGCGTGAAGCGGACAGGGGGTGATGGTGGAAGCGGCTATTGTAACTGAAGTCGGTCACCTCCGCCATTTTAAGCAGTCAACAGAAAGCGGACTTATAAGACGGGAAAATTGCTTTGGCTACGCATTATTTCTCCAGGATTCTGTCGCCGCGTGGTACCTTTGAAGTAAACTATCTACTGCATCCGGCTTCCTTTGTAATAATTGCAACCAGGAAGGAAAAAAATACTTTGACGAGGACAGTGTGGTTAGATGCAGCAATTACTTACAGCAATCACTTAGAGTTGAGCAACATGGCAATCAATCACTCAATGAGTCTTATATCGCGCATATTCCGTGGGTACAGTTCTAGGCGCTCTGCAGTGATGCCGTGTGAGATGAAATTTTATACGGCCAGTAGATTGCAGCCATGGCAAGAAACCAAGGCTGTACAACATGACAGAACAAAGGCAAATACAGCTTTATTATCTCGATTGCGACAATTGGAGAAGAAGCTGAGTGTACACATTGTACACACAATCATAATGTATGTGCAAAATCCATGAAGAGAACAACGTAAACAGAGAGAGAGAGAGACCCCCCCAAAAAAAAAAAAAAAAAAAAAAAAAAACTTAACGGAGATGATTGTAGAGAGAGAGAAAGGGAGAGAAATAGACGACGTCAACAAAGGAGAAGAAGAAAAAGAACTCAAAATCAAAATTCACGATTTCAAAATTTTTTTTCAATAGCACCCGCTGCATCGACATTTTAATTTCGCGTCGTAAGCTCCACACAATCGAAAATCCTTGCGATCGTTGCAGTGCGTAAGATCAATCTAAATCGTGTTTGCTGGAAGCTATACAACACTGGCAAAAACGATAAAAAGCACAAGAACACACACACGCACAGCGAAGTTAACCTCTTAACTTCTGCTACATTTGTTGAACCACTTTCACTGGTTCATTTAATAAGCTAAGACAAAGAACGGAAATCAAACAAAGACCTCATACGAATGTCAGTCTTCAAGAAAAACAAATTGTTTTTAAAAAGAAGTCGCATCTCCTGGCAACACTGACGTAGTTCTCATGGTCACCAAAATCAAGCTCCAAAGTTAAAGTTAATACACCTAAGGCGCCATTTTGGAACGTTTTCTGACGATTTAGACCTTAAAAAGTTTAAGGGACTTCCCATGTGCTGTAATTTAGAAACACCTGCAATGCTTTTGTCAACACTGCCTCGAAACTATGCCAAATAATGTTAAGAGGTTTAATTAGCGAGCGGTTTGCTTCTACCATTCTCTTGCATCAGGAGTCCGGACTTCCGTTCGTCATCATATTAAAAACCCGTTCGTCAAAGAAGATCAAAACCGTTGGATAGAGGAAGTCAAATCTATATTCCAGCAAACGCATGCACATTCCGTACCATACAGGGCTAAAACGCTTCGCATAACATGAACACGCTGTCCGTTGGAGAATAACACATTGTCTGAAAAGACTACCAAACACAGCATTTAGATTTGAAAAATAGAACGCTTAAACACTAATTCTAAGACCTTCCTCGTGTGTGTTGTCATCTATTCAACACCCAAAACGAACTATGTAGCTATCGGCTCAATTTCATATCGGTCTCTCTAGCAACAACGTATGAAATATTAGTTCCACTCAGAGGCAAAAGGTAGGACGAAAATTATGTCTGGTGCAAAAAGGCATCACAATGAAAATTACAGTCTGGAATTCCCACTCAAAACAGAGCCGTTTTTTTTTTAATTTGAGTAACTCGGCGCTCAATCGTTTATTTTAAGGTATTCTTGGTGTGTGGTAACATAAGTACAACCCCCAACCTGAAGCTGTACCGCTTTTGGGGCGAAGAGAGACAGTTGTTCTGCTAGGTTATACCACTTTAAGTGTACCCACGACTGCACTGGCTCAACTTTACAGACCGAAGAGCTTGGACCAGCCAGAACAAAAAGCAATGAATTTGGACCCTCACAAACACCCCAAACAATTAAGTCGTCATCACAATTAGTTGTCTGCAATCCCAAGCCATTAAATTAATGATACAGAGCGCAGGTGAGAAGAACTAGAAGAAGAAAACAATGAACATACTCACCAAATACAAACACTGTATACTATTTTTATTGTGCGTGCTTTTATTTGGTGAGTACATTTTCATTGTCATGTTGTTCGTAATATTGTTAGCAACAGAAAGGACCTCACTCCCGTCAGGGGTTCTAAAAGTTGCATTGCCTGCCCTCAAATCAATGCTGACTTCCCGTTAACACAATACATGTAATGTAAACAAAAATACTGCGTTATTACGACTACTTTGGCCCCGAACTTTGTTTGTCGAACTGTTTACCTAGTCCTTCATTGACCTTATTCCAAGATACCAGAGGTCTCAAAGTCGTTGACATGTAATCGCATTTAAAATAAAAGAACTTACAAAACAATCAAAACAAACTTTTCTAGATACTCCCTGGAGCTTCTTTGTGGATTTTCTTTGTATTTGTGTAGTTTTTTTGTTTGGCTTCATCTTTACCACGCTTTTCTGTTCTGTCCTAGCGTTCTGTGACAGAAGACCTGTGCTTACAATTGTCGAGATGTCTTTGTTCAGCTAATGTTTTCCTCTTTCTTTTGTTCCCTTCCCCAGACATATCTCTAACTTTTGTAACATTGGACTCGTTGCGGAAACTACTTCTTCTTCTTCTTCTTCGTCGTTCGCTCAGGGAAACTACTTCTAAAATTCTCATTCCCGGGGTGGGGGGGTGCGGGGGGGGGGGGGTGTTGGGGGTGGGGGTGGGGGGGAGGGTTGGAGGCAGTGATCGAGATAAACTTAACGTTATTGCAAAAGTATAAAGGTTTAAAAAAAAAGCCTAATTTAACAACCTGTCCCTATACACGCGTACATTACATTAAAAAAGGGAACAAACATCATATTTTCTCATTCAAGACTACAACAAAGAAAAACAGTTCAATCATACAAATTATTAGAATAGGCCTGGGAAATGCAACACAGTTGCGTTATACACATTTACATTAAAAGCCGAAAATGCGAAGAAGACTAACACTGTCATTACAATATCTAAACATAAGTGTACCTATTGTTTACTTGTTTGTCTGTTACTGTTAGTCTGTTTTTGTGTCTCTTTGCTTGTTTGTTTGTTTGTTTGGTTGTTAGTTTGGTTGTGTGTTCGTTTGTTTGGTTGTTTGTTTATTTGTTTTTTGATTGTTAAAAGCTCTAGTTTCAAAGCTTCTGAGAATGAGATATTCTTAATCAAGTTAATTTATGTTTGTTTGTTTTTTTGAACGCATATGCTTCCAAAAAGTGTGCTTTCGTGAGTGTTGTTCTTCCCCGCACTGTTATATGTGTTAGTGTGCCTCCATTCGAAGAAAGTCACCTTATATTCTTTACAAGAATAGCACAATTGATAAGACACTCCCCGGTCAACGTAATCCATTGCGCAATAAACCTCTCAAAACCGACTGCTTTCAAGCTTTCTATATATGCACCACATTATACTCACGTTGTTTTGTGGGAAACAGCTGCAATGTCCTTCAACAAGATTAAATGATTAAGTTAAATTTCACGTTTCGATACGTTTACTGTCACACAATCTCCCTATGCGGCTGAAAGTTCAGACAGTTATTTGCAAAAAAAAACAAAACATTTTAACTGCTTACTCCACTGCTGTGGGGTCTAGTAATTGAAAAAAAAAGTTATTCTAACCCCGAAATAGTGTAACAGCAGCTGCGAAATTTGAGCAGAAACGAGGCAATCTTTCTGTCAAACGACTTCTTCACAGGAAGCGAGAACAAAATAATGAATCTCAATCCGTTTTAATCGTCGACCATTTAAATAGTGTCGTAGTGTTGGGTGAGAAAATGGACTGCTAATGGAGAAAAATGTCCTTATTTTCTTTTTGTGTTTTTTTTCCCCTGAAGGAAAACAAAAGTGTTTGGTTGCGATGACCCAGACTGGCCACGTTAAGGCCGAGTTATAACTGAACGTTGCTTCATAATGCATGTCTGGAGTGAAACTACAGGGGAAGCTACTGGAAGGATATCTATCATGTGTTAGAGAGTACAAACTCTCAAACCATCAGAAACCATTGCCACGGTAACGTAAGCAAAACTGCCGATCTCGTTTCTTAAGTTAGGCACTTTTTTATGATACAGGAAGACTTGTTTTGAAAATGTGAAGGTATGCAAAGGCTCTTTGTGGGTTGTTTTGCAGTTTTGCTGATTGGAAATGTTGCTGTCAGCTATTTATCTTACGTTTACCCCGTGGTAACAGCTCAAGATAAGCAGTTTGCAACTTATAACTAAAATGAGATAGGCAGATTGTTCAGAAACCAAAGAAGTTTGTTTGAGTTTTTCTGAAAACATAAAAAAATGACATAGGCAATTATCGTATGAGCGGGACGAAAACTTACCAGTTAGAGAAAGGGCATCAACAGTCAGGGCGTCAACAGTCACTGCTCTCTGAAACAGTATTCCACAGGGCGTCAACAGTCACTGCTCTCTGAAACAGTATTCCACAGGGCGTCAACCCCACCATCTGACATCAAATGGTATAGCAGCACAATTTGCATTTAAGGAGACAGACCCTTCGTTTCCAAAGTTTAGTACGGGATCATCGACCTCCTTGGTTGGGTTTTATGCAGTACTTTACTTGAGCTTGCAGTGGGAAAAAGTCATCCGCTTGAGAAAAAAACAAGTCGCGTGAAGCGATATAAAAAGATTTAGTCAAGCTGTCGGCATCAAAGTAACAGATTAACACAACAAAACAGTCATCGCCGAGACTATACTAAGATAGTCTCGTCTAACCACGCCTAAAGACCGAGACGGGTCACGCTCGTCTCCGCGTAGCGTGCGAACTGAATGCAGTACTTACTTAACCGATTTTCTGTAATTCTGAGCCCATTTTTAGAGTTATCATGACATATGTATATATTTTTGAATTCAGGGAATATTGAGGAATACGATGCAATCATTTTTAAATATGTAAGTAAAAACTCGATTTTCATGACAACTTTAATGAGCAAACTAATTCACTAATTTGTACGCTGACGTAATAAAATTCAATCCCGTTGTCCGGACTTTGTCGAAGATTGCTTTGCCAAAATGTCAATCCATTTGATTCAAAAATGAGGGTGTGACAGTGCTGCCTCAACTTTCACAAAAAGCCGGATATGACGTCATCAAAGACATTTATCGACAACATAAAAAAAACATATCGGGATATCAATCAATCAATCAATCAATAGGAAGCTTACATAGCGTATTCCGTGGGTACAGTTCTAAGCGCTTGTCGAAGAGGTGTCAACACAGGACTAACAAAGAAACTAATATCTACAGACGGACACGAACCCTATCACACACTTGCAAACCCTGATAAACATACAACAAACAACTGTTTAACAACAATGTACACATCAATAGCTAGGTCCAAACAAAATAATATTAAGCACAAAGAAAACACCTCTCACAGAGCACAGCACAAGAATGTCTTTTGGGGCACAACACATCACGTCGAACATGAAAGTCGCAGCCAGCTACGGGAAGAACTGAGTCTTCAACCTACTCTTGAACGCGTCAAGAGAGGGGCTCTGGCGAAGCTCAAGCGGCAGGGAGTTCCAGACGGAGGGGCCCGCGGAGGGAAATGCACGCTGACCAGCAGATGCGAGTTTCGAGCGAGGGATGTGAAGGTGGAGTGGGTCAGCAGCAGAACGAAGGGGAGGGTCGGAGGGCTGGGTGTACAGGTCCAGGGAGGATTGAAGGTACTCGGGAGCAGAGTCGTTGAGACACTTGTAGACCAGAGTGGACAGTTTGTAGGAGATTCGGGTGTTGACAGGGAGCCAGTGCAAGGAGCGAAGTAGGGGGGTGATGTGGTCTCGCTTCGTCTTCCTCAACGTCAACCTGGCAACAGCGTTCTGGACTCGTTGTAGGCCATGAATGGATGAGGCGGGGAGGCCAGCCAGAAGGGAGTTGCAGTAGTCCAGACGACTGAAGATGAGGGAGACAACCAGCTTGACACAGGCGTCGTGGGTGAGGTAGCGACGGATGGTACCCACGAACTCTCATGTGAAATGCTATGAAGATCGGTCTCTGAATCGCTCTACACACACACATACTTATATACATACACACATACATACATACACAAACACACACACACACACACACACACACACACACACACACACACACACACACACATATACACCACCACCCTCGTCTCGATTCCCCGTCTATGTTTAAACATTTAGTCAAAACTTGACCAAATGTAAAAATGACGAGCCACGAAGAACGATTTCAATCCTTGTTCGATTTGGTTGAAACAAGATTTTCTTCAAACATGATACAATCATACAATGGAAAACAACAGGGTCAAAAACTCAAGCGAATGCTTATATCACGTGCTTTAGACAAATGGAACGTAACGCTTGCAATCATGATGTCAGACATAACATTACTGATATAGTAAATTACTATAAAACACTAGCTCCGAGTCAAAAGCGATGTGTTTGTACAGTTCCGGGTATAATCTTGTTGTTTGTTTGATTTAAAGAACACCTGCAGGGATGTTGCCAGGATTGACTTTCTTGCCATATTTGACAAAAACAGCCATACTTGTTTCGAATATACTGGGACAACTGTTACCTGTCCTAGGAGTCACTTTTCCCTCGCTATGAAACGACGTTTTTCTGCAAATAGACGATGTTCGGAAATAACTGTCGGATTTGTATGGGCTTTTATTGAATACAACTTTCCAGTGTGGCATTATAGGTCAATCATTAGGTAGGTGTGATTCTAAAACACGTGGACAAGGAGCACCTGTGAAAAGCTCGCCTCACTGGAAGCAAGAGTATTCATTCCAAATCCCTAACGAAATCGGTGCATCTCAGTAAACGAAAGAACACGTGAGGTTAATAAGCGCTCTGACACAGAAACAGGGGGAAGGGGGAGAGAGAGGCTGACAACAGAAAACAGACTTACAAACAAACGGTCTGAAAAAAAGATAAACAGACCAACTAATCAAACACATAATAATTTACCGAGGGAAAAATAAAAATATTATAGGGGGAAAAAAAGGAAATGAAGATCAATACGTAGGGTAACGCGAAACGGAAAGGATGAAAGACATATGACCTGAAACGAACCCGAAATAGATCACTAATAACGAGGGATCATTTTGAAGACGTCAGGGCCATGGGGGCGAGCTCCTTCCAAAATGTCGTCACAGCCACCTGTCACTAAGATCTCAAGAGGGGAGATAATCTGCATTTGCGTTGAAAATAGACGCTGGAGTTCCCTGACCTGTGCGTGCGCACATTGACCGTCCGTTCTTCGAGACAGTCTGTGGGTTGTGAAAGAGGAAACTCTGGCTTTTATTGAATACAACTTTCCAGTGTGGCATTATAGGTCAGTCACTAGGGAGGTTTGTTTCTGAAACACATGGACAAGGAGCACGTGTGGAAACTCGCCT